>NW_019154105.1:13124581-13307448 GCF_002288905.1 Enhydra lutris kenyoni | reverse complement strand
CTTTAAAAAAAAATGTAGCCCATTAAAGTAATTTATACCACTTATTACATGAAGTAGTGAAAGAGTCAATAGAAGACTACCTCCTACTGGATCATGTACTGCCTTTACTATCAAAATGGACACACACAGCATTTTTTATTGAACAAAACTGAGCAGAAATTTAGAAACTTTTTAACTTTAAAAGCTGTAAACTTGAGGACATTTTCTTTTCGAGAACAACTTTCAAGTAAGACTGTGTATATCAATTACATAAACAAAGATTTTAGTTCATAACTCAGTGTAATTATTTTGTAAAACTTCTGTGCCCTGTCTTAAGTTTACTGACTACCTTATGTCTTATTCATCTGTTAAAACTGTGAACCACAGCATAAATGTTGCACAGAATGTAAATATGTTATGTAAACACCACAATCCAAAAATTTTCACCACATCTATTTAATAGAGTATGACTGTTGGCTTAGTGCCTACCTCAAAGGAACGAACAGTTTTTTCTTTTTCCAAAGGAACAAATAATCCCACAAAGGAGGTGGAGCTAGTAATATGTAAGGAACTGCACAGGATCAATTATGATTTTTCCAATCTAAACCTATTTCCGGTCTTGCCAATGTCAGCACAACTCAATTACTCCAGAAAAATCTAGAAGTCATTCTTGATTATTCTTTTCTTCACAACTCATATTCATCTATTCTCATATTTCAAATTCAGTGATTTCTTACAATCTCTATTTCTACCTCTCTTGATTAAGGCACCAGCATCTCTCACACAGGCTACTCTACTCTATCCTCATATTTCAATGGCTCTCTTTTCTCTTTGATTTTGTAATTCCTTCATGTTCTTAAGAATTATTGAGGACCGAAAAGAGTTTTTATTTCATAGGTTATAACTATTGATATTTGCTGTGTTAGAGATTAAAACTGAGAAACATTTAAAACACAAGAATACACACACATTCCATTAGCTGTCAAAGCAATAGTATCACTACACATCATCTAGACTTTGGAAATTCCACTGTACCCCATAAGAAAATCAGAGTGAAAAAGCAAGTAACATTTTATAATAATATGATGAAAAATAGTTTGACTCTGCAGATCCCATGAAAAGATGTCAAGAATTTTCAGTATCCTTGGACCATACTTTGAAAACTACTGCTCTAGACTATTTTCCATATAGCATATCCAGAGTGATCTTTTAAAAAACATACATCAGGCCAAAATCATGGGCTTAAAACTCAGCTATCCTCAAAGTTACATAAGTTATGGCCTTCTAATTACCTCTCTGAACCTAATCCTCTGAAAATGTGTACTCATATTCTCTTTACCCAAACTCCCTTTTGGTCTTGCTTGCGTCTTGCTATTCCTTAAACACACCAAGCGAATTTTTATACTTGTAAGTCTTTATACTTGCTGTTCTTCATGCTTTGAATGCTCTTTCCCATGTTTTCTACAGCTGGCTCTTTATAATTATTCAGGGTTCTATTCAAATATTATCTCCCCAAAAAGGAGTTCCCTGACCTTTAATTTGAGAGAACCAGCACTAGTTCCCATCCCAACATCATGTAGACATTATACTCTACTCTTTACCTAGCTTTTTTCTTCATAGGACTTGAAACTAGGTATTTCTTTGCTTTTTTACTATGAATCTTCCTTACTAGATAATTTTCTAGAGTAAGAAAATTTGTTTGTCCTATTCACTAATGTATTCCTACTGCCTCCAATGTATCTGTAGCAGATGCTCAATCAGTATTTCTTACAAGAACCAATAAACGTCTTGGAAACCACCATTATGCCATATTTAAAGTTAAATGATGAAGTCAATATTTACTATTCTTTCCATTCCTAACCTTATTTCTTCCTTAGTTTTGGCAATTTGCTGTAAGTCAAATTTAGATCTTGGTTTTGAAAATAGGAAATGAACATGATGCCAAAATTAAGAGAGGAAAATATTACTGTGAGTGTCCTCATGTAAAAAGAAACTTTTTATACAACGCACTGAAAAACTACAAATTCTAATAGTGGAAGTGTTCTTTCTTTAACTACCTGTCATTATTAAATGATACTATTACCTTAATTGGAGGGCAATGAGAATGGCAAAAGTTATTGATCTTCTTCTGCACCGGAAGTTTGATCTCAGTCAATACAACACACTGTTAAGAAGAATGTAAGAAATTAAATACTAGAAAATAAACAATTAGTTTGGAAAAATACACTTCTAAATCAGAAGCATTTCAGTTTGCATCATGCTAAAAACATATTGTCTTCCTTATTAAAAAATACTATTCTACTGTAGTCCATCCTAAGGTTAAAACCTTCAGAGTTATGGAATAGCAAAAGTAAAAATAACATGTTACATTAGTTGGCTTAGCTTGCTTTTACTTCAGATATTCAACAGATTCACAATATGACTTTTGCTTTATGACAGTGTTATTAGTGAAACCACCAATTTCTGTTATTTTAAAATAGCAGATTATAATTTTTTTCTTCTTTCTTTCATTCATTCATTCAGTTATTTATTTATTTATTTCAGAGAGAGATAGTGAGAGAGGGAACACAAGCATGGGAGAGCTGGAGAGGGGAGCCCAATACGGGGCTCGATCCCAGGACTCTGGGATCATGACCTGAGCTGAAGGCAGATGCCTAACGACTGAGCCACCCAGGTGCCCCAGCAGACTGTAATTTTCAATGCTTACCTTTTTATCATCACCCTGTGAGATAATTACAGCTTCTATAATTAGATTTTATCTTAAGTAACTTAGATTCATAAAGGTCAAAAATTTTCCTAAGGTTATTCATCTATCAAGTGGCAAAAGCAGAACTAGACTCTCATTCCAGACTTTTTCTTGCTGCTCATTCCCATGAATTAACTGTATAACTCATTTTCACTACAAATATCCAGGTGTGAATTTATTCTTATTCATCTAGCTCAGAATATGGTGTGCTTCCTGCAGGGAGATATTTCTCCTTGATGGGTCTCTTACTTTTTGTACATGTCTCAACTGGGTCAGCCATGAATCCAAGGCTCTCGACCATTCCTGGGCCATTTCTCAGGATTATATTTGCTTTGTGAAAGCTTAGGAATGAGGTTTGATACCCTCTGGAACAAAGAGGGAAAGCATATCTGTTGCTTGCTATAAAACAGCAGGTTTCCCAAGCTCAGTGCTCCTCTTCTCAAAAGGGACCCATCACATGAGCAGACATCCACTGAGTCCTTGGCACTACACTAGTGGGGTTGGAGGGAAGACAAGAGGAAATGAAGCAAATATAACTTTTTTTAAAGTAGGTTCCATGCAGTGTGGAGCCTAACGTGGGGCCTGAACTCACGACCCTGAGATAAAGACCTGAGCTGAAATCAAATCAGATACTTAACTGACTAAACCACTCAGTTATCTCATGACACTCATACTTCTTACCATGCTCTGAGTAATAAAGTCCTTAGTCTCTGACCCAGGAATCTCATGTTTTCTGCCAGCAACCAGTAATATTAACAGGCTAACTTACTAAGTTTGTAAACAGAATAAAATCTGAGACTTATCATTCACTGAATCTAATTTGTGTTTCATCAATGCTGGAAAATTCTCAGCCATAATTTTTTTGAATATTGCTCTTTCCTAATACTCTCCTTCCAGCTGATGAACTGAACCTTTTCATTCAAGCTCTCTCTCTTTTAAAGATCTTATTTATTTATTTGAGAGAGAGACAGAGAGAGGGAGATAGTGTGCATGACCAGGGGGGAGGAGCAGAGGGAGAAGGGAGGTGGACTCCCTGCTGAGCAGAGAGCCAGATTTTGGGGGGGAGGGGAGGGGATTGATCCCAGGACACTGGGATCATGACCTGAGCCAAAATCAAGAGTTGGACATTTAACTGACTGAGCAACCCAGGCGGCCCAAGCTCTCATTTAATTTCTCTTTCACACTTAACTCTAATTTCTATGGGCTATAGTCTCAATAAACTCTTCAGCTCTTTCAATTCACTAATTCTTACTCCAATTGTATCTACCCACTGCTTAATCTACCTAGTGAGTTTTAATTTTTAAGACTATATTTTCCTTTCTAAAAGTTCTATTGATCCTTTATCATATCTGCCTGTTTTTAATAGTTTTTTATTTCCATACTGTATATTTAATTCCTTCTTCTAAGATTCAGTTAGTTTGAACACCTATATTTTTTAGTCTGTATCCAATTATTCTATTATCTGAAATTCCTGGAGATTAATTCTATTATTTGTTATATCCACTGACTGTTGATCACACTGCACTACATTTCTTATCTTGTTATTTTGTATCCTGAACTCACCTTCAAAGGGGCTTTATATACTGGAATATACATACCATGGTTTATTTGAAGGTAGATTCCTTTGTATTTGTTTAGTTTCTTTCTGGCATTCCAGGATATCACCAGTTTACTTCTTACGTTAAATTCTCAGCTTGGGAAATTTTAGATTACAAAGAATTGTAAAGTTTATCTCCAAACTCCGGTGAGGACAAGCATATGGTTGTGAATTCCCAGAGAAGATCATTATTTTTTTCATTCAGAGCTCAAAAGAGAACAGGCAATCTTCTTGTTCTGATAGGCAAAAGACTGTTCTCATCCACACTTTCCTTGTATAGGAAAGTTAGGTTCTAAATTTACGAAGAGGGGTAGGTTGCAAATCCATTTCTCTCTCTTGTGTAAACCTATTTTGTTTCTTCTGTTTCTGCATTATCACTAATTCTCAAGAAATGTGGTTACTGAAACCAGCAACCCCTGTCTAAAAGTGACCATAGCCAATAAGTAGTTCATTTCCTTTGGCTAATGTACATTTTTGGTCTCTGAGCATACCCCTTACATTATTTTAGGCTCAGATACTCATGTAAAAGAAGTCTATCAAAAATCAAATCAGTAATCAAAAAACTCCCAGAAAACAAAAGGCCAGGACCAGAGAGCCTTACAGGTGAATTCCACCAAACTTTTAAAGAGAAGTTAATATATATTCTTTTTAAACTATTCCAAAAAAGAGAAAAGGAAGGAAAACTTACAAATTCATTCTGTGAGGCCCTGATTCTAAACCAAAGATACTATAAAAACAAACGAACAAACAAAACTATAGGCTAAGATCTCTGATAAACAGAGATGCAAAAATCCTCAACAAAATGTTAGGAAACCGAATTCAACAATACATTAAAAAACTCTTTAAAAAAAACAACCCTCTCTACCAAGATTAGGAGGATTTATTTTAGGAATGCAAGGGGCAGTTCAATATTTATAAATGGATCAAAATGATAAATCACATTAACAAGAGAAAGAATAAAAACCCTACGATCATTTAAATCTCAACAAATGCAGGAAAAGCATCTGACAAAGTACAATATCCATTAATGGTAATAACTCTCAACAAAGTAGGTTTACAGGGAACATACCTAAACATAATAAAGGCCATGTGTGAAAAACCCACAGCTAACATTTTCTTCTCAATGGTAAAAAAATGAGAGCTGTCACTTTAAGATCAGGAACAAGTTAAGGATGCCCACTGCTTTTATTCAACACAGTGCTGGAAGTCTGAGCTGTAGCGATCAGACAAGAAAAAGAAATAAAAGGCAGCCAAACTGGTAAAGAAGAGGTAAAGCTGTCACTATTTGCAGATGGAATGATACTATACATAGAAAACCCTAAAGACTCTGCAAAAAAACTATGAGAACTGATACATGAGTTTAGTAAAATCACAGTTTACAAAATTAATATAGAGAAATCTCTTTTTATATACCAATATGAAGTAGAAGAAAGAGAAATTAAGAAAACAATCTCATTTACAGTGGCACCAAAAAAAAAAAAAACTAAAAATAAAACCAAGGAGATAAAACTGAAACAGACAATAGAAATTAAAGACACAATACAACAAATGGAAAGATATTCCATGCTCGTGGATTAGAAGAATTAATACTGTTAAGAAGTCCATACTATTCAAAGCAATCTATAGATTTAATGCAATCCCTTTCAAAATACCAACAGCATTTTTCACAGAACTACAACAAATAATACCAAAAATACTAAAAAATACTACAAACCACAAAAGACTCTAAACAGTTCAAGCAATCTTGAGAAAGAAGAACAAAACTGGAGGTATCACAATCCCAGATTTCAAGATATACTACAAAGCTGAGGTAATCAAAACACTATGGTACTGGCACAAAAAGAGACACATAGATCAACAGAATAACAAACCCAGAAATAAACCCATGCTTACCCATGCCCTTATGTTCAATTAATCTAAAACAAAGGAGGCAAGAATGTACAGTGGGGAAAAGGCAGTTTTCTTACAAATGGTGCTAGGAAAACTGGGACAGCTACATGTAAAAGAATCAAAATGGACCACTTTCTTATACAAACACAAAAATGAACTCAAAATAGATAAAGATCTAAATGTGAGACCCGAAACCATAAAACTGCCAGAAGAAAACAGAGGCAGTAATCTCTTTGACATCGGCCACAATATTTTTCTAGATATGTCACCTTAGGCAAGGGAAACAAAAGCAAAAATAAACTTCTGGGACTGTATCAAAGCTTTGGAACAGTGAAGGAAACCATCAACAAAATGAAAAGATAGCCTATATCTGATAAGGGGTTAATATGCAAAGTATATAAAGAAATTATACAACACAACACCAAAATTCCAAATAATCTGATTAAAAAATGAGCAGAGGACCTGAACAGAGATTTTCCAAAGACATACAGATGGCCAACAGATGAAAAGATGCTCAACGTTACTCATTATCAGAGAAATGCAAGTGAAAACTATAACGAAGTACCATGTCACATCTGTCAGAATCAAAAAGATAAGATATATCAAGTATTGGCGTGGATGTAGAGATAAAGGAACCCTTTTGTACTGTTGGTGGGAATGCAAACTGGAGGAAAAGCTATAATGGAATATTATTCAGCCATAAAAAAGAGTAAGATCTTGCCACTTGCAACAACATGGAGAGGCCTGCTCAGTATTATGCTAAATTAAATAAGTCAAAGACAAATACTCTATGATCTCATTTGTTGGTAGAATCCAAAAAAATAAAAGAAATGAACAAAGAAGCAAACAAAAATCCTGGCCTTCAAACAGAAAGAACAAAATGGTTGTTGCTGGGGGGAGATGAATAGGGGGATTGGTAAAATAGGTAAAGAGGATGATGAGGTATGAGGTACAAACTTATAGTTCTAAAATAAATAAGTCACAAAGATGAAAAGTACAGCACTGGGAATATAATTAATAATATTGTAATAACATTGGTGACAGTGACTACACTTAACATGGTGAACATTAAGATGCACAGAATTGTTGAATCATTATACTGTATACCTGAAACTAATATAATGTTAATTATACTTTAATAAAAAAATTTAGAACAAGGAAGTCTATTAAACAATTTTACTTAGAAAGTCCATTATGCATCTTTGTAGAGGATGGATTTCAAGTTATTTAGTCCAGAATGGAAGCCTATGCTGGTTTTAAAATTGGTGTGATATTATAATAATAAATATACTTTTTGGTCATTATCCAAGGTTCCTGGCACATAGAGCCAAAAACTCTTGTAATTTCCTATGTAGGAGCTATCGAGGCATTTGAGGCATCTTTTGTCATAGTATTTAGTTTTGTACCAAGTCCTGAAATAGCTCCAAAGTGATAAAGGTGAAATAACATCTTTGGTTATTCATAACAAGCCTCTTTCAGCTACACCTGAGTTTAGATTAATGAAATGACATTTGGATGTCATTAAGGATGTGGGGCTGATTGTTAGGGGAACCAATCTTGTGATTTAAAATTCAGAACTTTCAGTCCTACGTCTCAGACCTCCATGGAGAAGACAGGGGCTGGAGATATACTTAACTGCTAAAGATCAATCATGTAATCAATTGTGCTTTCATAATGAAGCCTTCATAAAAATCCCTGAACTAGCGGCTCAGAAAGCTTTCAGGATTCATGGAGGTGCTGTGAAGCTGCCATACTTGGAGAGGGCATGAAAGCTGTGTGCCCTTTTCCCTATACATTAGTCTATGCATCCCTTCCATCTGACTGTTCCGGAATTACAGCTTTTTAAATAAACCAATCTGGTAAGTAAACTGTTTTCCTGCATTCTGTGAGCTGCTCTGGCAAATTAATTAGACCCTGGGAGGGGGGTGTGGGAATCTCTGATTTATAGCCAGTCTTTAGAAGCACAGGATAACAACCTCGACTTGTGATTCATGTCACAAACGGGGCAAAAAGGGAGCTGTCGTGGAAATGAATCCTTAATGTATGGGATGTGAAGCTATCTTCTCCAGGTATAGTGTCAAAACTGAACTGAACTGTAGGACACTGAACTAGGTGTCCAGGGAGTTGGAGAACTGCTTGGTTGGGTAAAAACCCACAAATACGGTCACACAGTGTCAAAAGTACTGAGTAAAGGTGAAACAGAGTGCGTCTCTCTAAATGGGTAATATCATAATTTAATTGCAGAGAAAATCAGGGTTAACCTAGTCACTTCTGAAACATCTAAAGGTGTGGAGAATTGTTGTTACTATTTAAGGTTAACTAAAGTTAATCTTAACTAAAGTAGACTGAATGTTGATCTGCATTTTTTATTCCTCTGCCATTGGATTATACATTATCCTTTGCCTATGGCCTTAGGGAAGAGCAGTGTACTACTTTCCTGCTCCTCGACTTCGGGCTTGACCATGTGACTCGCCTTGGCCAATGAAATATTAATGGAAGTAACATGAACAGAAGCTTGAAATGTACTTAGATAGTTGGACTTGACTTTACACATTTCTTTTGTTGCCATGAAACCATGTCCTTGGTGGACTCTTGGTTCTAGAAGAGAGGCATACAGAACAAAACACAGACTCTGCAATTTTGAGTTCAGCTAGGCTGAACTCCAACTGACGTGTAGGTGGAGGAGAAAGAAATACATGTTGCTAGAAATACATGCTGGGTAGTTTTTTATGAACATTACTGTGACAGTAGCTGGGTTTCCACATGTATATGGTCATTAGTCAAAACCATTAGTTAAATGTAATGGTTTTGTCAGTAGTTCTCAGGGTGTTCCCTAAAATGAGGCATTAGAAAAGTGTTATTCTAAAGGAAGTCTTTTAACTTAAAATTTTCTGTTCTGTTCAAAAGACTAGGTCTAATTAATTATATACTAAAATAACATGTAACAATTTGCCTTATAATCTGTCAATAACATCAAGTATAAAACATATAAAACATAAATATAAAATAGAGTACCAACCTGGTATTTATCTAAGAAGGAGAGATCTGTGGTTTCATCTAAAGGAACAGAAGATGATGTGACATGAACGTATGGATTTAGTTCTGCAATATGTTGAAGTACAGCTTCAGCCCTAAAAAAAAAATAAAATAAAATAAAAAATTAAAAGACTTTTACTATTCTTTCCTTCAATATATCCAATCTCTCATACTTGGACATTAATCTCAAAGTGTACCCCTATGGTTCCATATTAAGTCTTTTAAAAATAAAGACCCTTAACAATCTTAAATTCATTTCTAGGTAGCAATATGAATATCTTAAAAATTTCACAAATATAATTATTTAAGTATATATTAACACTTATTTTTCTATGGTGATGTGAATTTATGGTGATGAGTCAAACAACTCTGAATGAACTAGTGCTCTGGACACAGAAAATATTCTAAGTAATTGCAAGAGTAAAAAAAAAAAAATCCTACAATAATACATCAAAATATCCTATCTTCACCTGTTTCTCCTATTAACAACATCATCTTCACAGAGAAAGAAGTTGGTTCCTAGATCCCACATTTGGCATTTTTCTGTATCATGAATGGTAAGTGCCTTTGAAAAAGAGAAAAATCTCTGTTAAAGTCAGGAATAAGACAACTATGTCCAATACCATTTATATTGTATCAGAATTATCCTGTGTAATAAACAATACAAAGTAATTAAAAGCTTTAGAATTGGGAAGCATACAAAGTTGGATTCATTCACACAGAGTATGACCATATACATCTGGAAATCCAGGAAAATTAAAGGAAAAACTACTTTAAACCATAAAAGAATTTTAATTTAGGAAAGTAGCATGCTATATTAATCAAAATACAAAAAATCAAAAGAACTCACAAAAGCAAACATTTCCAAATGCTCTATGTTCAAAGTAAGAAAGACAATTGACTAATTGGAAAGAACATTTTTAACTTACATTAGAGATCTTACGGAAAAAGGGACAAGGTGTAAGAACATGGGGTATATTGAAAAAGAAATGCATATGGCCTTTTATTAAAGAATTTAAGCAGGTTCAACCCTGCTCAAGAATGAAACTCCTTTTCTCATTCATCAGAATGTATAAATCCAAAAGTTCGACAATATACTCTATTGGTGAATGAGGTGATCAGGCATTCTCATATATTATTGGTGGGAATATAGAATGGCATAACCTCAACGGGAAATAATTTGGCAATATCTAGCAAAAGTGTGCTTTTATTCTTTGATACAGCAATCCCACTTTTAAAAATCTATCACAAAGACACACTGGGAAAGATACAAAAAAGACATACGTGCAAGAGTATTAACTGTAGCATTATTTGTAATAGAAAAGACTGAAGATAATAAAAATGCCCACCAACAAGGAACTGTGTACTAATATATGATACATCCATACAGCATATACCCATGCAGCTATAAAAAAAGAATGAAATATATATATTTATCATTAGGGAGTAATACCAGGATATGTTGTTAAGTGATAAGGAGCAAGGTGGAGGCAAGTATGACACTTTATCTAAGAAAGGCAAGTGGGGATAAATATGTATACACATGCATATATGGATTTGCATATTTATATGTATGCATTTGCTTATATTTAAAAACATGAAAAAAAGGTGGGCAACCTAATAAGGGAAGGAGGGAATTAATTACTCAAACCCTCAGAGTAGAGATACAAATACAAAATCACAAAATTAAAGAGGTAGAAATGCTATCATTCTATTAGATTAGATAGTGAGATAGGAATTAGATAGAAAGTAGACTAACCTGAATAAACCTTGCTTTATAATTTCTACTGTCTTTTTTTTTTTTTTTAAGAGAGAGAGAATACGAGCATGTGGCCGGGGAGGGGGTACGTAAAGGGAGTAGGAGAGAGAATCTTAAGCAGGCTCCATGCCCAGCACAGAGCCCAAGGTGGGACTTGATTTCATAACCCTGAGATCATGACCTGAGCCAAAATCAAGAGTTGGACATTTAACCGACCAAGTCACCTAGGTGCCACTGTTATTTCCACTTTGAATTATGTATGTCTTATAATAATAAAAGTTAAATTTAAAAAAGTGATCCCTAAAAATCCACTACTACTACTTTCTAAAAAGTAGTTAATTTGCCTGCCAAATCTGGATGGGATTTTTCCTAAGGATAAAAAAGAAAATCATAAAGTGAGTTCAATAATTATACTGTTATTAACAATAAACTGTTAACCTAAAGTTATGTCATAAATAGGTATAATACGACATAGGATAAAGCAAATACATAATTAGGTCCCTGTCATTAAGACTCAAACCCTCAGAGTAGAGAAGAGATACAAATACAAAATCACAAAATTAAAGAGGTAGAAATGCTATCATCCTAAACTTGAAACTCAGAAATTTCAGTGTTGACTCATGATGAATTTTCTATCTCGGTCCACTGAAAAGTCTTTACCATCAGTGACAAAGGCTACTAGGGTTGTATCTGAAGGACTCCAGAACTTGATGAAGATCCCAATAAGGCAAGATGAAACAATTTGAGTATCAAAGAGAATAACAACTACACTGATCAAAACAAATTATACATTTTTTTTTTAAAGATTTTATTTATTTATTTGACAGACAGAGATCACAATTAGGCAGAGAGATAGGCAGAGAGAGAGAGAGAGAGAAATAGAGAGAGAGAGAGAGAGAGAGAGGAGGAAGCAGGCTCCCTGCTAAGCAGAGAGCCCAATGCGGGGCTCAATCCCAGGATCCTGGGATCATGACCTGAGCCGAAGGCAGAGGCCTTCACCCACTGAGCCACCCAGGTGCCCCTATTCTGACTTTTAAACATGTACAAACTATACTTTAGTGAAACCAAATATGTGATGAATGGAAAATAGTCTAAAATATTATTCTAGCTAATAAATAAAAAAGAAATGACAGAATTAGAATGTCATTAGCCCTAATGAAATAATGAATTTAGGCAATGATCATTAATAGCTAGTAATAATCAGAAAAATAAGGCCAACAGATGCCAACAGGAGATGATTTTCTCCTGATGAGAAAACAAAATTATCTGTGAAGCAATAAAAAGCCAAAAAAAAAAAAAAAAAACCAAATCTGAATTTGAATCTTTGGATAGAACTTACCAGTTTACAGGAAATACAAGGGCAGATGTGTATGTGATAAATGACCTGGTTTCATTTACGAGTACATTGTAAGGGAAAAAATCAGGGAAGGGCAATCTATACATTGAAAGAAATCAAGTTCAGTACATGGACTTGACTTGGATCCTGATTAGAACAAAACAAATAAAATTTTCATAAGACAACTGGGAAAATTAGAACTCTAACTAGATATTTGATGACTGAGGTAGGCAGGCTGTAAGACAGCCTTAATGGCTCCCAATTCCTGTTATTCAGGTCTTCGTGTAATTCCCTTTCCTAACATTCATAAACTAGTGAATTGCTTTTAGCAAACAAGCATGGTTAATGGAATGTCACCTCTGAAATTAGGTTACAAAAGACTGATTTGTTTTGCTAGGACACTCCCTTTCTTGTCTTCTTGCTAGCTTACACTGATGAAGCAAACTGCCACATTGCTAGCTGTCCTATGGAACGGGTCACATTTCAAGAACTGAGGGTAACCTCCAACCAAGAGCCAGCAAAGAACTGAAGTGAGAATGTGAAGTGGAACTACCCTGCCACTGAATCTTGTCAATCACTATGTGAAGGAGCTTGGGAAGCAGATTCTTTCCCTAGCCTGGAGATGACTGTAGCCCTGCTAATACCATGAGTGGAGCCTCATGAGAGATCCCCAAAGAGACAAATCAGCTAAGTTGCTTCCTGATAAGTGTTCAGTTGCTAAGTTTTGGGGTAATTTGTTTTCAGCAACAGCTAACTAAGACAATGCTATTAAGGAATTGGTTACATTTTTAGGTGTGAAAATGGTATTGTGGTCATGCTTTCACAAGGCACCCTTGTCATTTAGAGATATATACTAATATATTTAAGGATGCTATAGTAGGATGTCTGAGGGTTTTTTTTTTTTTTTAATAGTTTCAGAGGTAGAATTTAGTGATTCATCAGTTGCAAATAACACCCAGTGCTCATTACATCAAAGTGCCCTCCTTAATGCTCATACCCAATTATCCCCTCCCTCCCACCTCCCTTCCTGCAACCCTCAGTCCCTTTCATTGAATTCAGGGTCTCTTATGGTTTGTATCCTCCTCAGTTTTCAATAAAATAATAAATTATTTTATTTTTCCTTCCCTTCCCCTATGTGGATGTTTGAGTTTTATACCAAAATAATTTGGTGGCTTGGGAACAATGGGGAATGGGAAAGAGATAACATGGAACAAATTTGTCTATGAGCAAGTAACTGAAGTTGCATGATGGGTACATGGGGTTTTGTTAAGATTATTCTAGTCTCATAAAATTTTGAAATTTTCTATAATTTTTTTTAAAAAGAGGAAAATACAGAATTAAAACAATTTTGCCACTAAACGAAGCAGCAGCAATAATTAAGCCAAAGTGTAAAAAATATTGCCACTAATGATGAGCAAAAAAAAAAAAAAAAAATTTACAACAAACAACTACTTTAATCAAGGACGTTTATTCACTTACCTTAATTCCGGCAAGAACAAGATTCTTTGCTATGAAGGAGAAAGAAAAATAGCTTAATATTAGGAATGTATATTAGATCATTTGGATGGAGCTTGGTCACAACTCTGGAGAATTTTAACTTTTTTACTACCTAAAAAATACTAGTTCCTTAGAAAATGCAGATGAACAAAAAGGAAAAAGTTAAATTTTCTATAATCATACCACACTGAGGTATATATACACTAGTTTTACTGTATTATTTCAGACAGGTTGTTATAAATATGTGTGTATGTGCTCTATCATAATCAATTAAAGATACAGAAATGATAATTAATGGCTATTAACATCACAAAGAAAAGCGAAAGAGTCATTACCAGTTCTTTGTGGAAGAATATAATAGTATTATGAGGGGCACCTGGGTGGCTCAGTGGGTTAAAGCCTCTGCCTTCGGCTCGGGTCATGATCTCAGGGTCCAGGGATCGAGCCCCGCATCCGGCTCTCTGCTCAGTGGGGAGCCTGCTTCCCCCCACCCCCCGCCTCTCTCTGCCTGCCTCTCTGCCTACTTGTGATCTCTGTCTGTCAAATAAATAAATATAATCTTAAAAAAAAATAGTGTTATGAAATAGTGTTGTCAAGGGGCACTTGGGTGGCTCATTTGGTTAAGTGTTTGCCTTTGACTCAGGTCATGATTCCAGAGTCCTGGTATTGAGCCCCAGGTCAGGTTCCTTGCTCAGTAGAGAATCTGCTTCTCCCTCTTCTCCTTCCACTTGCTCCTGCTTACTCTCTCTAATAAATAAGTAAATCTTAAAAAAAAAAAAAAAGAGAGAGAGAGAAAGAGAAAAAGGAAACAGATCCAAAAAGAAAAAGAGCCAAAACTGAATCTTCTCAAGGTTTTGGATCTAATTTCCTTTATAGGAAATAATACATACAAGGAAAAGAAATTAAATTCTTTAATTTATGTTGCTCGAGGTGTCATCTAAAATTATATGTAAAAATACTACTTACCAATTTCCAAACCAAGACCACCCATACCACTTAAGAAAACACGGGACTTGGCCATCTTCTGCATTGCTGTGTCTCCGAGAACGTACCTCTGTCGACTATAGGTAAAACAATAAAAAACAATAAATTATTTCACCAAAACTACATATCCTTTAAAGATGTTTGTAAATGAATAGCATAGCAACTAGATCCTGTCACAGACATGGTTTGGATCACAGTATTTAGTATTTCTAAATTAACTGCCAAATATATGACATATTTTGAAGAAAACCGAAGATGTGGCCCATCTTCTCTCATAGCAACAAACAGATGGAGTTGAGTTGTCCTGTTTAGACAGGGATAACTACGTGCTCTAGATTTGACATAGTCCCCATTCTGCTCCCTTCATTTACTACCTCAGGGGCCACTACAGGCATCTGAGTTTGTTATCTCCCCTGCAGACCTTTCACTATAAATGGGATTTCTGAGCCAAAAATTTGGTTTCCTTCTTGGAGTTTAGGTGACGTACAGCAGTTTTCTAATGTAATTTTATTTATATCTTTTTTTTTTTTAAAGATTTTATTTATTTATTTGACAGAGATCACAAGTAGGCGGAGAGGCAGGCAGAGAGAGAGGAGGAAGCAGGCTCCCCGCTGAGCAGAGAGCCCGATGCGGGGCTCGATCCCAGGACCCTGGGACCATGACCTGAGCCGAAGGCAGAGGCTTTAACCCACTGAGCCACCCAGGTGCCCCATCTTTTTATAAGTAATATCTACACCCAACAAAGGGCTCAAACTCCTGACCTCAAGATTAAGAGTCACATTCTTTATCAACTGAGCCAGCCAGGTGCCCCCAAACATTACTTTAAAAACAAATGCTGATAAAGTATTTAAGGGATCTTATTAAGCCATCCATACTAATAGCCATAAGGTAGCATCAGAACAGGTACTTCAAAAAAAAACATATTGGCTATTTTAAAAAGTCAGATACAGTAATAAGGGCAATAGAAAATTAATTTGAAAGAACAGTGAAAAACTTGATGCTGTATGAAGTTTTTGAAGATAATGGACATTCCAATGGATTCTTACAACAATCACTGAAAGATGAGTTAAGTATAAGTAAGTGAATCCCTTGGTTTACAAGTACTTTTTTTTTTGAATTCATAATATACATGCTGGTTTAACGTATGTTTGTTTAGTATATAGATTTTTATTTAATTTCTGTATTTCAACTATTTATATTCAATTTAAAAGCCTGAAAATGGTTTTCTTGTCTAGTCAGAACAAACTTTATAAACATCATTTATATGTTATTACCTTCCTTATTCCTTTATTTATTTATTTATTTGATGCAGTAAGAGAGAGAGAAAACAAGCAGGGGGAGTGGCAGAGGGAAAAGCAGGCTCCCCGATGAGCAGGGAGCCCAATGTGGGCTCTGGGATCAGACCTGAGTCCAAGACAGATGCTTAAACAACTGAGCTACCCAGTCACCCCTCTTTCCTTATTCCTGCAAAATAAAACTTAGACTTTTCTTTTTAAATCAGTATTTACCATTTCTGTTTCAGAGAGCCAAAACATCCACTTATTCATCAAATACTTACTGATCATCTACTATGATATGTATGGAATTGTGTATGATACAGTCTTGCCACTCTTATTTGTGTAATTCTAGGCAATATATTTAAGTATTGGCTGTTTTGGAAATTTATATAAATGGGATCATTTTGAATATTGTCTTCTGTGCCATCCCTCTTTTGAATGATATTGTATTTATGAGATTTATTTATTATCAGTGCACATGGCTACTGATTTTCAGTTTTATTCATTGTATTGTACTATTCTACTGCAATAACGTAATTTAACTATTCTATAGTTTTGTGGAATGAATTTTTTTTTAAGTTTATTTTTTTACTTAGTAATCTCTATACCCAATGTGGGCCTCAAACTTAAAACCCTGAGATAAAGAGTCACATGCTCTCCTGGCTGAGCCAGCCAGGCACCCCTGCTATTCTATATTTTTGGACAGTTACTTATAGTGAGACTATCAGCATTCTTAGATATGTCTAGTGATACACATGTGTACACAGCTGTTTCTACAGAGATACAGATAGACAGATATCATTATATATCTAGGAGAGGAAATGCAGGGATAACTTTATTAGATAATGCCATACTGTTTTTCTTAAGTGTACCAAACAACTATCAAATTCCCTGTAGTTTCACATCCTTAACATGTAGGAAAAAGTTAACAGTAGATCTGATCATTAGCCTGTTGACAAGGCTAGCCCTTGGCTGGTGTCTTCTATTTTATTTTTTTCCTATTTCCTGAAATAAAAACTTATTAGTTTTCATTTTTTTTTTTTTAAGATTTTATTTATTTGACAGAGAGAGATCACAAGTAGAGAGAGAGAGAGAGAGAGAGAGAGGAGGAAGCAGGCTCCCTGCCTAGCAGAGTGCCTGATGTGGGACTCGATCCCAGGACCCTGAGAGCATAACCTGAGCTGAAGGCAGAGGCTTAACCCACTGAGCCACCCAGGCAGCCCACGTTTTCTTTTCTAAAATACACATGTAAAACTTGAACTGATCTTAAACAGCATCCCAAGTTTTGACACATACTACTTCATTATTTTCCAGTTTTAATTATGATTCTTTTCTAACTTTTGGGTTAATCTGAAGTGTATTTTAAACTTGTAATTTCATGGGGAATATTCTAGCTACCTTTTGTGTTAACTTCTAGCCTAAATGCATTGTGAAGAGATATCACAATCTATATGATTTCATTTTTTAGTATTTGAAAATTTGCAAATGTTGCAATGTGCTCTTGAACAGAATGTACTCAACAGCTGGTCATGATGCAACTTTCTTTATATACACTGTTACATTAATTTTAATATCCCTGTTGATGAATTCTATTCCCATTCTGATTTTTTTGTCTGCTTGTTCTCTTGATTACTAAAAGCAACATTTAAACTCCTCCACCAATATAATAGTAAATTTGTCTATTCTTGTATATTAGTATACCTCAGCAGTGCTGACATGTAAGCAAAACTGCTAACACTGAGTATTTATTATGCACCACACTGTTTTAGGTTTTCACTTGTATTAACTCATTTAATCCTCACTAAATTCTACAAGTTCTATTATTTTTCCATTTTTACAGAAAGGAAAACTTGAGCACAGAGAAATTAATTAATTTATAAATAGTAGAAATAAGACTCAATTCAGGCAGTCTGGTCTTAGCATCCATACTTTACTTTTTTTTTTAATTTTTATTTATTTATTTGAGAGAGAGAGAGAGCACAAGCAGGGGGAGTCGAAGAGGGAGAAACAGGCTCCCCGCTGCATAGGGAGCCGGATGTGGGCTTGATCACAAGACACTGGGATCATCCACTCTCACCCACTCCGCTACAATGTAGATTAAGAAAGTCAAATCATTCCAATAAGGTTTACCGGAGGAATAATTAAAAAAAAAAAAAAAAAATCAGTTCCCTAACTCTTCCTAATCCAGATTTCTATACATCAAAGGCAACCACTCTCAATTCTTTAAGTTGTGTCTTCTAAAAAGTAAGGCCCCTTTTTTTTCAGTAATATGTTTACACTTTTATTTCATATTCTTCAGTTTTATATATAATCTATTAACTTCCTACTAACATGAATAATCTTTTTGAAATACAAATCTGGTCAAATCATTCTTCTGCTTTAAAAACTTCAATGGTTTCCTATTTCCCTTATGATAAAGTCTAGATTCTAATATTAGTCACAAGGCTGTTCATAAGCTAGTCTCTGCTTGTCTCTCTGGTCTCATCTTTTGTCACTCCTCCATCAAACTCCACGTTCTAGGTGGGCTAAAGCTTTTCAGTTCCCCAAACGTGGTATGTTGTCTTTGGCCATGAGACATTTTTCTGGAGTATCCCTCTCCCTCAATATTTTCTGCCTGAAAAACTTCTGCTCATCCTCCAGTCTTGGCTTATATATTACTTTCCCCCTTGATATGTCTCCCGACACCTAAACTTACTCAAGACAGTGCTGGATCATCTTTTATGTGCACTCATAACATCCTACATTCAAGCTATTACAACATTAATCACAGGGTATTTTGCTACTTGTCTAGTATTCCTAGGAGACTGCAGATTCCTTAAGGCAGGGCCTTTCCTTTTTTTACTACTGTATTCTCAGTGGATTAACAGGGCCTGGCACATTATAAACACACACAAAAACAATCTGTTAAAAATTGGCACATAAGAACAAAAACATGTTTACATTCTACCTGGCAGAGGACTTGAGTCCTTTTTTTCCTATGTTCAGAGTCAGAGGAACTAGGTTAAAAAAATGTTTTTCATCTCAGACTTGTTCCCATGAATTATTCTGAAGATTACTTAAGTAAATAATGAATAGCCATGACACAAATTTGGTTATAAATGACAAATAACTTACAGACAAAAGGATAAAACAAAGATAAATGAATCAAAGTTTTCCAAAGAATCATAAAATCTCAGACAGATTCTCAGCAGCTACCTAAATTATCTACCTTTTTAATGTCTGACCACCAAGGGGAAGGGTACTAATTAAGTACCTATTTTGTGTTAGGCAATGTCAGGTACTTTGAGATTGACACTTAAATCCCATGAAGTTCATTTTGTTAGTAAGTAGTAGAGATGGGATTTAAAGAGCCTAGAGTATAACCTCAAGTCCAGCACTGTTATATTACAGTTTACTCTATTAAGCGGATACTCAAAATATTAGTGGAGTATTCAGTGGAAAGAAATTACCAAGTTATCTACTCTGCTTTTAGAGAGCCCCATTCATTAAAGATTCTCCCTTTCATAAAGGTGTGGTTATCTCCCTATAGTTTTCACCCACTAGTCCTAATTTTACCTCCTTGGGACCATAGGGAACTTGTCTAATCCCTCTTCAATGCGACAGCCCTCCGAACATTTGAAGATGGTATTCGGGTTCCAGAGTCTTCTTTCTTCAGACTAAACATCTCCAGTTCCTTAAACATTCCAAACATAACATCACTTTGAGGCCCCCTCAACACACTAATCACTTTCTTCTGGATGGATTTCAATTATCTTTGTCATGTACTCATAAATTTATTAAAATATCTATCTCTAACCAGGCACTGGCACAGTGTGGAGACCTTAACAACATCAAATGGGTACTATGAGGATTAAATTAAGTAAGAAAAAATATACGGAATACTTAGCAGAATGCCTATGACATGTTATTGAGAGAGATAGATAAATAATCAAATAATTCTTTATCAAGTACTATATACAAAAGTACTAGAAACTAAGGGAATCTGAAATACAGAACAGAGAGTAATTATCTCTATCAGTGGAGGTCATGGAAAGCTTCACAAATGAGTTTCATCCAACTTAAACTCTGAAGACTTAATAGGAGTTAAAAAATAATCAAAAAAGGAAAAGCATTCTGTAACAGGAAAAAGAAAATCATCGAAAAGAATGGCATGTAAGAGGGATGCCTGGGTGGCTCAGTGGGTTAAGCCGCTGCCTTCGGCTCAGGTCATGATCCCAGCGTCCTGGGATCGAGTCCCACATCGGGCTCCTTGCTCAGCAGGGAGCCTGCTTCTCCCTCTGCCTCTGCCTGCCACTCTATCTGCTTGTGCTCACTCTCGCGCTCTCTCTCTCTCTCTCTCTCTCTCTCTGACAAATAAATAAATAAAATCTTAAAAAAAAAAAAAAAAGAATGGCATGTAAGAGATACATAATAAATATATTTTTACTTCTAGCCATGGTGAATTAACAGGACCAGATTTATCCTCTGCCAACCTTAACCAATTGGAAACTGGACAATATAAATAAACAACAGACTTTTGACACAGAGAACAGGCATCTCAGGACAGTAATCTCAAAGAAAAACAAATGAGGTGAGCCTTATGAATGTGCTAGCTACTTACTTTTCAGGCTGCAGTGGAGGAAGGAGAACCCAAATAGAACTTGGTGGTCTCCCTGAATTGAAGAGATAGGGCTGTGAATTCAAGAAGGCTAAAATTTGAAAGCAGAGAGATGCTCAGATAGAGCACCAGAGATTTATAGAGGGTTCTCCTTGAGTCTTTAGCTGAGTAAGATCAGCAAGTGCATATGAAGAAACAACAACAAGCTGGGGAAAGAACAACCTGAGAGGGGCTGGTGAAACAATGATGGTTATTTAAACAGGGCCAGAAATAGTTTGTGTTCCTCTCCACCCAAGTGGAAAATGTGAATACTCAAAAGGATATATCAATAGTGGGCAAAAAATTAGCCTCAGACTTAGGTCTCCTCTAATCTTGCCTAACAAAGCTTAAAAAGCAAACTGAAAAAACCAAATTGTTTTCAAGTAATTTAACTGGGTCTCTCAACAAAGCTTAAGAATTTAGAGGAATTCAAAATGATGCAGTACCCAAAAAGGTAAAAAAAGGTAAAAATTCACAATGTCTGACATATATGAAAAAGGTTTTCAAAAAAGTAGAGAAATACAATTTATAATGAATAGAAAAATTCACAACAGAACAGACTTAGGAATGACACAGATGACAGACTTTATAGACAAATATGTTGGAAATAATTATAAATATAATCCATATGCTCAAGAAGGTAGAGGGAAGCATGAGCAGCAAAACTTCTAAAGATAAAAGCCATAATATCTAAGATGAAAAAAAATCCTGGATGGAATTAATAGACTCAACTCTGCAGAAGTGAACTTGAAGATACAGGAACAGAAGACTTCCAAAATTAAACACAGAGATTGAATAAAAACCCAAAAAGCCCAGAACATAAATGAGTTGTGGAACAACAATTAGAGTCCCTGAAAGAGACTGGAGAAAAAGAGAGATAAAAATATATTTAAAGGTCTAATGGCTAGAATTTTTCCAGGAACACAATCAATCAACTCACACACCACAATGTGAACAAATCCAAGAATAAGAAATATGAAGGGAACTATACCAAGGCATATTGTAATTGTTTAAACCAGGATAAAGAGATAGTATTAAAAGCAATCAGAGAAAATAGGGCACATTATTCACCTAAGAAAGATAAGAATGACAGCTGACTTTCTTTCAGGAAGTACTACAGATCAGTAATAGTGGCCCAACATTTTAAAAGCACTGAAGGGAAAAAACTGTCAATGTGGAATTCTATACTCAATTTCAAAAAAGAAAGTAAAGAGTTTTTTAGACATACAAAAACCGAAAGAATTCATTGCTGACAGACCTTCACAATAAGAAATGTTACACTAAGTCTTCAGGGAGATGAAAAATGATACTAGGCAGAAATCTTAACTTACACAAAGGAATAGAGAATACCAGAAATGACAAATATGTGAATAAATATAAAACACTTTGTTATTTAAAAATTCTCTTTTAAAGACAGTTGACTATTTAAGCCCAGAACAATAACGAACTGCAAATGTGTAACATATATAGAAGTAAAACGTAAGACAATAATAAATGAAATCCTGGGACAGGAGAAACAGAAGTATATTGTTTTAACATCCCCATAACATACAGGAAGTGACAGATTATTTTAATATATTAACAATATATGGTACATACCATAAAATAATCACAAAACAAAGCAAAAGTATAATAATATGCCAAAAAGAAGATGAAATATAATGATAAAAAAATGCTCTATTAAAAAAAACCACAGAAAAAATGGAACACTACTAAGAGATGACAATTAGAAAGAAAAATAGTATCAGGGTTTCACATTTAATGTAAATGGTCTAAACACAAATGTTCAAATACAAAATGAAAGACAACATGCCTTTCTCAATTGGTATAAAGAGTGGACAGAAAATCAGTTATGATCTAGAATATCCGAAAAACACTATCAATCAATTTGACATTGATAGGACAATCCAGTAAACAACAGAACACACATTCTTTTCAAATGCACATAGAACAATGGCAAGATAACCCATATTCTGCAGCAAAACACTAAAAAAAAAAAGTTGTCATGCAAAGCTTATCCACAGATACCAATGGAACTGAATTAGAGATTAACAACAGAAAAGTCTCTGAAAAATCTCTCAGTACCTGGAAACCAAATAATACACTTCTAAATGACCTACAAGTAAAAAAAATAATAATAATAAAAATAAAAAAATTATAGCTTTCTGAACTGAATGAAAATGAAGACATAGCTGTGAGACACATACAATGCAGTGTTTAGAGGGACATTTTTAGCATGAAATGGACATATTACTAAAGAATAAAGGTCTCAAAAATTGATTATTTCAACTTTCACTTTAAGAAATTAGAAAAAGAACATCACACCAGCAACAGAAAGTATAAAAAGCATTATGATCATTTCAATAGATGCAGAAAAAGCATCTGACAAAGTTTAATAGCCATTCATGATTAAAACCCTCAAGAAAGTAGGTTCAGAGGGGAACATATCTCAGCATAATAGAGACCTTATCTGAAAAATCCACAGTGAACATCATATATGATGGGAAAAAACTGAGAGCTTTTCCCCTAAGGTCAGGAATAAGACAAAGATGTCCATTCTCACCACTTTTATTCAAACACAATACTAAAAGTGCTAGCCACAGCAATCAAAGAAGTATGAAGTAAAGATGTAAGAAGTAAAACTTCCACTATTTGCAGATGATATGATACTATATATAGAAAACATTAAAGACTCCACCAAAAAAATAGAACTAATATATGAATTCAGTAAAGTTGCAGGATAGAAAATCAACATACAGGGGCACCTGGGTGGCTCAGTGGGTTAAAGCCTCTGCCTTCGGCTCGGGTCATGATCCCAGGGTCCTGGGATCGAGCCCCACATCGGGCTCTCTGCTAGGCGGGGAGCCTGCTTCCCTTCCTCTCTCTCTGTCAAATAAATAAACAAAATCTTTAAAAAAAAAAAAAAAAAAAGAAAAAGAAAATCAACATACAGAAATTGCTGCATTTCTATACACTAATAATCAAGCAGCAAAAAGAGAAATTAAGAAAAAAATCCCATTTACAATTGCACCAAGAATAATAAAACATCTAGGAACAAACTCAACCAAAGAAGTGAAAGATCTGTAATCTGACAAGTATAAAACACTGATGTAATAAATTGAAATTAAAGACATTTCATGCTCATGGACTGAAAGAACAAATACTATTAAAATGTCTACACTACCAAAGCAATCTACAAATTTAGATTCCCTATCAAAATACCAATAGCATTTCTCACAGAACTATTAACAAGCAATCCTAAAATTTGTATGGAACCACAAAAGATCCTCAATAGCCAAAGCAATCTTGAAAAACAAAACTGGAGGTATCACAATTCCAGACTTCAAGTTATATTAAAAAGCTGTAGTAATCAAACTATATGGCATTGGCACAAAAATTAAAACACAGATCAGAGAAACAGAATAGAAAGCCCAGAAATGAACTCATAATTATATGGTCAATTAATCTTCAACAAAGGAGAAAAGAATATCCAATGAAAAAAAGTCTCTTCAACAAATGGTGTTGGGAAAACTGGACAGCAATATGCAAAAGAATGAAACTGGACCACTTTCTTACACCAAACACAAAAATAAATTCAAAATGGATAAAAGACCTAAATGTGAAACCTGAAACCATAAAAATCCTAGAAGAGAGTACAGGCAATAATGTCTTCTCTGACACTGGCCATAGGAACATTTTTCCAGATATGTCTCCCGAGGCAAGGGATATAAAAGCAAACATAAACTATTAGAACTACAACAAAAAGCTTCTGCACAGTGAAGAAAATAGTCAACGAAACTAAAAAGCAACCTACTGAGTGGGACAAAATTATTTGTAAATGACATATCTAATAAAGGGCTAGTATAAAAAATATATAAAGAACTTATACAACTCAACACCCCAAAACCCCCAAATACTCCAATTTAAAAATGGGCAGAGGACACGAACAAACTTTTCTCCAAAGACAACATACAGATGGCTGACACATGAAAAGATGCTTAACATCACTCATCACCTGGGAAGTGCAAATCAACCACAATGAGATATGACCTAACACCTGTCAGAATAGCTAAAATCAAAAACACAGGAAACAACAGATGTTGGTGAGGATGTGGAGAAAAAGGAACCCTGATGCACTGTTTGTGGGAATGCAAGTTGGTGCAACCACTGTGGAAAACAGTATGGAGGTTCCTCAGAAAGTTAAAAATATAACTATTCTACTATTCACTAATCAAACTACTGTTTATTTACCCCAAAAATACAAAACACTAATTCATCACTAATTCATCATTCATCATGCACCTCTGTTTCTTGCAGCATTATTTACTATAGGCAATTATGGAAGTAGCCTAATTGTTCATTTATAGATGAATGGATAAAGATGATGTGGTACATATATAAAATCGGATACCATTTAGTCACAAAAAAGAATGAAATCATATTTCCTACAACATGGATGAAGCGAGAGAGTATAAGGTCAAGCAGAGTAAGACAGAGAACAGCAAACACTGTATGACTTCACTCACGTGGAATTTTAGAAAACAACAAATTGAAGGAAAAAAAACAGAGATAAAGAAATAGACTATAGAGAACAAACTGATGGTTACAAAAGGGAGGGTTTGTGGGGGGGAGGGAATAGGTGAAATAGGTGATAGCGATTAAAGAGTATACTTAACCTGATAAGCACTGAATAATGTATAGAATTGCTGAATCATCGTACTTTACACCTGAAACTAATATAAGGCTGTATGTTAATTATACTGGAAATTAAATAAAAAACTTAACTAAAAAAGTAATTAGAAAAAGAAAAGCAAATTAATATCAAAGTCAGCCAAAGAAAAATCCCCAAAAATACAGAAATCACAGAGATACAAAACAGAAAAATAATATGGAAAATCAATTAAACTAAAAGCTGGTTCTTTGAGAATAAAATAAAATCAATAAACCTCTAGCCAGAATGATCAGGAAAAAAAAAAAAGATCAGTAATAGAAATGAGTGAAGGAACATCATTTCAGATTCTATGACATTAAAAAGGGTATTCACAGAAAACTAAAAACAATTTTATGCCTCTAAATTCAACCACTGAGATACAAACATATTCTCCGAAAGAGACAAACTCTCAAAGCTCACTCAAAAAACAAAGGCAGCTGATTCTTAAACAATGTTAGGGTTAGGGACTGGTACCAACCCTCCACACAGTCAAAAATCTGTGTATACCTTCTGACTCACGAAAGCTTAACTAGTAATAGCCTATTGTTGACTGGAAGCTTTACCAGTAACAAAAACAGTCAATTAACATGTTTTGTACGTTCTGTGTATTATATACCGTATTCTTACAATGAAGTAAGCTACAGGAAATGTTAGTAAAAAATCATATAATGAAAATACATTTACAGTACTGTACTATATTGATACTGTAAATTATCATCATCTGTTTATAAGATGAACTGCCTGTCAGTACCTATATCAATGCTGTCTTATTGTCTTACATGATACAAAATACTGTAGATGTTATATGTATTATTAACATTAGCCATCAAAAATAAAAAGATAACGTGAAAACAAGCCATATTTATTTATAGGTTTAACAATCCATATTAAAAACAAAGCAGCAGCACTAGGATTGCTTTTGGTAGCCTAGCAAAAACAATTCAATTGCTTCATGGTAGTGTAGCTTACATATTGAGTAAATCCTTACAAAATTTTTATGGCATATATTACTGTAGCCATACATCTAGACAGTACTGGAAACATTGTTACATCTTCTAAAAAACCCACTTACTTGTAATTAGAAAGCTGATAAGCAGTTTCTCAATGATGAGAGAAAGGGGGTCATACTGTAGAGTAATGCAATTCTTTGAAAGCAAAGATATGGAACACTAAGATAACATATTACTTTTGTATTACATATTCATCTTAGGCCTATGTAAGAACAGGCTATCCACTTCTATGAGTTTTGCATCCGATGTTCTACACAATGAATACTTGATGGTGATACAAAAATGTCTCATACAGTTCTTTCTGTACAGTTACTAGTTTTTCATATGAAGACACATATATAACTATCAGCTTATTAACTGTACAACTATCAGCTTATTAACTGTGCAGCAGTTTGATCATGTACTACTCATTAAGTGGAAACAGATCATAAGGGTTTTCACTCTCATTGTCTTCGCACTGAATGGGAGGAGGAGGAAGAGGGGTAGTCTTGCTGCCTCAGGGTAGCAAAGGTGGAAAAAGTAGAGGGGGAAGGGTAGGCAGGAGATACAAGCACATTCAGTGTAGCTTTATGGAAATACATCATGATTTGTCTGTTTTTTGCTTTTTCATTTCTCTAAATGTGTTTTTATATGGTACCAATCCTTCTCCTACAATTTGCTTTAGTTTCAGTACTGGTATTCCAGAAGGCTCTGTGTCATAAAAGAAGTCAAAAGCAGTCTTGAATAATCAGAACTCTTCTGCCAGATTGTCAAATGTCAATTTGTTTTCTGGCAGTGTTTCTTCTACATCTTCTTCCACATCGCTTGGCACTGTTTTGGAAGCACTAATTTCCATCAAGTCATTTTCTGTTAATTCCTCTGGTATGGTGTCTATTAATTCTTGAATTTCTCCAAAATCTGTATCTTAAAACCCGTCACCTGCCCCCACCTTTTTTAACCATATCTGCAATTTCTTGACTAATTTCCTTGATTCACTCTATCGTAAATCCTGTGAAGTCATGCACAACATCTACACAGTTTTCTCCAGTAGGAATTTACTGTTCTGAGCTTGAATGCTTTCCTGGCATTTTCTATAATAACAGTATCTTCAATGGTGTAATCCTTCCCAAGATGTTCTATTGGGTTTTTACCCCATGGCATTAATAATCCTTTTAATAGAGTACCATGTGTAATGAGCTTTAAAGGTCCGTATGACCCCCAATCTAGAGGCTGAATTACAGACGTTATATTTGGGGACAAGTAGACCACTTTGGTACCTTTTGTATTGAACTCATAGGGTTCTGGGTGGCCAATAGCATTGTCCAATATCAAAAGAATTTTAAAAGACAGTCCCTCACTGGCAAGGTACTTCCTAACTTCAGAGACAAAACTCTGATGGAATCAATTCAGAATACAGAGTTGAACTATCCAGGCATTCTTGCTGTACAACCAAAAGACTAGTGGCTGGTGTTTATTTTTTATCTTTAAGGCTCAAGGACAGGGGTGGGGAGGTAGGGGGGTGGGGTTGGCAGCTTTATAGGTAAGGGCAGTGCTAATCAAAACCCAACTGCATTTGCATAAAATAGTTGAGTTAGCCCATCCCTTCCTGCCTTAAATCCTCTTGCTTCTCTTCCTTACTAATAAATGTTCTTTGTGGCATTATTTTTTTCCAGAATAGGATACTTTCATCCGCATTAAAAATCTGCTCAGGTAGATATTCTTTCTCCATAATGATTTTCTGAAAGGCATCTGGAACTCAACTGCTGCCTCCTGTTGACGTTTTTAAGCCAAGTCTCTTTCTAAATTATCAAACCATCCTTTGCTGGCATTAAATTCTCCAGCTTTAGCTCCTTCACCTTCTTTTTGCTTTAAGTTGTCTTATAAGACTTCGCTTTTTCTCAAATCGTATTAGAGTGTATCAGCATGTTTTTCTTAGAGCAACTCTCATACCTACATAAAAAGCTGCATTTTCAATGCAAGATATAAAGGAATTTTGCAAAAACTGCAAGGTTTTTGTGCCTGTTGATGGAGCATAAGCTTCAGCTTCCCTTCCCTTCCTCTCTTTCTCCCCCTCCCTCTTCTTCCTTTTTCAACAGTCGTTCTTCTGCTGCATTTACTTATCTTGAAATGGCAGGCAACCACAGCTACAGACCTCAATCTACGGTACGTATCAGGTAACTCAACTTTTTCTGTACTGTCATGATTTTTCTCTACTTCTAGGGAGAAGTAGAGAAAGAGAAGCTTCCAGCATCATTAGTGATACCCTGTATGGGACTCATAGTGTTACTCAAGGTCTGCAGTATTCCACTAAACACAATGAAAAATTGTGTGAGATCCCTTTTTACTGAGATACACAATTTACTCAAGAGAGAAACCGCTCACACGAAGATGATGAGCATCACATGGTGTTCTAAGGGAATACTCGCCAACACTTTAGCTTAACACAATAACAACAGGAGGTGGCTACAAAATTATTACACTAGTATATGCACTACAGTTAATTTTATATAGTTAAGATTTTTAAGTTTTTAATTCCCATTAGTTAACATACAGTGTTATATTAGTTATGCAGTTATGATTTAATACTGCATTTTTATGTTGGCTTACTTTTCTCCTGACTATAAATGGCACTGTGAATATTCTGTGTTTGTGTGCGTAAGTTTTTTTTTTTAGATTTTATTTATTTATTTGACAGACAGAGATCACAAGTAGCAGAGAGGCAGACAGAGAGAGAGAGGGGAAAGCAGGCTCCCCGCTGAGCAGAGAGCCCGGATTTGGGGCTCAATCCCAGGCCCCTGGGATTAGGACTTGAGCCAAAGGCAGAGGCCTTAACCCACTGAGCCACCCAGGCGCCCCTGTGCATAAGTTTTGATAAATTTGTTAAATAACAGATTAGTGTGTATTTTATGGTATTAAATGATGAAACAGACTAGTCTCTACATATATTTTATACATTCATGACATACCTTTTTGTTAATTTTTAAGTATTTCTAGGCTGTGTGGTTTGAATTTTTTCGAATTGTTGCAAATCTATAAAAAAATTTCCAATATATCTATTGAAAAAAATCCACATGGACCCGAACAGTTTAAAACCTATGCTAAGGGTCAGTTCAGTTATATATTACCTGAATGTTACCATGTCTATTAGGTGTTTAATTTGTAGTTAAAAACCTTCCCACAAAAAAACTCCAAACTACATTGTTATTTCTACCAAAAATTTAAGGAAGAAATAAAACCAATTCTATACACTTTCTAGAACTTTGAAGAAATACTCAGCTCATCCTATGAGATTAACATCACGCTAATATCAAAACACAAAATCACTGAACTAAAAAATACTTCACAACAATATCCCTCACATACACAGATGCAAAAATTATTTTTTTCCCATTTTTTAAGTTCAACTAATTAATATATAGAGTATTATTAGTTTCAGAGGTAGAGTTCAGTGATTCATCAGTCTTTTGTAACCAGAAGCAAAACTTAACAGAATTGTTATACATATTGTAAAAGTACATCATGACAAAATGGGTTTTATCCTAGAATTAGAATGCAAGGGCCATATAATAATCTAGAAGTCATCATTATAATTTACTACATCAAAAGACTAAAAGAAATCCATATGATCACCTCAATAAATGAAGAAAAAGTGTTTGACAAACTCGATATCCATTTCTGACTTAAAAAACAAACAAACCACAAACCCAAAACAAAACTCTAAGCACACTAGTAACAGAAGGAAATTTCCTCAGCCTAATAAAGGGCATCTATGAAAAACCTACAGCTAACAACATACTCCACCATGGAAGAATGAATGTTTTCCAATGTACACCAGGACCAAAGTGAGGCTGTTCACCTTTACCACTGCTGCTTAACATTGTATTGGATGTTCCAATCAGTGTGATTAAGACAAGGAAACAAAACGCATCTAGAATGGAAAGGAGTTAGTAAAACTTCTTTATTTTCAAATATGACTGTTAAAAAATCCTATGGCGTTTACAAAAAAATTTACCAGAACTAGTAAGTTTAGCAAGCTTGCTGGATAAGAATATTATTCAAAAATCAACTGAACTTGAATTTAAGAATAATGAATACATGGTAATTGAAATTTAAAAATGATCATTTACAATAGTAGAAAAATGCAAATTACTGAGGGACAAATCTGATAAAAGCTGTGCAAGATCTCCACACTGGTAATTATATAACACTACAAGAAGAGACTAAAGAAAGAAATTGATAGACGTAGCATGTTTATTAATGGATCTTGAAATTCAATATTGTCAAAATGTCAGTATTCCCAAAAATGAACTAGAGATTCAACACAAACTCAAACAAAATTCCAGTAGGATTTTTTTTTTAAAGAATTGACATGCTGATTCTAAAATGTATGTGGAAATTCAAAGGACATAGAAGACTGAAACCAACTCTGCAAAAGAAGATCAAAGTTGGAGGAATTACACTCCTAGAGTCCAAGATTTATGACAGGGCTATAGTAAGCGAGGCAGTATGATGTTGTAAAACATACAGATCAGTGAAAAAGAAGATTCCAGAAAAAAGTCAACAGATACATACTCTATTAAATTCTGCCAAAGACAGATACCCAGGGAATTCAAAGAGAATGAATAATTTTCAACTGGGGTGCTAAAACATTAGTGCTATATGGAAAAAAAAAAAACAAACTCTGATATTCACCTCACATTATATAAAAATTAACTTAAAATGAATCATACACAAGTTTAAGAATTAGTATTATGAAGCTTCAAGAACAGAACATCAGAGAAAATCTTTAATCTTACAAAAATTTAAAAAATAGGACAAAAAAACATCAATTGTGTCTGATCAGAATTAAAAATTCTGCTCTGCCAAAGACACTGTTATGAAAAGTAAAAGATGAGCCACAAACGAGGAGAAAACATGTGCAACTATATCTATAACAAAGGACATGATATATATAGCATATAAAGAACTCATTAAAACAAGCTAATAAAAGAGAAACAAAAGATTTATAGATATTTCCTAAACGTAGGTAGCAAATAGTCTCATGAAAAGATGTCCATGATCATTAGTCATTATGGAAATACAAATTAAAACCACAATATAATACTACGATACATGTACTAGAATGCATAAAATTAAAAAAGACTTGACTATTTCAGGTGGTGAATAAACATGTGGGGTAACTCAAACTTTTATACACTACTGGTACAAAGGTAAAATGGTACACCTGCTTTGGAAAACAGCTTGGCGTTTCTTAAAAAGTTAAAAATACACTTACCATACATCCCAGACATTTACTTCTAGGTATTTATTAAAGAGTAAATGGAAACATATGTAGACCTTAAAACGTATATAAATTCTCACAGCAACATTATTTGTAATAATGCAAACCTGGAAACAATCCAAAAGCATCAGCAGTTAAGGATAATTCAAATTCAGATCTAATACCAAAAATTATCCTCTCAGTCACTGTTACGTTGTATAGAAAAGGAGACTTAAATGCATATTATACAGTTTGGCTTCACTAATGTAAATGATAGGGAACCATCTAAGTATTTTAAATAGAGAAACCAGGAGCTTTGAGGTAAACTTGAAAAATACCACTTTGAATAAAGTATGGAAGGTGGTTTAAAAATTCAGTAGCTCTAAAGAGATCATATAAGAGGCTATAGTAATAGTTCAACTGAGAGATGCTGAATGCAGGGAGAGAGAATCAAAGAGCTGGAATTAAGAGTTGTTTAGAAAGAACTAAAAGGATTTTTACAAAACTGAATTTGGAGGATGACAAATAGGGAATAATCTAAGATGATACCAAGGTTTTTAGTTTAGGTTCAGAGTAGATTTGGCAGCATTTAATTAAGCTTGGGAATGGGAAGAGGGAAGAAGGGAAAGGGATCCAATGGTGTTCAGTGCTTTTAAGAAAAGACAATAAGGTGTTAAAGTATAAATTGTGTTTGGTAAGAAAGCAATCTGGTAAGGCCAGTGAAGTCAGATGAAAAGGAAAGTTGGGGCTAATACATGGTATTGGCAAAACTGGAATTTTACATGTGAAAGATGAAATTGGACCTTTACCTTACACCATATACAAAATCAATTCAAAATGGATTAAGGACTTAAATTTAAGATGCCAAACTATAAAACTTAATGAAGAAAACATAGGAGAAAAGTTTCTTAACAGTGGTCTTGGCAAGAATTTCCTGGATATGATATCAAAAGCTGAGGCAATAAAAGCAAAAGTAGACAAGTGGGATGACTTCAAACTAAACTTCCGCACAGCAAGAGACTATTGACAAAGTGAAAAGGCAAACTACAGAATGGGAGAAAATATTTACAAACCATGTATCTGATAGGTTAATATTTGAATTATATACAGAACTAAAACTCAGTAGCAACCCCCCTCCAAGGAATATAATTAAAAAATGAGCAAGGACTAGAACAGACATTTCTCCAAAGACACAAATGGCCAACAAGTATGAAAAGGTGCTCTATGTTACTAATTGTCAAGGAAATGCAAAACCACAATGAGATATCACCTCACACCTGTTTGGATGGCCATTATAAAAAACAAAATGTCAGAAAATAAAAAGGTAAGAATGTGGAGAAATTGGAATCCTTGTGCACTGTTGGTAAGAATGCAAAATGGGGGGCGCCTGGGTGGCTCAGTGGGTTAAGCCTCTGCCTTCGGCTCAGGTCATGATCTCAGGGTTCTGGGATCAAGCCCTGCATGGGGCTCCCTGCTCAGTGGGGAGCCTGCTTCCCCCCTCTCTGCCTACTTGTGATCTCTCTGTGTCAACTAAATAAATAAAATCTTAAAAAAATGCAAAATGGTCTAGCTACTATGGAAACAGTATGGAAGTTCTTCAAAAAATTAAAAGTAGAACTACTTTATGATCCAGCAATACTTGATCATATATAAACTACTATATTCTGTATTTCTCACTCAAGCAAACTGCAGCCCTACTTATACAACACTGCAAATGGAAAATTTAATCTCTGGTTTTTTGAAAATTATGATCATTAATCAGCCATTACAGGGTTGGAGGGATATAAAAAAAGTGTCATAAGGATTGTAACTGAACAATGAATAAAATTAGCCAATGCTTTTCCAAGAAGCTGCCATTTGTTATCCCAAGGATATGATCGAAAGGACGTTAAGAACATCATTATTATAAGGGCGCCTGGGTGGCTCAGTTAAGGGTCTGCATTTGGCTCAGGTCCTGATCCCAGAGTCCTGGGATTGAACCCCACAGCAGGTTCCCTGCTGGGTAGGAAGCCTGTTTCTTCCTCTCCCACTCCCCCTGTTTATATTCCCCTCTCTTGCTGTGTCTATGTCAAATAAATAAATAAAATCTTAAAAAAAAAAAAAAGAACAACATAATTATACATTCAGAGTCCAAACTTAAGGTAATTAAAAAAAAATTTTTTTTGTTTTATGTTAGTCACCATAAAATACATCATTAGTTTTTGATGCAGTGTTCCAAGATTCATTGTTTATGTATAACACCCAGTGCTCACGCAATACATGCCCTCCTTAACACCCACCACCAGGCTCACCCATTCTCCCACCTCCTCCCCTCTAAAACCCTCAGATTGTTTCTCAGAGTCCAGAGTCTCTCATGGTTTGTCTGGCCCTCCGATTTGCCCCGATTCACTTTTTCTTTCCTTCTCCTAATGTCCTCAATGTTATTCCTTATGTTCCACAAGTAAGTGAAACCATATGATAACTGACTTTCTCCTGAAGGTGATTTCTAAAGTATATGTATAATCAGGAAACCATATGGTAAAATAATTTTCAGAAAGCAAAATTAAGTTTAGTTTTCTCTCTCTTTTTTCCAAGTGTACAACACAAAGCAGTAATTGAAATCAACCTACTAGGTTGATTCAGCATCCCACACTAAACATAAAGAAGAATTAAAAATAAATAGCCCATTATTCCAATTCTTTCTACATAAAATATATTTTCCATAATTATATAGAGAGGAAATCTAAAAACATCAAAACCGAGATTATACTATCTTCCATACAAACAATCTGAAGTATTATAAAAAAGTCTTAAAAGTGATAGCAATATAGGGGCACCTGGCTGGCTGAGCTGGAAGAACATGCCACTCTTGATTCTGGGGTCCTGAGTTCAAGCCCCATGCTGGGTACAGAGGTTACTTAAACAAATAAATCAATAACTTAAAAAAAAAAAAAAGTACTAATTATGTATATATTTTTAATTTCTCTTTAATTCTAAGAAAAATTCTTTCATTTCATAAAAAGGTACTGTATATAAGAATCTCACTAAATTCCATTCAAATCATCTTCAACCACATAATATTTCCTTGCTGTCTATACCATACAAACATGCAATGTTGTTAATGAGATTACACTGAAATAAATATATTCTCTAGATGTTACTGTATAACCAAAGCTGGACTGTTTTTCATGAGACTCTTGCACTATCAAGAACATAAATATGTACTCCTATCCCAAAATAAGAGGAATATCTTATAATGGGTAACAAAATCATTCTTTGTCATATCACCTAAACCTAAAGCAACTGAGATTTAAATATTATTCAAGCTTTCAAACTGCAGGAAAAAAAAAATCAGAGAAAACCCTGATTATAACCTCAGAGGAACTCTTAGGATATATTTACAAAACTCTGCATAGGCCTAATGGTATTTTCAAATAGAGTATTCCATTACTATAGAACAATAAATGAGGAAATAAGTTTCAGTTTCCCTAAGGTTCTCACCTGTATAATGCATCATCAATCTCCACAGATTCTGCTGATACGATGGGCAAATTTGTATTTGTACTGAAAAAATAAAACACAACTTATAAGGGCAAGTATGATTATTCAATATTCACATTCTATAATCTAATATTCAATTACACATGGCAGTTACTAGAGGGGATTTTACAAACCAGATATATATTTTGTTTTCCGTCCCTTTATTTCCATTTTAAAAATAGGTCAAAATTAAATTCACTGACTGCCTACTCCCTGTGTATTGTAAAATTACAGCCAGTGCTTTTATTCTTAGGTGTTAGCAGATGTTGTTTTACATATATCTGATGGATCTCTATTTTAGCAATTTTGTTGGGAGCGCCCCATACACCTTCTCCAACATACATACATTGTTTTAAGTGCTTTAGATGAACTAACTCTGTTAACCCTTACAATTTAATGAGACAGGCACTATTACCAACTCCACTGAACAGAGGAGTAAAACAGGCTCACAGAAGTTAATTTAAATAACCTGCCCAAGGTTCCAGAGTAGGTAAATGGTAGACCCAGAATCTAAACCTAAGCAGTCTAGCTCCTGATCACCATGCTCTACTGCCTACTGCCTCTCATAGTAGGCATAATGGAAACACTCAACAGGTATCTGTTGAATAAATTTTAAAAATTAAAAAAAAAAAGGGGGGGTGCTGCTCCAGCTGGTTTGGTTGGTAGAGCATGAGACTCTTGATCTCAGGGTTATAAATCTGAGCCCTATGATGGGTGTAGAGATTATTTAAGGACATTAAAAAATTTTTTAAAAAGCAGCATACTAGCATGATAAGATGTACTTAAAGTGATGTATCATTGACCATAGCTCAAATTTTTCACAGCATGGCATACAAAAATGAAATGAAAATGAAAACAGGGTAAACACTGGGAAACTGAAATGGTTCCCAGGCAGAGGTGGGGCACTCTGGCCTGAGACACAGTGACAGTTAAGATCAATATCATTTTGGCAAAAATGTAATCCATTCCAGGTTTTGGGAAGCTCTAATTATCAATTATAGGATTCTAAAAATAATGTGAAGGCACAAAACTTAGGTTCTGAAATCCAATTTTCTAAGCCTGGTATTGATTTATAAGCCAAAAGATCTGTAAATAGAGTTAATCAAAATGTTATCAGCTTCCAGCTAAGTGATACACGGATAACTTAGAAATATTTGATTCCAATTATGAAAGCAAACCAAGAGATAGCTGTATTTAGATCACCTGTCTAGTAAAAACAGACACATACACAATATGCCCTGTTCTGGCATAGTAATGAAACATGAAAATAAGCACAATTTCCTTACACAGTTTTCTTATCCCTGGTATACTTTCACTGTCTTCCTTGCATGGACGACAACAGTCTAGTGGGCAAAGCTCCTAAGAAAAGGGGAGAACAGCTCCGTTCTAACCAGCCTTGCCACTTAATGATCTGACTGGCACTTATTCTTCACAAAATCCTGCCTTACTGGAACGTTTCAAAAAGTCATTTTCGGAATAACGTCTATATGGCAATCAAAAATCCTTTAAATAAGGGGAGGTTCTGTCTGTATTACATAATATCCCCCACGTAAATGTGGCAGTGTTGGCCTGGGCACTATCACGGTACTGAAAACATCCAACTCGCGGAAAAGCTACAGGTTGATGGACAGTTTCACGTTAGCTCACAATCAGGTACCCAGCACTTCTATCTCTGGAACACTGTGTTCTGGCGGTGGGCGGTATGGAACTAACCGCTGTATTAATCACGAGACGACTGAAAAGGACGCACACAAACATTTCCACTCCTGATTTTGCAGGCATGCAAAAGATGTGAGAAACCTCAATACCAACAGGCAAATAAGAACGAGTAACTGGTGGGTTTCTTCCTGATTTTTTTTTTTTTTTTTTTTTTTTTTTTTTTACCGTAGTCAACAGAGGCCTCAGGGTGTCCTGAACGCCTGTGATTCATCATTACCAAGTTCCCTCTGGTAACAGTTTTCAAAGGAGGATCCTGGCGCAGGATCCCGCACAGCGGCGCTGTTCGCTTTCATTTTCCCGAAGGAAGGAGGGACGGTGTTTGGCAACAAGGCTGGGAAGCTCACACCGAGCGACCCGGGCCAGAACTGGCCACCGAGCTCGCTCCACTCCGCCCCACCTCGCGTCCCCTCCCCCCAAACATGTCCGGTGACTGAGAGATGGCAGACCCCAGCCGGAACTGAGAAAGCGCCGAAAGGACCGACAAACGGCCTTTCTCCTCAGCGGAGCCGGGAGCCGGGAGCCGCCGAAGTCCGAACCCACGGCGCCACACCCACCACGCGCGCTCCTCTCGCCTCCCAGGGCTGGTTCTGCCCGGCTCCGCGGCCTCGCGCGCGCTCCCTACACGCCCCAGCGGGAGCCGCAGAAGCCGGCGCCGGCTTCCGGCCGCCACCCCTCGCTGCTTCGCGCTCACACTCCTCCTCTCACCTGACGGCCCCCCAGGAAGAGCAGGACGCCTCTTCCCTCTGAGGTGCGGCCACCGGCTCGGACGCCTCCATCGCCTCCAAGAGACGCCGCCGCCGCTGGATACGGGTAGGCAGTGAAGGGGGTGGGACCGCGGGGGTCAAGGGGCGGGTGATGACATCACCGGAGGGGGCGGGGCCGGGGAAGCACGCCGCCGGCCTGAGCCTTCCCGTCAACCCCGGGGGTGTCCTGGTTTCCGGTTTGGGTGTGGCCGCGGGGGAGCGGGATAGGCTTCACCGCAGGTGTGCTCCGTAAGCGGCTCGGCTGCGACCGAGGTTCTCGCGGATGGGAATGGGCCGAAGTACTGAAGTTACGCGGAGCCTCTGGCTCTGTGGGCAAGCACAGAGGTTCCAGTGGCCGGCAAAGTGATGGGGTTGCGTAGCAGTAAGAGGAAGTCCCTTCATTTAGTAAATATAAAATCGAAAGTTTGTAGTAGGTAGCTCCCGATTTTCGGGATTTCCGGGATCCCATTTTAAAACGTTATACGTAAACGTACAATTGTGGGCGTCTACTACGTGCCGGGCACTGCCACAGATTTAATAGAGTCGTGATTTTTAGAGCTATGAATGACATTGTCATCCGGTTTGCTTCCACTGCATGGGTGAGGGAAAAGAACTTCCAGACCGCCGAAGTGACTTGGTCAAGGTCACAGACAAGTCACTGTCAGATTAAGTACTGGAACACCTAAGGACTTTTCATCTATTTTTTTTTTCTGTGGGTTCCGCTTTTCCCTTTCTTAGAAAACAACAAGAATTAGTAGTACTCAACATTAAGATTTGTCTTTCATTCTCAACTACATTTGAAGAAACGTCTGTAGAATTTAAAAAGATTAGAATGTACGTTGACTTTATATCAGCTTCTGGAATGTACGATATTTTTTAATTGGAATATTCTTCCTCTCTAGTGTGGAGAGAGGGTCGAGGCAAAACTGCATTATCCTTTGTTCTCTTCATTCTCATTTCAAAATTGAACATTTCCAAATACCTGGAAACTTGATGCTGCTTGTCTCTGGCATTATTCAGGTTTCTTAATCTAATTCGGTACCTTTTCTTACATAATAATTAAAAGGAACTTGGTCTATGTCCCATCTTTCAACATTCTACTGTAGTGCTAAGCTTGTACTATGTATATGGCACATTGTTATACAATAGAAAATGGATAGCTTGAATTTCATCCACAACCCACATTTCTTTACAGTTTAATATCCCTGTAATTGGAATGTACTTTTTTCCTTTTTCATCAATACAGAAAAAATGGTACTCTTAAATTTGAGGTCATCTTAGATTTAGCGAAATATAGTGTGCATTATTTCAAAAGTATAACAGATACCCCCAGTTTAACGTATTTTAAGGTATTATTACATTCACAAAATGTAGAAAATTGGAATATCACTAGACTTTAGACTGTGAAACTTTTTGTCAAAAGAAAGTGGAACAGCATATTTAGGATACTTAAGGGGAAAATGTAGGCTAAAGATTTTTATCCATCAAAAGCAACTCTAATGTACAAAGTATATAAACTATTATCAACACTTGATATGGTATCAATATTTGATGAGAAAACCTTCCTGAAGAATTACTAGAGAATGAACATCAGACAACCAAAATGACTAGAGGACCTAAGGATTGGCTCAGGTTCTTTCTAGGGAATCATAAACTGTTATATGCATTAGGTTTTGTGTTCCTTCTAGTTTATCCTTTTTTTTCTTTTATAATATTAATACAATATTACTGACTATTTGTTTTGGTGTACTTTTCATCTCTGTAACTCATTTATTTTATAATTGGATATTTGTACCTCTTAATTCCCTTCATCTATTGTACTCATCCTACCCACCCATTTCTAGTTTATTCTTTTTTTTTTTTTTTTTTAATTAAGGTGATTTGTTTCAGAGAGAGAGAGCAAGCATGCAAGTGGGAGCAGGGGCAGAAGGAGAGGGAGTAAGTGAATCCTCAAGCACACTCTACGCTGAGCACAGAGCCCATCACAGGGCTCAAACCCAGGAACCTGAGATCATAACCTGAGCCAAAATCAAGAGTTTGTCGCTCAACTGACTGAGCCACTCAGGCGCTCCTTAATTTGTTCTTTATTACTAATTCTTTTGAGATCTATCACCTCATTTGTGAATTTTTTCCCACCCTTTTTGAGATAATTAACAAAACTGTAAGATATTTTAAGTGTGCAATGTGATGATTTGATAAAAATATACATTGTAAAAGGATTCCTGCCATCTAGCTGAGTTTTTCTAATTCTGAATCGTGTTGTTCTTTGCTACTTTTAATTTTTTTTTTGTTTAGGTAGTTTAAAAATAGTAACAAATTTTGATCTATTTTTGTGGCACATCTTTCAGGTATGGTTTCATCATCTATAATGGTGATGTTATGCTCTTTTTTTTAAATAATAATTTTGTATAGTATTTGAGCTTGGAGCTTTTTTTGTTCGTTTTTGTCAAATTACTACTCCCGAATTTTTAGTAAGGGCCAGGCTTCCTCATTCAAGAAGGCTAAGTCCATTAGTAAAAGAACATATATTAAGAAAGTCAAGTTTCTAATTTATTGCAGGGAGGGAGTTCACATTCCAGAACTATGGGATGCCTCACCAAACAAAGGAATAGATAGGAATTCCTTTGTTATAGGAATTTGGGGAAGTGTGGAATTTAGGAGAAATTGAAATGAAGTAGTGGTGTGTAGGCTCAAAAGAAAGTGAGGCTTTTGTAAAGGGGTCTCCATTCTTTCTGGGCTCCAACATAGACACAGGCTGCAGTTTTCCTGGAAACTGCAGTTAAAATAGTTGTGTCTTTTGTCCACAATTCCTTTTTTTTAAAGTTCTGCCCTTGGGTTGGAAGTAGAGACTGCTGCTCTGTGTTAAATGATTTAGGTCATCTAGCTAAGATTAGGATATTTTAATCTTAATGGATTGATTTCAAAGAGCAAGCTTTTTGACAATCTGTGATTTTAGAGAAAAAGATTCTTTGTGAGTAAAAAAAAGAGTAGCAGTTTACCCAAAGTCAGGGGGTTTTCTGACACTTTACAGCATGTTTTTGGGAAAAATATTATCTTCTGTTAACTTTACAGCTGGCTTTACCTGCGTCTATTATCTATACCTGATGAATGGCAAAGCAGATTTATGCATTCTTAGTCCAAGTTTATCTTTCCTTTCTCACAGTGATGAAGTTTTAGAATATAAGTGAGTTTCAGTGGGGTAGAGCCTGGAGCTGATGGCCAAGAAAGAATTCTTGAGACGTCTTTGGTGCGAAATGATGATTTATTAAAGCTGGGGACAGGCCCTGTGGGTAGAAAAGCTGCTGCCCTGGGGATTGTGAGGGGTGCCTGATTCTATACTATGGGGTTGGAGGAGGTAAGGAAAAGGGAGGGTTTGAAAGAACTTTCCTATATTAAAGAAGACACGCAGGATATCAGAGCTTTGCTATTTGTCTAGATAAGGTTGTTTTTTCTTTTTGTAAGTTATTAGTAGTAAGATAGTTGAGAGCTTCGTGAAGGAATGTCACACTCCTGCTATTACACATCCTTATAAATTAGCTTTAGGTTTGGAAGAAATTTAACTTTATTTACACTTCCCTGTGCCTCAGCCTCCCTCCATTTTATGGAGGGGAAGATGACATTAAGGCTTTAGGAACTGAGTTATGGGTCTTTGGAAGTTAGGCTATTGATAAGAAAGCCTCTTCTTTGTAAATCACTAGGATATTTGTAAACTAAGGGAGACTCAGGTCTTGCAGGATTGTGATCTCTATAAATTAACTATTTGTTTTTCCTTTAGGGCATCCAGGAATGCTTGAGGAAATGTCGCATATATCCCATGGGGGGGGGGGGGGTGTTTGCGGGGTGTCATCTTCTGCTTTGTCCTCAGCTTGACTCTGTTCCCTTATCAACAGCTTTCAATAAAACTTATCTAACATCAAAAAGCTCTCTTTTCGGGGCGCCTGGGTGGCTCAGTGGGTTAAGCCTCTGCCTTCGGCTCAGGTCATAATCCCAGGGTCCTGGCATCGAGCCCCGCATCGGGCTCTCTGCTCAGCGGGAAGCCTGCTTCCTCCCTTTCTCCTCTCTCTCTGCCTGCCTCTCTGCCTACTTGTGATCTCTGTCAAATAAATAAATAAAATCTTAAAAAAAAAACCTCTCTTTTCTGCTGCTTTTATGAAATATTAAAAAAAATGTGGTGGTTTGATTTTGTGATTTCCTGACTCTTCCCTTCTCAATTTTGATCTGTCAAAGACCAACTGTCTTTCCTTTATTTCTGTGTCCCTGTGCTGCATATATATATATATATATATATATATATATTCATAGTTATATTTTGGTGCATAATACAATAATTTATTTTAAAATATTTTGGCATAATTTTAGAAATTTTAAAATTAGAAAAGTTGCAAATGTAAGGCAGAGTTTTTTCTTTTTTATTAATTTTTAAAATTTTTTTATTAACATATAATGTATTATTAGCCCCAGGGGTACAGGTCTGTGAATTGCCAGGTTTACACACTTCACAGCACTCACCATAGCACATACCCTCCCCAATGTCCATAACCCCCCCCCCCTCTCCCAACCCCCCTCCCCCCAGCAACCCTCAGTTTGTTTTGTGAGATAAAGAGTCTCTCGTGGTTTGTCTCCCTCCCGATCCCATCTTATTTCATTTATTCTTTTCCTACCCCCAAACCCCCCCCACATTGCATCTCCCCTTCCTCATATCAGGGAGATCATATGATAGTTGTCTTTCTCCTATTGACTTATTTCCCTAAGCATAATACCCTCTAGTTCCAAATGGCAAGATTTCATTTCTTTTGATGGCTGCATGGCATGCCATTGTATATATATACCACATCTTCTTAATCCATTCATCTGTTGATGGACATCTAGGTTCTTTCCATAGTTTGGCTATTGTGGACATTGCTGCTATAAACATTCGGGTGCATGTGCCCCTTCGGATCACTACATTTGTATCTTTAGGGTAAATACCCAGTAGAGCTATTGCTGGGTCGTAGGGTAGCTCTATTTTCAACTTTTTGAGGAACCTCCATGCTGTTTTCCAGAGTGGTTGCACCAGCTTGCATTCCCACCAACAGTGTAGGAGGGTTCCCGTTTCTCCACATCCTCGCCAGCATCTGTCATTTCCTGACTTGTTAATTTTAGCCATTCTGACTGGTGTGAGGTGGTAGCTCATTGTGGTTTTGATTTGTATTTCCCTGATGCCAAGTGATACTGAACACCTTTTCATGTGTCTGTTGGCCATCTGGATGTCTTCTTTGCAGAAAGGCAGAGAATTTTTATATACACTTTACTCAGCTTCCTCTAATGATAACATCTAATATAACCATGGTACATTTGTCAAAACAAAGGAATTTTTTAAAAAAGATTTTATTTATTTACTTGACAGAGACACAGCGAGAAAGGGAACACAAGCGGGGGGGGGGCGGTGGGAGAGGGAGAAGCAGGCTTCCTGCTGAGCAGGGAGCTCCATGCGGGGCTCAATCCCATGACCCTAGGATCATGACCTGAGCCAAAGGCAGATGCTAAATGACTAAGCCACCCAGGTGCCCCAAAACAAAGGAATTGATATTGGTACAATACTCCTAAATAACTACACACTTTATCTGTATTTCACCAGTTTTTCACTAATATTTTTTTCTGTTCTGGATCCGATCCAAGATATAACAATGCATTTAAAATCTCCCCATCTTGATCATTATACAGTGTACATTGTTATGAATATCTTCCTGAAATCTTAAATACCAATTGGATTTCTATAAATCAAATAGTTCACATATAAGAAGTACTGAGTAGGAAGTATAGGAAGTACTGAGTCCCGAGGTCAGAACTTCATGAACATAGTTGGAAAAACAGCCAATCTCCTGAATTTTGAGGCAGGCTTCTTTGCCCAAAGGTGTTGCAGTAGCTTGAACTGGCTTGAAGCTATTTAGAAGAACCCAGAGAAATTCCTTTGTGAAGGAAATAAACCTTTACAAAATGCTAATATTCTCTTAAGTGGTCTATGAATTAGGATATGTACATAATACATTTTCCTGAAATATTTTTTAAATATTGCCTGCAGAGCAATAAATAGACAAATCATAGATTAAAAATTAAATATAACTTTCCAAGACACTTTTCTTATTTGACTTAACTACTTATGCAACAGTAACTGGAGGTAAAATCTAGTAAGTGATACTCCTAATTTTAACCTGCTATTATTGATAGAAAACAGGTAACAAACCTAAAAATCCCTAAGAGAGGCTTCAGATCCTTGTGGCTTTCTAGGACATGTCCTGTATGTGCATCAGGTTCTGCCCTAATTGGAGGATAAGGTCACCTTCATAAAGAAATTTCCTTTTATGGGGAGCCTGGGTAGCTCAGTCATTAAGTGGCTGCCTTCAGCTCATGATCCCAGGGTCCTGGGATCGAGCCTCACATAGAGCTCCCTCCTCAGCAGGAAGCCTGCTTCTCCCTCTCCTACTCCCCTGCTTGTGTTCCCTCTCTTGCTATGTCTCTCTCTGTCAAGTAAATAAATAAAAATGTTTTTTTAAAAGCCCCTTATAATAGAGGACATTCAAAGCCCTATTCCAAAGATCCAAATTCAGCCACAGTCACTGTTCACCATCACACTCAGATTGCCTCCCAGAGTTACACCTTTTTTTTTTTTTCTTTCTTGACTGAAACAATGTTCACATGGTCCTCCTCATCTTTGGCTTATTTTCCCACCTTCAATTTGATAACCAGAACCTCTAGCCCAGGGGCCATCAAAATTCAGCACATACCAGAATCACTTGGCTTGCCTGTTGAAGCACAGATTGTGGACCCCACCTAGCACTCCTGCTTCAGTATGCCTGCATAGCGCCTGAGAATTTGCATTTCTAACAAATTCCATGTGGATGTGTTTGCTGTGGTGCTGCCAGACCTATGACCATATTTAGCACTGCTTTAACCCACTTCCTCTGGTGTATGCTTTGCACATGGGTGTATACGTTCTCTTTCTCTCTCTCTGCCTGTCTTTTACTACCAAGGGAGAGAGGACAGACAGATAAACAAGAATCCCTAGCCCTGAGCCCATATAAATATCAGGTAGAAGAGAAGGAACACAAAATGGAACTGAGAAAGAACTGTGAGTGACATGGGAAGAAAACCAAGAGGGGATGGTTTCACAGAAATAAGAGTGTCTCAACTGGGAAGTGAATAGCTGTAGGATTCCATCACTATCCAGTTCCACTCACAGATTGATGCTGGGCTTTCTCCTCAAATTCTTAAAAACTTACCCTTCTTCCTTTTAAGGGGAATTAAAAATGTACTAGACTAATGAAAAGTAGGATTTCCACGCAGAATGGTTAATCAGATAGAGGCTCAGCACTGTTGAGGGCATTGACTATTTTCATGAGTGATCAAGGGAGGATGTGCAGATATCTGGAAATGGAAGGCTATCACTAGATAATGATAAGGAAACCATCAATAGGTCGCCTCCATGAGGGCAATGTGCTTTACTCAGTTGAAGGAAGAAGGATGGCCTTCAGACATCAGTTTAGCTTCCATGAAGCTCCCTTGTGCTTGGCAATCTCCTGACGCACTGCCATGTCACGTAGTTTCTCATAAGTCAAGCCTATTCTTCCATCTCTCTCTACTCCAGTATTTTCCCACATATGATGAAGTCCTTCTCCACCTGAGCTCCTTAAAGAAAGAATGGACAATTGTTTGAATATTGATGAGCACTACAGTAAGTCAAGAATAGAGAAATCACCATTAGTTTTGATAGTAGGGTGATTTTTGGTGACCTTGGTAAGAGTTTCAGTGGAGTAGAAGGAACAGAATCCAGGTTAATATGTGTTGAAGATTAAAAGGGAAGTAAGGAAGAGGAGTGATCAGCTGTGGACAAGTCTTGAGTTGTCCATTTTTCTGTGAAGAATAGAAAAATGGATTGTGGATAGTGAATCAGATACATAATTGAGGATTTTTTTTAAATGATGTGAGATGATAAAGTATTTTTCTATGCCAGTGGGAATGATTTAGTAGAGAGGGAAAGATTGATGGTGTAGGAAAGAGATCTGAAGAAATTATGTCCTTGAAAGTTGAGAGGGAATGGTATCTAGAACAGAGCGGGATGGATTGGTCTTTAAGTGGAGCAGGGAAAGTCTTCCATTGTAATAGGAGAATACAGAGAACAGGATGTCCTTGAGGAAAGTTTATAGATTTAGTAGTGAGAAGTTGAGAGATCTCTCCTCTGATTGATCTTTGTCAGTTTCTGCATTTGTATTTCTCTGAGATCTATTTCTATTGAATGTGAAAGTGTTATTCTGATGGTGGTGGTATTTTGTCAAATAGCAGGTTATGGGATTGTTATCACAGTAGACTTGGGAAGACTTTGTGATGTAATTCTGGGAACTACATCTATTGGGGTAAGCAGTTGTTTGTAGAGAAACCAGCTATTAGTAAAGATAGAAAGCTCAGCCTAGAAAGTGGAACACATCTAACATATTTAGTGATAAATAATGAGAAGTTCAGGGGAACTGCTAATAATGGGGAAAGAAGTAGTTGAGAGTATAGCAAGATACATCCTATCAGGTGGGTGGAGCATAATAATTAGAACCATATAAACGCAGGCAGCATTAAAAATTTTGGTACACAGCCTGGCATATAGTTTGCAGCTGTGATGTCTGAAATCAGATAGCATGTCCTTTCCTAGTTAAAGCTGATTTAGGAACAGAGTTCAGTCCCAAGTGTGATGGAAAGGAGGCGTTAGAATGGCAATTATGAGGCACGACCTCATTCTAGCAAGTATAACTTTCTGGAGAGGTCATCAAGATGGTGAACTTGGCAAGAAAATAAGATTTTATCCTTTACTAGGACTAATGTATAAATTTGGGAAGTGGAGAGTGACCTTAGAAATAACATGGAGGGGGGAGGAGTCAAGATGGCGGAGAAGTAGCAGGCTGAGACTACTTCAGGTAGCGGGAGATCATCTAGATAGCTTATCTAGATAGCTTTGATTGCAAACACCTACAAATCCAACAGGAGATCGAAGAGAAGAAGAACAGCAATTCTAGAAACAGAAAATCAACCACTTTCTGAAAGGTAGGACTGGCGGAGAAGTGAATCCAAAGCGACGGGAAGATAGACCGCGGGGGAGGGGCTGGCTCCCGGCAAGCGGCGGAGCAACGGAGCACAAAATCGGGACTTTAAAAAGTCTGTTCCGCTGAGGGACATCGCTCCAGAGGCTTAACCGGGGTGAAGCCCATGCGGGGTCAGCGTGGCCTCAGGTCCCGCAGGGTCACAGAAGGATCGGGGGCATCTGAGTGTCGCAGAGCTTACAGGTATTAGAACGGGGAAGCCGGCTACAGAGACAGAGCCGAGGAGTGAGCTCTAAGCTCGGGGTTGCCTTGAACCGGTCGCAGGCTCGGTCAGCTCGGAGCACGGCCGGAGGCCAGGGTGACGGGAGTAATTGGGCGCTGTTCTCTGAGGGCGCACTGAGGAGTGGGGCCCCGGGCTCTTGGCTCCTCCGGGCCTGAGAACGGGAGGCCGCCATCTTGATTCCCGCCCTCCGGAACTCTACGGAAAGCGCTCAGGGAACAAAAGCTCCCGAAAGCAAACCCGAGCAGATTACTCAGCCCGGCCCGGGGGTAAGGGCGGTGCAACTCCGCCTGGGGCAAAGACACTTGAGAATCACTACAACAGACCCCTCCCCCAGAAGATCAACAAGAAACCCAGCCAGGACAAAGTCCACGTACCAAGGAGTGCGGTTTCAATACCAAGGAGAGCAGCGGAATTCCAGAGGAGGAGAAAGCAAAGCACGGAACTCATGGCTTTCTCCCCATGATTCTTTAGCCTTGCAGTTAATTTAATTTTTTTTCTTTTTCAATTTTTTTTTCTCTTCTGCTAATTTTTTAAACTTTTACCCTTTTCTTTTTTAACGTTTTTTAACTAGTTTATCTAATATATATATATATTTTTTTCCTTTTTATATTTTTTCTTTATTGGTTATCTTTTTTTAATTGTTTCTTTCTTTTTTTTTCTTTTCTTTTCTTTTTGAACCTTTTTATCCCCTTTATCCCCCCTCACGATTTGGGATCTCTTCTGATTTGGCTAAAGCATATTTTCCTGGGGTTGTTGCCACCCTTTTAGTATTTTACTTGCTCCTTCATATACTCTTATCTGGACAAAATGACAAGGTGGAAAAATTCACCACAAAAAAAAGAACAAGAGGCAGTACCAAAGGCTAGGGACCGAATCAATACAGACATTGGTAATATGTCAGATCTAGAGTTCAGAATGATGATTCTCAAGGTTCTAGCTGGGCTCGAATAAGGCATGGAAGATATTAGAGAAACGCTCTCTGGAGAGATAAAAGCCCTTTCTGGAGAAATAAAAGAACTAAAATCTAACCAAGTTGAAATAAAAAAAGCTATTATTGAGGTGCAATCAAAAATGGAGGCTCTCACTGCTAGGATAAATGAGGCAGAAGAAAGAATTAGTGATATAGAAGACCAAATGACAGAGAATAAAGAAGCTGAGCAAAAGAGGGACAAACAGCTACTGGACCACGAGGGGAGAATTCGAGAGATAAGTGACACCGTAAGACGAAACAACATTAGAATAATTGGGATTCCAGAAGAAGAAGAAAGAGAGAGGGGAGCAGAAGGTATATTGGAGAGAATTATTGGAGAAAATTTCCCCAATATGGCAAAGGGAACAAGCATCAAAATCCAGGAGGTTCAGAGAACCCCCATCAAAATCAATAAGAATAGGTCCACACCCTGTCACCTAATAGTAAAATTTACAAGTCTTAGTGACAAAGAGAAGATCCTGAAAGCAGCCCGGGCAAAGAAGTCTGTAACATACAATGGTAAAAATATTAGATTGGCAGCAGACTTATCCACAGAGACCTGGCAGGCCAGAAAGAGCTGGCATGATATATTCAGAGTACTAAACGAGAAAAACATGCAGCCAAGAATACTATATCCAGGTAGGCTATCATTGAAAATAGAAGGAGAGATTAAAAGCTTCCAGGACTAACAAAAACTGAAAGAATTTGCAAACACCAAACCAGCTCTATAGGAAATATTGAAAGGGGTCCTCTAAGCGAAGAGAGACCCTAAAACTAGTAGATCAGAAAGGAACAGAAACAATATACAATAACAGTCACCTTACAGGCAATACAATGGCACTAAATTCATATCTCTCAATAGTTATCCTGAATGTTAATGGGCTAAATGCCCCAATCAAAAGACACAGGGTATCAGAATGGATAAAAAAACAAAACCCATCTATATGTTGCCTACATGAAACTCATTTTAAACCCGAAGACACCTCCAGATTTAAAGTGAGGGGGTGGAAAAGAATTTACCAGGCTAATGGACATCAGAAGAAAGGAGGAGTGGCAATCCTTATATCAGATCAATTAGATTTTAAGCCAAAGACTATAATAAGAGATGAGGAAGGACACTATATCATCCTCAAAGGAACTGTCCAAGAAGAAGATCTAACAATTTTAAATATCTATGCCCCTAACGTAAGAGCAGCCAACTATATAAACCAATTAATAACAAAATCAAAGAAACACATCGACAATAATACAATAATTGTAGGGGACTTTAACACTCCCCTCACTGAAATGGACAGATCATCCAAGCAAAAGATCAACAAGGAAATAAAGGCTTTAAATGACACACTGGACCAGATGGACATCACAGATATATTCAGAACATTTCATCCCAAAGCAGCAGAATACACATTCTTCTCTAGTGCACATGGAACATTCTCCAGAATAGATCACATCCTCGGTCCTAAATCAGGTCTCAACCGGTATCAAAAGATTGGGATCATTCCCTGCATACTTTCAGACCACAATGCTCTGAAGATAGAACTCAATCACAAGAGGAAATTTGGAAGAACCCATATACATGGAGACTAAACAGCATCCTTCTAAAGAATGAATGGGTCAACCAGGAAATTAAAGAAGAATTGAAAAAATTCATGGAAACAAATGATAATGAAAACACAACGGTTCAAAATCTGTGGGACACAACAAAGGCAGTCCTGAGAGGAAAATATATAGCGGTACAAGCCTTTCTCAAGAAACAAGAAAGGTCTCAGGTACACAACCTAACCCTACACCTAAAGGAGCTGGAGAAAGAACAAGAAAGAAACCCTAAACCCAGCAGGAGAAGAGAAATCATAAAGATCAGAGCAGAAATCAATAAAATAGAAACCAAAAAAAACAATAGAACAAATCAACGAAACTAGGAGCTGGTTCTTTGAAAGAATTAATAAGATCGATAAACCCCTGGCCAGACTTATCAAAAAGAAAAGAGAAAGGACCCAAATAAATAAAATCATGAATGAAAGAGGAGAGATCACAACTAACACCAAAGAAATACAGACAATTATAAGAACATACTATGAGCAACTCTACGCCAACAAATTTGACAATCTGGAAGAAATGGATGCATTCCTAGAGACATATAAACTACCACAACTGAACCAGGAAGAAATAGAAAGCCTGAACAGACCCATAACCAGTAAGGAGATTGAAACAGTCATCAAAAATCTCCAAACAAACAAAAGCCCAGGGCCAGACGGCTTCCCGGGGGAATTCTACCAAACATTTAAAGAAGAACTAATTCCTATTCTCCTGTAACTGTTCCAAAAAATAGAAATGGAAGGAAAACTTCCAAACTCATTTTATGAGGCCAGCATCACCTTGATCCCAAAACCAGACAAGGATCCCATCAAAAAAGAGAACTACAGACCAATATCCTTGATGAACACAGATGCAAAAATTCTCACCAAAATACTAGCCAATAGGATTCAATAGTACATTAAAAGGATTATTCACCACGACCAAGTGGGATTTATTCCAGGGCTGCAAGGTTGGTTCAACATCCGCAAATCAATCAATGTGATACAACACATTAATAAAAGAAAGAACAAGAACCATATGATACTCTCCATAGATGCTGAAAAAGCATTTGACAAAGTACAGCATCCCTTCCTGATCAAAACTCTTCAAAGTGTAGGGATAGAGGGCACCTACCTCAATATTATCAAAGCCATCTATGAAAAACCCACCGCAAATATCATTCTCAATAGAGAAAAACTGAAAGCTTTTCCGCTAAGGTCAGGAACACGGCAGGGATGTCCGTTATCACCACTGCTATTCAACATAGTACTAGAAGTCCTAGCCTCAGCAATCAGACAACAAAAGGAAATTAAAGGCATCCAAATTGGCAAAGAAGAAGTCAAACTATCACTCTTCGCAGATGCTATGATACTATATGTAGAAAACCCAAAAGACTCCACTCCAATACTGCTAGAACTTGTACAGGAATTCAGTAAAGTGTCAGGATATAAAATCAATGCACAGAAATCAGTTGCATTTCTCTACACCAACAACAAGACAGAAGAAAGAGACATTAAGGAGTCCATCCCATTTACAATTGCACCCAAAACTATAAGATACCTAGGAATAAACCTAACCAAAGAGACTAAGAATCTATACATGGAAAACTACAAAGTACTCATGAAAGAAATTGAGGAAGACACAAAGAAATGGAAAAATGTTCCATGCTCCTGGATTGGAAGAATAAATATTGTGAAAATGTCTATGCTACCTAAAGCAATCTACACATTTAATGCAATTCCTATCAAAGTACCATCCATTTTTTTCAAAGAAATGGAACAAATAATCCTAAAATTTATATAGAACCAGAAAAGACCTCGAATAGCCCAAGGAATATTGAAAAAGAAAGCCAAAGTTGGTGGCATCACAATTCCGGACTTCAAGCTCTATTACAAAGCTGTCATCATCAAGACAGCATGGTACTGGCATAAAAACAGACACATAGATCAATGGAACAGAATAGAGAGCCCAGAAATAGACCCTCAACTCTATGGTCAACTAATCTTCGACAAAGCAGGAAAGAATATCCAATGGAAAAAAGACAGCCTCTTCAACAAATGGTGTTGGGAAAATTGGACAGCCACATGCAGAAAAATGAAATTGGACCATTTCCTTACACCACACACGAAAATAGACTCAAAATGGATGAAGGACCTCAATGTGAGAAAGGAATCCATCAAAATCCTTGAGGAGAACACAGGCAGCAACCTCTTCGACCTCAGCCGCAGCAACATCTTCCTAGGAACATCGCCAAAGGCAAGGGAAACAAGGGCAAAAAGGAACTATTGGGATTTTATCAAGATCAAAAGCTTTTGCGCAGCAAAGGAAACAGTTAACAAAACCAAAAGACAACTGACAGAATGGGAGAAGATATTTGCAAACGACATATTAGATAAAGGGCTAGTGTCTAAAATCTATAAAGAACTTAGCAAACTCAACACCCAAAGAACAAATAATCCAATCAAGAAATGGGCAGAAGACATGAACAGACATTTCTGCAAAGAAGACATCCAGATTGCCAACAGACACATGAAAAAGTGGTCCACATCACTCGGCATCAGGGAAATACAAATCAAAACCACAATGAGATATCACCTCACACCAGTCAGAATGGCTAAAATTAACAAGTCAGGAAATGACAGATGCTGGCAAGGATGCGGAGAAAGGGGAACCCTCCTACACTGTTGGTGGGAATGCAAGCTGGTGCCACCACTCTGGAAAACAGCATGCAGGTTCCTCAAAATGTTGAAAATAGAACTACCCTATGACCCAGCAATTGTACTGCTGGTATTTACCCTAAAGATACAAACGTAGTGATCCGAAGGGGCACGTGCACCCGAATGTTTATAGCAGCAATGTCTACAATAGCCAAACTATGGAAAGAACCTAGATGTCCATCAACAGACGAACGGATAAAGAAGATGTGGTATATATACACAATGGAATACTATGCAGCCATCATAAGAAATGAATCTTGCCATTTGCGATGACGTGGATGGAACTAGAGGGTATCATGCTTAGCGAAATAAGTCAATTGGAGAAAGACAAGTATCCTATGATCTCCCTGATATGAGGGAGAGGAGATGCAACATGGGGGGTTAAGGGGGTAGGAGAAGAGTAAATGAAACAAGATGGGATTGGGAGGGAGACAAACCATAAGTGACTCTCAATGTCACAAAACAAACTGAGGGTTGATGGGGGGAGGGGGGTTGGGAGGGGGGGGGGGGTTATGGACATTGGGGAGGGTATGTGCTATGGTGAGTGCTGTGAAGTGTGTAAACCTGGCAATTCACAGACCTGTACCCCTGGAGATAAAAAGATATTATATGTTTATAAAAAATAAAATTAAAAAAAAAAAAAAGGAAAGCAAAAACCAAAAAAACAAAAAAACATAGGGGTGGGGGGCCTGAATGGGTTATTTGGTTAAGCATCTCACTCTTGATCTGAGCTCAGGTGTTGATCTCTGTGTCTTGAGTTCAAGCCCTGTGTTGGGTTCCATACTGGGCTTGGAGCCTACTTAAAAAGAAAAAAATAAAATAAAAAAGAATGCAGGGGTTTATTTCCTTCCTATCAGAGGATTCATGTTTTCTGGGGCCTGAAGTTTTTATAGTTTTGAGAGCTCTCTGTAATACATAAGTGGGTATAAAAGAAAAAAAAATGTTAGAATGAGAAAGGAAATCACAAATTATAAAAAGCTGACAAATACCATAAACATCAATCTATAAAAATAATGAAATAATTTTAATCATTAATTCCTTTCCATAATCTAAAGTACTTTTTTCCCTAAGCTATTTTGAATGTATACTCTCTAATTATGTTTTTATGTAATAATGTTTTATAATATAACTTTCTATATGTTTATAATTCAAAAGCTTTCTTTCAATTTCACCATTCTTTATTAGTAATGACCTCTGATACATTGAGAGGCATAAAACAGACATACTTGATGTATTTGGTACTGCATATACTTGTGTCCTACAAATACGGAAATTCAGGTACATTGTACATTTTCAGTCAAAAAGGAAAAAATATAGGGGAGTTTATATTTGTATATGCTGCATTGTTGAGTATATTTCTGAACAGAGAATTTCCATTTTGACTTGGATTTGATGAGGACCAAATCTTTTCCTTATAATTTTCCATGTGAAGTAATTAGTTTTCTGTTGTTGCATAATTAATTACCACAAACACAGCAACGTAAAGCAACACACATTTCTTTTTTTTTTTTTTTAAGATTTTATTTATTTATTTGACAGACAGAGATCACAAGTAGGCAGAGAGGCAAGCAGAGAGAGAGAGAGAGAGAGAGGAGGAAGCAGGCTCCCCGCTGAGCAGAGAGCCTGATGCGGGGCTCGATCCCAGGACCCTGGGATCATGACCTGAGCCGAAGGCAAAGGCTTTAACCCACTGAGCCACCCAGGCGCCCCAGCAACACACATTTCTTATCTCACAGCTTCTGTGGCTACACAGTCCTGGAGTGACCTTGGGTCCTCTGCTCAGTGGCTCATCAGGCTGTAAGACGTGGGCCAGGCTGTGCTCTTCTCTGGAGGATGGACTAAGGAGGAATCCACTTCCAAGTTTATTCAGGTGTGTTGGCAAAATTCATCTTCCTGCATTTGTATGACTGAGGACCCAACCATCATGGGAAGCTACCCATAAGTCCTAGCGGCTGCCCATGATATCTTCTCTGCAGAGGTAGTTCACAGCATGGCTGTTTGCTTTTTCAAGAGCAGCAGAATATTTGGTTCCAGTCAGCAAAGATAGAGTCTTATATAACAGAACATAATCATGGGAATGACACCCCATCGCCTTTGCCTTATATTATAACCTAACCAAGGGAGTCACATCCCATGAGCTCTGCCATAAGTAAAGCATGGTTGGAATCAAATCATGGGCTTCTTCTGCCCTCAGAGTGGATTATACAAAGTTGTGATTTATTGAGAAATACTTTAAGGTGTTCATCCTGAGGACTGGAAAAATTTTCTACAGACCAGGTTCTGTACATTTTATGTCCTGTTTCCCCTCCATGACCCACATAATCCTGGTGCTGTATGTGCTGTATGTCTGGACACATTTATATCATGACATGACCTCTGACCTTACACTTTCCTGCCACTATGAGAGATAAATCAGTATGATGGCTACCGATATTTTATCTAGCGCTATGCCTAGGAGCTTACTATGACGGTTAGCAGTAACTTAACTGTACATGAAAGTGACCAAGAGCCACATAATATCCCTCTAGATTCAATGTTAATATATTCCTATTTTAACTCACCCTTGGCAGGATCCTAAAGATATCCATGGCCATTCCAAAACTGACTCCTCTGAGGGGAAGAGTGCAACAAAGGGTAATAAAAAGGGAAAGAGATAGTCTTAACCCGTTGCAATTATAATATCTTATTTTTGTGAATTTTATAAAAATATATGACATTCCCAGGGCCTCAGGAGGGAACTGAATAAGTAATGAACTTGAAGTTAAGTTTTATTAGTGTCATGGAAAATCTGCTTCAGATTGCCACATTACTAATTAGTAGATTACCAAATTATCAGATTACCAAATTACTAATTTATTTGACAATTATTCTCTGGATCTGAAGTGATAGCCAGAATTTTAAAAACTTATGAAAATTTCTTACCCTGTGGAATGGTAAAAAACAGGCAAACGAAAAACAGGGACCAAGAGTTCCCAAGAAAGTAAACTGAGCAGAAGCCATCCTCTGCATCTACTGAACATTCCAATTACTGGAGTTTAAAATATTTGGATTTAGATTATGGAAAAAAATAAAATCTGTTCTTTCCCCTAGGGCTACATTTACTATGCAATGACTATGCTATGATAACTGTATTTAGTCTGTATATTTTGTATAAAATTGTATTCTATTTAAACTTTGTGGTATATGTATTTTCAACTTTATTTTGATAGTAGAAATCACTGCTGCTTTCTGGCCTCCAAAACATTCTCTTTCTGCTCTTAGGACACAGAAAGAGAGAGACGGGACAGAGAGAGAAAAAGAGAAGGAGGAGAGGTAGAGGGGGAGAGAGAGAGAGAGTGGGAAAAGAGAGAGAGAGAATGAAGTACGTTCTTTATTTTTGTTATCTGATAACTAAATATTCAGGGAAATGAGCCCTGCCTCCCTGAAATGAAACATGCCCTTAAGGTGTTTAAGGTAATCCCCCTCTCCTTTGCTAGTGATCGGTTTAGAATTGGCCATGTGTTCCAATCCTAGTTAATTTAAAAGCAGGTGCTGAAATTCTGGGAAGGAGAGAGCCATGTTTGAGACTTAAAATGGCAACCAACTCCTAAGGAAAGCCTTGTGGAAGCAGAGAAAATGACTCAAAGCTCTGAATTAACCAATTCTGTATGCTTACCTATGAACGTCCTATAACATGAGATGAAAACATGTCACTTCTATGGCGATTCACAGACCTGAACCCTTGGGGCTAATAATACATTATATGTTAATAAAAAAAATAAAAAAATTTTTAAAAAATCACTTCTAATCTGACGTTTCTAATACAGCAGAAAACACTCTAACAGAAATAGTGACATGTAAAATTCATACAAACACACACACAAATAACATTTATTATTTTTTTCTCATTACGAAAGCAATATATGTTCATTGTGGAAATTTGGAATTATAGGAATTCACAAGAAAGAAGATTAAAAAAATCACTCAGAGATAACGATATCAATAGTTTTTATATATATTCTATTGAACCTATACATAACATTTTATATATTACATAACTTTAAAAATTAGGCTAATAGTTTTAAACTTGATTTTTTAAACTTAATAACCCTAACAATTGAAGATTTAAATAAATTAGCTTTAATTAGAGATTAAACTCAACCTTATTCTTTTATTTAGTTTCCTATGGACACAATTTTTAGTAATTAGACAAGCTCAAAGAATTGGCTCAACATTTGAAATTAGGCTAAAGATAAAACAGATGAAATTCTAAATGTATTTTAACTGCCCATAAATATTATCTTTATGACTACAAAGTAAATTCTGAGATCATGTCATTTTAAGGAAATTCCTACCTCATTTACACCTATATATATATACACACATATATATATATGTGTATATATATATATACTCCTTAGAAAATAAAGTTTGTGATACTACCTCATTTGTGATCCTACCTCATTTACACCTATATATATATATATATATATATTTACACATATATACGTATACATATATATGTATACATATATATATATACTCTTTAGAAAGTAAAGTTTGTGATACCCATTCCTTTTCCGGTATTTTTTTCCTTCTTAGTTGTTACAGCTCTGTTCCTTAAGCTGAAATTGAATTAGTGCAATCATTGTTCAATTCATTGTCATCCATTTATATCATTTATTTACTAAATTGAATTGCAAGAGGAAACCCAAATTATAGCCGTTTTATATGCTAAGTAAAAGAAGATAGCCTAGATAAAATCTTAATTATCTATATATTGGATTCACTGTACAGAGCATATCCCTTTTTTACAAGGAATCTTCATCTTTTATTATATCTAGGAAATAGAGCAAATGACGGTAATATCAAATAGTGAATATTCTCTGTTGAATGGTATATCTTTAATTTAATGCCACATTTACCTTTTGAGCTATAAATTTTAATTTACATATCTGTACTATAATTTATGGACTGCAATATTTATATAATATACTTATTTCTGAAAAGTTTTTCATTACATGAGTAGCCTTAAGAAAATTTCTGAGTCTGAAATGGTGAGTAACCAAATTGAAACAATCCAGTTTAATAGTACCATTAGTATGCATGCATATAAACAAATGAATACACTCATTTTTTTTAAAAAGATTTTTATTTATTTACTTGAGAGAGAGTGAGAGTGAGAGAAAGCACAGAGGGAGAGGGAGAAGCAGACTACCCACTGATCAGGGAGCCCTATGCAGGGTGATCCCAGAACCCTGAGATCATGACTTGAGCCCAAGGCATATGCTTAGCTAAGATTGACTGAGCCACCCAGGTGCCCCCCCGCCCCCCGCCGTGCGCTTAAAGATTTTTATGTATTTAAAATGAATATGTTCTGATACGATTTTATTGTAAGAAACTTTCTTATACAAAATCGATGAGGGGCTCAACCTTTTTTGTGACATGAACTCCTTCGGCAGTTGGTTTGGCCTATAAACCCCTTTCAGGATAATGTTTCTGAATGCATAAAATAATACAAATAGAAATAAGAGGAAAGCAGTTGCCTTGAAATACAGCTTTGTATATGGACCATAGGTTATAAACCCCTGCACCAAATTTTGAATAGCCCTTTAGTTAATGTATCAAAAATGCCTGAGAACATATCTAAAGAAAACAGTTTCTTAAACATCCAAGAGCCAAGCTGACGTATGTGTTCATTAAGCACATATCTAATGAAGCCCTTAAATTACGTCTTATATATGTGTGTTATTTTGCCTTTAAATCTGGAAGCAAGAATTGTCATCAATTTAGGATTAACTATATGATAAAGATTAAAGAAGAAGATTGATTTGATGTGGCTTATCAATGGTATTATGTCACCTGGTAGAACTGTTAAATCTTTAAAAGATTTTACTTATTTATTTGAGAGAGAGAGAGATAGTAAGAGAGAACATGAGAAAGCAGAAGGTCAGAGGGAGATCCAGACTCCCCATGGAGCTGGGAGCCAGATGCAGGACTTGATGCTGGTACTCCAGGATCATGACCTGAGTTGAAGGCAGTTGCTTAACCAACTGAGCCACCCAGGCACCCTAAATCTTTGCATCAATATAAATGACTTAAAAGTTAACTTTGAGCATTTTAGCATGTTACAAATTTTGAGCCTTGCCCAATTCAACTGTAGAGTTGGCACATGGATTGATTAATTAAAGGTATGGGCTTAGTAAAATAGAAAATATGAATGAAAGAGTAGAAGGAAGGAGCTGGATCGTGGCAAATAGGATCAGTGAAAGTAGAATCGGAAAATAATGTAAGATATGGAAACACACACACAGTTACACTGAAGAGTATGTATGAGAAGAGAAAAATAAGGAAAGACTACCATTAGTTTAATTAGTAATTTACTTTCCACAGTTTCACTGCTCTGGAAAACTTGAAATTATATTTCATCTTTGAGTGCCACTACGTATCTCATATGAATATAATGGTATTTTGCCTATTTTTAGAGAAGTTAAATGAAGGCTGAATTTCTTTAAAGTCCTTTATAAACTTTTCTTGTCATGTATATTATATTCTCATAATTTTCATCCTTCCCCTTTCTCATGGAACAGGTAGAAATAAGCCTGAATTAAAAGAGGTATTGTGCCCACATATTTTGAAAACCATACCACTTAATGTGAATATTAGTAGGTGTTAGTTACACATTTACAGTTTTTCTTTTCCTTTTTTCAATACTTTGTTGGTCTCTTTGACCTGTATATATTAAAACTGTAGTTGTTCAGTGTTCTTATGTATCAAATATCTTTTCACTTATGCTTTTGGTTGATTTCTTATTTGTTTTTCTCAGGGACTTCTGATTTTTCTGATTTTACTCACATTTTTCCAGATTAATCCCTATTTGAGATCTATCTTCTAGATAGAAAAAAAATCTCTCACATTAAAACAGAGGGAATATTATGTATAAAACATAATCAGTCTTTTCTTTATTGTATTTAAAAACAGTGTTATTACTCCAGTTAATTACCACGAACTCCACTGACCACAAAGCCTAGAGGAATGTTCTAATCCCTGTCCAAATGCTACTCCCTCTAGGCCTCCCCTTTCTAGGAGGGCATTTCTCACTGTTCCATGTAAAGATTGGGAGGAAGGGGAGCTACAGTGGAATGGATGGCGAGCTGCTTGCTGAATACTTCAAGCTTTTGAAATTAAAAAAAAAAAAAAATTAGATTCATTGCATTTTTTTTTTTTTTTTAAACCAGAGGAAGGAAGATGGATCTTATGGGCAGGGGAAATTCTTTCTGCTTAGATATTATTGTAGCATAAGATATAATTGCTGCTAAGCCCCTTGGGAAAAAACTCTCAAAGGCATGCCTTGGTTAAGGCTGTGTTGTGGTTTCTCAGCCTTACTTTTTGGAATCTCTTTGCCTTAGGCCGTGGCTGTTTTAAACCTATATACATTAATAGACAAGGAGAAAGTGATAAGAAACCTATGTAATGTGTTATAGGAGTCCAGAAAGGACAGATGTTAATTCAGAAGTTTGCGATTATGAGGGGATATTTTATTATTTTTCTTGAAATTTCTTTTTCTTTGTGTTTGTATTTTTTATTTGCATTTGAGTTTCTAACAATGTGATTTTGACAAGAAGAAGGATGTTAATATAAACGTGAACTCTGCTTTGTTTGTATGTACGTGTGCTGCCACCTTTGTGTTTATTATTCCCATTTGATGAAATTCACTACCTCGCTCTTCTTTATCTGATGTCCTACATAGTCTATCAATTACAGGGAGAAATATCCATATATAAGGGGATCAAAGCATGGATTTAAAAGAGCAAAGAGAAAGAAGAAGTGATTTACTGGATCTGACACCCTGTTTAACATTTCAGGATCAAACCAGTACCAAATTCCTAGGACATAGTAGGGAGTCCAGCAGACAGTAAATGAAGTGGCAAATGCAACCGTCATCTTTAGGGTCCTCAGTCGAGCTCTCGGTATATTATTCTTGGATTGATTCAGTTGTAGCTCTGTTAGATAGAGAAAAAAGTAGGTGTTTAAAGACCAGTTTTATTACAAAACCATAAAGGACAAAAAGGAAGAGTCACTAATTCAAACTAATTAGTGAAATAGGAATAAATTTCCAATATCCTTAATAATCGAAATAAAAAAAATTTTTTTTAAAAGATTATTTATTTATTTATTTGACAGACAGACATCACAAGTAGGCAGAGAGGCAGGCAGAGAGGGGGGCGGGGGGAAGCAGGCTCCCCGCTGAGCAGAGAGCCCGATGTGGAGCTCTATCCCAGGACTCTGGGATCATAACCTGAGCTGAAGGCAGAGGCTTTAACCCACTGAGCCACCCAGGTGCCCCAATAATCGAAATTTGTTTGAAAAGGATATGAATGTTCCAAGTTTTCCACTATGTCATATAATGAATAGAGAAGATTAAAGATGACAGTGCTCTTAAAAATAAGTTTCCACCAAACTAATCTGGATCTGAAATGTGTGCATACTCAAACTCTTAAAACACAAATTTCAGAGAATAGACTAAAGTTCAGCTGAATTGAATTATGTGTTTACATAGAACTATACTTACTATCTGAGTATCTCTGACAGTAAGGATGATGAAAATCACACGGGGATGAAAGGGTATTGCCCAAAGTTACCTTTCTCAACCATGTGCTTCTCTTTATGATATTCAAAACAATTTCCCTTTTCATATCAATAAGTCATTTAAAGTTCATGTGTATGTGTGCGTGTGGTGTGTGTATGGTGTTTGTGTGGAGCTCCTGTGTGTGGCATCTGTGTGGTGAGGTGTGTCTGTGTTTGTTACATATGTGATGTGTGTGGTATATGTGTGTGTGTGTGTGTGTGAATTCACTGGAGTTTAATGGAATTGCTGACTCTGACAGGCTGCTTGCGTGATGTTTAGCATGTAGTTCTTAACTGCAGTTTTAAAGCACCCAAAATCTATTCTTATGTTTCATAATCCAGAACTGCGATTTTTAGTTTATTTTTTAAAAAGATTTTATTTATTTATTTGAGAGGGAATGAGAGAGAGAGAGAGAGCATGAGAAGGGGGGTGTTGAGGGAGAAGCAGACTCCCTGCCAAGCAGGGAGCCTGATGTGGGACTCGATCCCAGGACTCCAGGATCATGACCTAAGCTGAATGCAGTCGCTTAACCAACTGAGCCACCCAGGCGCCCCCAGAACTGCTATTTTAAAATAAAAAATACCCTTCACATGCTGTATTTTTTCCTGAGGGAAACAGATCATGCTTTTCAGAAGTAGCCATTTTGCAACTTACTCATTGATCACAAAAGAGTGGAAATATGGAGGAAAACATTTACATGTGTGATATTTTAATTATAAAATTAATTTTTGACTAGAAATGTTACCATCAGTAATTTATTGAGTACAGATTAGTTGTAGATTTCTGTCATACAAATCTAATTATCATTTCCTATGTACCTTGTTCTTTTCACACGTTGTTTCATTTAATCCTCAATATCTGTAAACTTTAGTGACATAAGTAATAAAGCTATCAGTAGGAATGAACACATTTAAAAAAGTATCTTGGCTTAGCACAGGGGTTGAATCTGAAAAAATCTTGGATCTTCTGTAACATACGGTCCTTCCACCTCTTTTGAGATATCATCATATTTCCTTATTTTACTGTCTGTCTTCTTCTAGACTGTAGACTCCATGAAAGTGGGATAGTTACTGGGCTGTTTTATTCACCGTGGTATCTGTATCTATCACCATTTCCAGCAATATTGAGTAGTAATACATATTGTTTGAATAAGAAAAATATTAATTAACTAAATCTTAGTAATATTTATTGGTCTATTGGTCCTTGCCTCTGCTCGCTCTTTCTTTCTTTCTTTCTTTCTTTCTTTCTTTCTTTCTTTCTTTCTTTCTTTCTTTCTTTAAGATTTTGCTTATTTATTTGAGAGAGAGAACATGAGAAGGGAGAAGGTCAAAGGGAGAAGCAGACTTCCCAAGGAGCAGGGAGCCTCATGTGGGACTTGATCCCAGGACTCCAGGATCTTGACTTGAGCTAAAGGCAGTCACTTAACCAACTGAGCCACAGATGCCCTGCCTCCACTGTTTTTTTTCTCTGCTTCTGCCTTGGCTCACATTTTTCCAGATTAATCCCTATTTGAGATCTATCTTCTTATTCTCCGTATGTCCTTCTTAGACACCCCTTATCGAACTGAATTTCTCTGGGATAAGATTTTGAGGGCAAATGTTTTTGCAGTATATTTCTGAAGAAGTATCAAATATCATTTTGTGCCAGGAACTGCCCAAGTATCTGCTATAGAGCATTATTTCCTTGAGAAAATGTCTGCTGAGGGTAATCACACTACAATAATTAAGATGATTCTCTGTTAAGTTGTACCACGTATAACTTATGTGCCATGCCATTGGTAACATGTCTTCTGGATGTCATGCCAACATTGCCATGTTTACTTTGCAAAGTCCTACATTTTAGTTTGGGAGACTGCACCAGAGTATGGAAGCAAAAAAGGCACAACCACAGCTGTGAAGATTCAGATGAAAGAGCCAGTAACATATTCAACAGTATTTCACACACCAACACAGGCATGCACACCGGTGCACGGTTATGTTGTGTGGAAAGGGGATCTGAGTGAGAAGCGGAACAGCTTAACTTTAAGGAGTCTCTTGACTACCGTTTTAACGAGGTGTGCTTTGCTATATTCTAGAAATCTGGTGTTTGGTACAGTGTTGTGGTGGGCCCAGTGGGATCAATTTGCCGATGCTTATACTGGATAAAATGAGGTAATTGTTCTTTCATTTTTACTTTCATGATACAAATTTGGAACACTGGGAGATACCAAATTACCTCATCTGTAAATTGGGGATAATAAAAGTGTAATAAAAGTATCACCTTATGGAGTTACTGTGATTATTAAATACGCAAACTGCTTAGAATAGTATCTGGCACCTAGTAGGTGCCACTCTGCCCTGAAAATTGCCATTAAAAACCTGTTTATCCACAATTATTGCTGAATCCAAGGGATACGTACTGTGGGGATCCTGATGAAGGACCCGCGTCAGGGTGAAGATGATTTTTGCGTTGCAGATTAATGTGATGAGAAGAGGGATGAGGAATAGGCAGCTGAAGGTGAAGAAGTTATAAAAGGCTTGATGCCACCATTGCGGGAAACTGCAGTGTGTCACACACTGTGAGAAACCTTCTGTCTGTCCAGAGCTATCGGCTAAGTGGATCATCCCAAAGATGTATAGCTGTGAGGAAAGAAAAAAAAGTAGCAAATGGCGTTACTTTCTTTCACACAGTATTTGCATGTTCTCTTGAAAGCTTTCTTCCTTCTGCATTCTGCAGGCCTTTGAACGCATTGCCCAAAGCAACGGCTCAGCCCCTTGCTCTTACCCTTTCGGTGCTTTGGTGAACAGTTCTAAGTGGATCTTTACTTATATTTGGGTATATTGGGTAATGTGAATGGATCTATGGGATTTTGGATTTTTTGGAAATTATCTCAACCTAGCAGAACAATCACCAATCAAGGATTTAAACACCGTTTGTATTTCAATCTCAGATGCAATTATGCTGAGTAAAGTTTTTGCAAGTGATTTTTGTCTATCACTCTACGGCACCGCCCAAACCTGTGTCTAACAGTTAGAATGTGCCCCCCAAATTCATATTTAAATTTTATTTTTGAGACACTCAACTCCATTAAAATGGTCAAAAGACATGAATAGACCATTCATGAAAAAAGATATAGCAGTGCGCTTTGGCATGTGAAAAGATGTTCAACCTCATTTGTGATAAAGAAAATGCCAATTAAGGCTACACTGAAATGGCATTTTTCACTCTCAAGACAGGCAAAAATGAAAAATAGCAACACACTGTCATGGCCACGTTGTGGGGAAATAGATACTCTCCCACATTGCTAGTAGACATGGAAATTGGCACAACCCCTATGGAGAAGAATTTGGCAATAAGTAGCATAACTACGTCTGCATTTACCTTTGACCCAGCCATCTGACATCCAGGAATTTACTCTGAAGATACACTCCTACTTCCATTATATGAAAAATACACAGGCACAAGGTTATTCTTTGATGCATTGCTTTTAATTGAAAAATATTGAAAAGAGCTTAAATACCAATTCATACAACAGTAGCTGAATACAATCCGGTGGCCCGCACAATGGAGTTTGTACACCTGCACAAAAAGAGTAAGATCTCCATGTAGATTTCTGTGCACGTGTGCGTGTGTGCCTCTCTGTGTGTGTATTTTCTAGCTCCATCTGTCTGCTGAGAGCCTAGGAACAATGACTTCCTAGTGGCAATAAGCACATTCAGCACTCTTGTACCCAGATCTTGTTTACAAATACATTCTCTACCAAAAGGAACCAGAGCTCTTTGGAGAAGTGGGTGATTCCCAAGGCTGACCCAGGCAAACTACAATATGTGCTTAGAACAGCTTGTGCCGAAAATCCAGGAAGTACTAAAAGAATAGTGGAGCATGTCAGAAGAACTCTAGAGCCAGCTTGAAAGAAAATCTGGGACAGTGTAAGCATTGAAAACAAAACCACAAAACCAAAAAACAAAGCCCTCATAAAAAGGAATGATTAACTTGGATAAATTAAGGATCCACAAGTCCATGCTGATAATGGATTGCAAAACAGTAACAACAAAGAAATGGGGAGGGGGAAAACCTCTTTATTATTGTAGAAAACCAACTAATAAATGTATAAGGAATAATGAAAGTAGTGATTACCAAATGGTAATAATAAATGATTTAGTAAATGGATAGTAATGGATAGTAAAAACATGGGTAAAGTTTGAGGAAAGCAGGACTTACATAATTTCTAAGTATCTACCTGTAAGATACTTATTCATTTTGAAGAGTAAAATTAATAACTTGACAGTAGAGAAAGAACAAAATAATTAAATTGGCATTGCCAATAATGGGCCCAATGGACAGCAGCTGCTTCCTTATATAATGCTTTGAGAAGTTCTCACCATCACTTCTTTGGTATTTCTGTCTAAAGTGCATAACCTGCATCTAACCATGAGAAGACGTCAAACAAAATCAAATAGAGGGGCATTCTACAAAGTAAGTGGCCTGAGCTCTTCCGAAATATCAATGTTATAAAACACAAAGAGAGACTGGGGAATGGTTCCAACTGAAAGGAGGCTAGTGAGATGTGGCAGCTGAATCCAATATACAATCTTGGATTTTCTTTTGTTAAAATGTTAAAAGGGACGTCATTGGGACAGTTGGTGAGATAGGAATAAATTATATGGATTAAATAACAGGTTTTTGTTTTGTTTTTTTACCTTACTCAGTCTTTTTTATTGGAATTCTGCGTAAGATTTTGGTTGGAAATTTTTTTCCTATAGCTCACACAACCATAAATAACAGTATTTTTTCAGTGTTAATTTCCTGATTTTGATTTTTGTACTGTATGTGCCAGAAAAAACACATTGAAGTATTAAAAGGGACATCATGTGTGAATTTACTTTTAAATAATTCAGAAAAAAAATGCATATAGGAGATTAAACAAATAAACAGAGGCAGTAAAATGTTAATATTTGGGGAAGCTGAGGGAAAGGTATTCCAGAAATCTTTGTATGATTCTTGCAATCTTTCTTTAAATGTGAAATTATGTTTTTTTAAAAGATTTTATTTATTTATCTGACAGACAGAAATCACAGGTAGGCAGAAAGGAGGGCAGAGAGGGGAAGGGAAGCAGGCTCCCCGCTGAGCAGAGAGCCCAGATGCCAAAGGCAGAGGCTTTAACCCCCTGAGCCACCGATGCACGCCGAAATTATGTTTTTTTAAAACATTACAAATTACATAAACTATTAAAGAAATATTGCAAGTAGTTTTCAAAAACAAGTTCTAATAGACATTCACTCATTCTTTCCGCATTTATCAAGCATACTTCTTGTCCAGTCATTTCTAAGCTTTTCTACTGAGAAACTTCATTTTACTATATACATTATTAAAATGAGAAGAGTGCTCAAGCACTATAAAACTAATAGCAAGTAAATTCAAGCAAAAATGTTACAGGATTTTTAAAATTTTAAGGGAAAGGAGAGACAGTATTTATTTTTTAAACTTTTTGATTGAATTAATAAATTTTAATTTAATTAATTCCACAAGTCTAGGATTTCTTTCTTTTTTGAGGTATTGGAATGGGAGTGAAGTGTTCCTTAAAAAAAAAGAACACTTTTATTTACTCTCTTTGCTTGTACAGTAGAAAAATTTAATAAAATATAAATATAATAAACAATAAATAAAATATAGTAAACATAATATAGAATATAATGCTGTATCTTTTATTTTTTTAAAGATTTTTATTTATTTATTTGACAGACAGAGATTACAAGTAGGCAGAGGAGATAGGCAGAGAGAGAGGAGGAGCCAGCAGAGAGCCTGATGTGGGGCTCCATCCCAGGACCCTGGGACCATGACCTGAGCCGAAGGCAGAGGCTTTAACCCACTGAGCCATCCAGGCGCCCCGTATCTTTTTTTTTTCTTTTTTTTCTTTTTTTTTTTTTAAAGACTATTCATTCACTTGACAGACAGACAGACAGACCACAAGTAGGCAGAGAGGCAGGCAGAGGCAGGCAGAGAGAGGGGGAAGCAGGCTCCCCGCTGAGTGAAGAGCCCGATGCGGGGCTCTATCCCAGGACCCCGGGACCGTGACCTGGGCCGAAGGCAGAGGCCCTAACCCACTGAGCCACCCAGGCGCCCCTGTATCTTTTATTTTTAATCAAAATGTTGATTTTCAGTTTCAGATCTCTTTTCAAGGGCAAAATAGTATTTTAAAATTAATCCACTAGAGGGCGCCCAATGATCATATAATCAAATTTAAAAGTTCAGAAACCAAACACCTATTCAGCTAATTCTACTGTACAATCCAGACCGACTTTTCCACATCACAAAGTAACCATTTAAATTTTCCATACTTCTTTGCAACCTGAACTTATTTAAAGTTTAGTTTCGAATCTGGCCTAACAGATGTTGTGAGCTGGAGGGCTTTGGAGGGCTTACTTCACACAGAACCTGAAAATCTAGTATTTCTTTAAAACCTTAGCTACTTCTCTCCCCATCTGCCCAGTCACACTTGGACCCAGATGACCCAAGTTTGACTTTCTGTTCTGCGCTGCTCTGCCAAAATTTCACTTTAATATTTCATTTTTTTTAAAGATTTTATTTATTTATTTGACAGACAGAGATCACAAGTAGGCAGAGAGGCAGGCAGAGAGAGAGGAGGAAGCAGACTCCCCGTGGAGCAGAGAGCCCGATGGAGGGCTCGATCCCAGAACTCTGGGATCATGACCTGAGCCGAAGGCAGAGGCTTTAACCCACTGAGCCACCCAGGCGCCCCATAATATTTCATATTTTTAAGTCATAATGATGAAACTTTCAAAAAAATTACTTTGAAATAAAGTACTATGATTTGAGCTAATGGTTATCTTTGTTTAATAAATGCTTATTTTTAATTAATTTTTTTGGTTTTGAGAGAGAGAGAATGTGCATGGGGGGCAGGGGAAGGGCAGAGGGAGAGGAAGAGAGAATCTGAAGCAGACTCCCCACGCTGCGTGCAGAGCCCTTCATGAGGCTCGATCTCACGACCCTGAGATCATGACCTGAGCTGAAATCAAGCGTCCGACGCATAACCAACTGAGGCACCCAGGCACTCCAAATGCTTATTGTTAAAGCAGTTTCTTGGTCAAGAATTATAGTAGGTGCTCTCTGTCATGAAACATGAACCAGACATGTCCTGCTATCAGAGAATTTAAAATTAGGTGGAGGAGGTATAGCATGTAGGTGACACCGGCCACACAAGGTAGACTGTTGTAAGTTCTCAAAGAGTGTTAGGGTAACTCAGGTTCTTACTTGCCCATGGATAAGTTGAACCTAGCTTATTTGTGCTCCAAGGCCGTGTTCGTTGGAATGATTAATATAGGGATCCACTTTACTTCCAGTGTTTTGTTTTTTGTCCTTGGATTATAATTCTTTAATTTCTTAGTTTCTCCTTTCTCATCCTTGGTGCCAGTTCTCACCAATGTTTGCTTTATTTTGCCATAAACAAGAGCATCTGTTTTCCTTCTTGAAAGCCGTTGGCAGATGCTTCTTGGAGTATTGTTTTTGACCCTCACTTTACCCCAGACTAATTGCGTTATTACCTAATCCTTTCCAGCGGTGATTATCCTTAGGTGATGTGCTTCCTCATCTATAAAATGGAGACATTGATACTATTTACCGCTAGGAAATGTCAAGACAATTACTTGAGTTAATGCTTGCAAGGCACTTAGAATAATGCCTGGCACACAGCTTTGTGCAAGTTGAAACCATTACTATTGTAAAAATTGCAAGGCACACCATACAACTTGTAAATGTGTATCCAAGGCACACCACACAACTTGTAAATGTGTATCCATAGATATTTGTTTATATATTTACAAATGTTTACCATATATCTTTACCTGCTCGCTCTTAGCCATCTATTCTCAACTTAAGACTTTCCTGCCTTTTCTTTTTCTAGTCTCCTACAGGAAAAAAAAACCGAAATAGACGACATTGCATAGTGTGATATAGTGTAGTAGCTAAAAGCTCTGGGTATGGAGTCAACTGAATGGACTGACATCTGCACTTACTAGATGGTAATCTTGGGCTTTTTTTTTTTTTTTTTTTTTTTTAGATTTTATTTATTTGGCAGAGAGAGAGAGAGAGGGCGCACAAGCAGGGGGAGCAGCAGGCAGAGGGAGAAGCAGACAGAGGGAGACACAGGCTGAAGGAGAAGCAGGCTCCCTGCTGAGCAGAGAGCCTGATGCAGGACTTGATCCCAGGACCCTGGGATCATGATCTGAGCGGAAGGCAGATGCTTAATGACTGAGCCACCCAGGAGCCCCAGTCTTGGGCGTTTTATAGAATATTCTTAACCTTAGTTTCTGTATGAATGAAGATTATAACTGTATATAATATATAGGGTTTTGGGGAGCCTTACATGAGATAACGCATGCAAAAGGATTTAGCACAATTCCCAACACATAATTATGTATTCTCTAAATAATATTTATCACGATCATCATCATTATTGTTGTTATTTATTTATTTATGTATGTATGTTCATTGTTGTTATTAATGTTATTAGTATGCTACTTCTTTGTTCCAGTGTAATTCTTGGCGTATTGTATACCTGTGATGAGTATTGATTGGATTTAAGCTGCTTGTCACGTTCAGACGTACATTCTAGTCCGATCAAGTACATTCTGTGTGTCAAGGCAAGCCTCTATGCATCTTCAGATCATGTATCTTTACGCCAAAAACTAAAGGATGTCTCATATATCTTGCCTTCCAACCTAGGTTAGTGATAGAAGTTAAATGCTGTCAGCATGTAATGCTCCATATTAACACAGATGAACTAGGGGTATGAACTTCTGCAAGTGATTCTTGTGGTGAGAGATGACTGCCATTGGAAACCATGTGATTTTTGATTAGATAGGAACACACCTAATTCAAGAAATGTTTTCTCCTCAACGTGTACTTACCAGCCCAACGACACAGAGTCTGAAGGCAGAATTTCTTTCAGGTCATGTTGTTTCCTTCCCTTCCCTTCTTTTTTCTTTTCTCCCTCTTTCTTTCCCTCATTCTCTCTCACCCTTCCTTCTTTCCTTCCTTCTGACCTTGTTTTACTGTTACAAATAATACCTTCAAAACTTGAATTGTTGTGCTTTGACATATATAGCCTTCAGAATGAGTAGGGTAGCTTGGTAACTAGAGGTTGTTTGGCAAACCTGACTTATCAGTCAGAATGAATGCTATAATTTTGAGGAATTGGAAATAATCAATCTTCAGGTAAGCAATTCTCTTTGCTGTCTCTTGAAGAATCATTTAATATTCATACTTATATTTCCCTATTATTTTCCCTCCTGACTTCAAAAACTCTATTGTGAACAAAGGAATGAAAACAGGAGGAGAGGAAGGAATGAACATTAATGGAGTGTCTAAGCGTAAAGTCTTGTACTAGGTGATTTTATGTATCTTATTCTTTACAATTTATTCTTCACCACTATTCTTTTAAATTTAGTTAAGTAACTTACTCAGAGCCACAGAGATGGTAAGAGAGAGAGAGCATTAGGATTTAAAACTAACTTTATTTAAATCCAATACTCATACCGTTTCTATTATTTGCCTCCCAAGCTTTGCTGCGGGGAGATCTAAGGTCTTCAGAGACGGTGGGCAGGGCTAGTGAATGCCTCCTTATCCCTCTTCAGCAAGAACAGCTCCACTTATATGTTTCATGTATTTGTTGGGGCTCCAGATAGAATTTGGGTTTTTAAAAAATTCCATTACTAGGAAAAAGTTTGAAAGTTCAGCTATGCAATGCTGAAACTTCTGAAAATATATCCTCATAGAATTACTCAGTAAGAGATGATCAATCTATGCACCAGAGGATGATGATTAAAGTCATCCTTTCAATGGGAATTAGCCGCTAAGGATGCACCTTTGTCAGTGGGCTTATCTGGAGACCATGGCGAAGCATGAGGCTGACTTGGGATGTGTCACAGTCTAGAAATAAAAAGCCCTTTCAATCTCTCATCTTTCCCATTAAATATGTGTAACATTAGTCATGGGGTTAAAACCTCTTTATTCAGAGAGATAGCAGAGAGTTCTAATAAAAAAAAAAAAACAACTGGACTTAATAAAAAGACATGAGTCCAACAGCCCAAGTGACATTGGGAAAGTCAATGAACCCCTTCAGACCAGTCATTTTTGAACTGAAGATTTTTTTTAAAGATTTTATTTATTTGTCAGAGAGAGGGAGAGAGAGCACAAGCAGGCAGAGTGGCAGGCAGAGGGGGAAGCAGGCTCCCCACTGAGCAAGGAGGCTGATGTGGGACTGGATCTCAGGACCTTGAGATCATGACCAGAGCTGAAGGCAGAAGCTCAACTGCCTGAGCCACCCGGGCACCCCTGACTGCAAACTGTAGCCATCAGTTAGTTGCAATCAACATTAGAAAATGAAATGAAACAGAGTTGAATTTTCATGAAAATTCTTCTCAGGTATAGGTGTGTGAGAGACAGACAGACAAAATCTCTGTGTGGTATGTACTTCTTACTTTGGGTTACTGCCGGAAAGATTGGCACACTATTGCTCTCAAAGGTACTCTTTTTGCTTTCTCTGATATACCGGATGGAGATAATAACATGGCTGTTACATACTGCATAGGATGAGGAAACTTTTCAGGAAACTTCAGTAAAGTCCTTTATAAATATAATCTGCTGCTGAAAGTGAGGATGAGTCATGGGTTTCACCATGAAATAGTGCTGTCATTTCTGTGGCCCAGATGCACATAACTCTCTCAGGAAGAGTAATGTGTTTGAGGTCAGGCTATTAGATGAATATCCTAAACAATTCAAAATAACTTCTTATTTTTTCTTACTACATCAAGATAGATAAGTATTTGACATTATCTTTCTATTATTGCTTTGATATACTTAGATGAAAATAACTGAATTAATAAAGCAATTTATTTTTTATAGCCTCTGGGACAGTCCTTTAAAGGAGACTGACATTATTGGTTTGCATTTCAGATAGTATCACAAATTGACGTATTTCTTTTCTTTTCTTAAAAAAAATATTTACTTATTTTAGAGAGAGAGAGTGCAAGAGATAGTGTGCACTGTCACAGGAGGGCGGGGGCCGGGGCTGGGAGCAGAGGGAAAGGGAGAGGATCCTCAAGCAGACTCCCTGTAGAGCACAGAATGACGAAGGGGGGCTTGATCCCATGACCCTGAGATCACCACCAGAGCTGAAATTAAGAGTTGAACATTCAACCAATTTAGCCCCTCAAACTGACCTATTTCTACTTCTGTTTTGACTTTCGTCAGTATCCCAACTTACCAACTAACTACTTTCCAAATACCTGTACTTATACAATGACCTTATATTGGTAACATTATGTCCCAGAGCAAATGTTTTTGGCTCTTTGAGAGCCTGCCTTCTCTCCCCCTTCAAACAAACAAAGAAATGAAGAGGCTGGCAAACACTCCATTTCTCAACCCACCTGCCTATTTCAATGGTTTTACTGTTAAAACTCCTTGTCTAAAAATATTGGAGCTGTAGTTTACACCCTCTGGCTATTAACTCCCTAAATCCAACTTGTTTCCAAGCTTTGTTTTTTGTTTGAAATTCCCTCTTACAATCAGTTCTCTCTGAGACTACCCTAGCCACCAACATAATCACCTCATGGCCAGAAAAGCTGGAAAAGGTTTCTCTGTCTCTTGCATCTGTTTGGGTCTATGTGAATTTTCTTCAAGTATTTTTCTTAAAAAATCACTTTATTTCTTGCCTAGGACTCACGAAGGATTAATGGTTCCCACATTTATTTCAGAATTTCCCCGGTTATCACTGTCTTCCTTAACACGGGTCCATCATACTCATTTACTGACTCCCTCATCCAAGCTTTTTGTTTAAGGAGAAGGTGAAGGATTTACTTGATCTGAAGAGAAATCACATTATCCAAACATTTTAAATTTCTATTTTTGCTAGTAATCTTATTAGGTACCGTGAATATTAATTAAGTTGAACATAACAGAGGCTCGATCACTTAAGAGTGTATGCCTTAATGGCAGTGACCAGGAAATACATAAGCATGATGTTTTATGACAGATAGTTCACTACGAGGTGGAAGAAAAGGGAGCAACCACCAAATCTGATTTCCTGCTAGTCCTACCTCTCAATCTGTTGTTTCAGTCAGACAAGTCTCCTGTGAAAATTAATCACACTTTCCAACCCTTCCTGAAAATATATGTGATCTTTGACTTGTTTTTTTCATCCAAATACCATCCATTTAAAAATTTTCAACTTATCCTATCTTTAGCCTTAAAACATTCCTTTCCCATTTCAACTCTTATTCATCTCTCCTTCTTCTTACAGTTGTAATAGATTTTTAAAAAAAGACTTTATTATTAATTTGACAGAGACATAGCAAGAGAAGGAACACAAGTGGGGAGAGTGGGAGAGGGAGACGCAGGCTTCCCACAGAGCCAGGAGCCCATTGTGGGGCTGGATGCAGGGCTGGATGTGAGCCTGGATGTGGGGCTGCATGTGGGGCTTGATCCCAGGACTCTGAGATCATGACCTGAGCCAAAGGCAGCCGCTTAACCGACTGAGCCGCCCAGGCACCCTGTACTTGTAATAGGTTTTAAAAGTGTTTCATATAGGGGCGCCTGGGTGGCTCAGTTGTTGAGCAGCTGCCTTCAGCCCAGGTCCTGAATCGGGCTCCCTGCTTGGCAGGGAGTCTGCTTCTCCTTCTCCCTCTGTCTGTTGCTCCTCCTGTTTGTGCTCTCTCTCAGTCTCTCTCGGTCAAATGAATAAGTAAAATCTTTTTAAAAAAAGTATTTAGTATATAGTTGTATTAGTTTTATATAAGTTTTGTCTCCACAATTGAATTACACTTTTTTTGAGGGCTATTTCTTTGTTTCATCAGCATCAGACTCAGTGTGAAGAGCCTAACTTACTTATCTTCCCTAAGAAAACCAATAAATAAGTAGTACTCTTTCTTTAAAGAAACAAAATGGAAAACTTCAGGCATAACATCATTTGGAGAGAAACATTTACTAAGCCTATTATTAGATATTTAGTCACCGTGAGAATCATTGTAATATACTTTTCTCCAGGCAGATCGAAACATTTTAGCTTTTCCCATTTTTCCTGCCATAAAATACATCCTAATTAAATTGATCTAGTATCCAGAAATGATGAGTTAAGTGAGAAATTGGTAGGAAAATTTGGTTATCCAACTTTCTAGTGTTTTGCTGTGTTTAGTGAGTTCTGCAGGGCAGGAAGTTTTGTTTGTTTGTTGTCTTTTTTTTTTAAACCACCTGGCTCATAGTAGAATGTCTAGATCACTTCCATTTGTAGAGGCTGGTTTTTGGAACATCCTGGTTAACTTGGATGTCACTACTTAACATATCCTTGTACCCTAGGTTCATCATCACACAGTGCCTTTACAAGCATACAGATAACTTCTTTATCTGTTATTAAAGGATCTTTGCTCTCTGTAAGAATGTGTCCTTTTCTTTGGAGATACGACTGCTGAAAAAGGCTGATTCTGCAGGTCATCAGGTTGCCTCTGATGAGGACAATCTGGAGCAGTATCTGGTGTCTACACCAGCAATCCTGATGTTGCTGTCAACCTGTTGCAGTCTAGCCTACCTCCAGATAAGCTCAAGTAAATCTCAGAGAAATATTCAGATTTCAAAAGTCCACGATTTCCCACTATTCCGCCCAGCTGCAAACTGAGGAGCAACATGCTAGTTAAAGAATAATTCTAAGTTGCAACAGTAACAGAGTCGTTTCCACTTAAGACGTCCCAAATGAGACAAGTTATGAACACGTAATACCTATGCAAATTTCACAGTTCCTCAAGATTCTCTCCATTTACCATATCAAACAGAGTGAATGGAAAACTAGATGAAAGAATAAGATGGGGGGTGAGGCCAAATTTGACAATAGCTACATTTTTTGAGGAGCATTTACTACATACCAGAGCTCATGCTAGACACTTTAATGCATTGTTCATTTAATCTTCACGAAAGCTGCATAAAGTAGGCGTTACCTCCATTTTATAGGTGAAGGAACTGAAACTCAGGGAAGTTAAAAGATGTGCCCAAGGTAACAGAGCCAGGATTAAACTCCACTCTCTGATTCCCCGAGTCAAAGCTTTCAAAGACAAATACAATGCTGCTTTTGACTTGCGATCATAAAAATGCAGCACTCGAGTTTGGATAGGGAATCTGTGATTGCCATATCCTAAATAGTTCACGTTAGTGGTTTACCTGTGGTCCAGCAAAGATACCACTGAGGAGCCAGGCCAAGCCAATCATGGACTGTCCAATGCCATTGCTTTTCATAGCTAGAGGCCTCGTGATGGCCAGGGAGCGGTCCACGCTTATCGCTACCATCATGAAGGCTGGGGCATACATGGAGAAAAGCTTCAGGTAGCTGAGGACTTTGCACAGGAACTCTCCAGCATACCATTGCACCGTAATGTTCCACATTCCGTCCAGCGGCATGACAATCAGAGTCTCCAACAGGTTGGCTAAGGTCAGATGTTTTAAAAGCACCTTCATTCTCGAGAGCTTTCTCCCTTTCTCTTTCTTTTGAGTCCACTTCTGAAGTTTCAACAGGAAAGAAGCATTAAAAGTTGTAGAGAGTAGAAAAAGAAAGAAAGTAACTGTCACCCGGATCTTTCCAGATGAGGTCAGGGTGGGGAGGTTGCTCTGCACCAGCGGGTTGCTGCTGTTCACCGCTGAGCAGTGATTTTGATTCTGCTCAGGAGAGGCGCTCGCCATGTTTCCTGACTGACCTAGAGCTTCAAGACTTGGGTTTCTGGCCCTTGTGATGTTTTGTCATAATCTAGCCCAAAGCTCCGTTTTATTTCTGCCTTCTTTGAATGGAAACGTCACAGGTTTAGATTTATGTCAAATGTTGTCCCTGAGCTACTTTATGTTTCATGGAAAAGATCAAGGTGAACTTGTTTGGCGGGCTAATAATCCAACAGAGTGCTAAAACAGAGCATGTGGGACACATTCTGAGGGCCAAATGTAACTGTAGTACCACAGCAGATGGCCTGGTTTTCACAACAATTTTCCCAAGTACAGAAGGACACTTGAGGTTTAATTCTGAATTTAAAATTCACTCATGCTACTATTTACGTAACTTAAAGAGATTTTCTAAAACCTATGAAGTGTTACTATTCTGTCCAACAGATACAAAATGAAGATGAAGAAAAATACTAAAAAAGAACTTTATCCAGTTCAAATCTGTTGTTTTAAGAAGTTAATTCACTTCTCAAAAACATTTATTTTTCTTTTTCAATCACACACTGCTGTACCTTCACACACTAGACAAATACGTTCATTTAACATCCTCCTCCACAAAACATCAAATTAATACCTTTACAGAATTAATTTGATCGAATACAAATTGGTGTGCCTTCAAATTTATCTATTCTTCTATATGGACCCACTCCCCATGCTTAGGCTGCAGTAAAAATAATTAACTCTTTATTATTGCCTTGCTTTTATAATTATTTAAATATTATACTTGACATTTTTGCACATTATTGCATAAGGTAGCTAGATATTAGAGAGAATGCTGTATAAATGCTGCACCCACATTTATATATGTTTATATATAATGTGAATATTTGCTTAAATTCCTTTGCATCTTATTTTATCATTTCAAACTGGGGCCAGTTAGAAGCTCTATGTTACTGTTTTAACTTTCATGGTGAGTGTTTGATGATGTTATTTACTAACGCTGATATGACTTACACTGGAATTTATTAAATCACTAGCTTGATTTGTCTTTTGTCAGCTAGTTTGCTTTTGTGGTAGCTAAAGCAGGAATAACGATAAGAGCATACTCAGCAAGGAGTCAGCCTCTCTCTCTGCCTCTGCCCCTTCCCCTGCTCATGCTCTTTCCCTTTTCTCTCTCTCTCTCTCTCCTGAATAAATAAATAAAATCTTTTTTTAAAATAAAATCTTTTAAAAAAAGAGTATAGGTGACTTTTTTGACTCAGATGGTCCATTCTTATTGGTTCGTTTGTTTTCTCCATCCCATATTCATCAATTTAATAAAAAGTTACTAGATACCTGCTACACATACTCTTAGCCTTTGCAGGTGATAAATTGTGCACCTGACATCATCTGGGCCCTGAAGAAGCTTATTTGGTCCCACAGAAGATTAGATAAGAGTATTAGATATGTCTGTGTGCCTGTCAGACTCCCTCTGCACTGGCCGCCTCCTGCATCTGGAGGAATGAAGGGCACTTGCTTACCTGGGCTCCCTCTTGGCTATCACCTCACAACCAGAATTCCAGGCTTTCTCTCACCACTTCTAGACTTGAAGGAAATATTACACTGCAGGACGTGGACTCTGGCTTCCTAAGTGGCTTACTGAAGGGTCTGGAAATATTTTCACTTAATTGGTGAATACAATTTCTGCATATCAGAAATCTTGGGAACAATAATTTAAATATCTGCTAAGTGTTATACAGGAAAAGGGTTAAGTGAAAAAGCAGGTTTTCAATAATGAGACTTCTTATTTTACGAGGATGTTGGCAAATGAACCTATGCTGGCAAGTGGTTGTGGCTCACAGGAACCTGACCCCGTATTTTTGTTTGGAGCAAGTGTTTGGTATTCACCAATTAAGTGTTCATGGAAACCTACAAGTTGAACATTTTTCACACCATGTGGCCTTTTGAATTGTGCAGGTCAGTTACCATAATTTCTTTTGGCTTTCACTGTCACAATGATGCTGTCCACTATATTTTTTTAAAAAAAATTAATCCTCATCTCATGAATCCACAAATTTTCCCACTTTTCCACTTTTTCCTTGGCTTCATCACACACTGATTATGTTTTAGAACTCTCTAGAGCAGCCACATGTTCAGATCAGCAAATATTCTCTTCCTTTTTCTGGATGTACCATATTGTTGATTCATTAACAATGAACTCACAGCTACCAGCACTCTTACTCTTGCTTGAAGGAAGCTTATTCAATACATGTATTTTCGGGGCAGCTGGGTGGCTCACTTGGTTAAGCATCTGCCTTTGGCTCAGGTCATGATCCCAGGGTCCTGGCTCGAGCTCTGCATTGGGCCCCCTGCTCTGTGGGGAGCCTGCATCTCCTCCCTCTACCTGCTGCTCCCCCCTGCTTGTGCTCTCTCTCTCAAATCAATCAGTCAATCAATCAATCTTAAAAAAAAATACTTGTATTTTCTCTATAAGGTACCTTGCAACCTTCTTGTGCTAAGGAACATTGGACAGCACTTCAGCACTATGTGGCCATTTTAGGCACTGGAATCACTAACAGAATGCACAAAATATGAAGAACATGAAGAAATATACTATGGAAAGGAAGCTTGCTTCTAGTATGAGAGCTGTAATGAGAACTGCACATCAGGCCATTCAAATTTCTCCCCACTCTGCGTATGCACGTGTCTGAGAATAATCATAAAAGCACTGTGGATGTTGATTTGGGGTTAACAAATGAATTTTAGCAAATAGGTGACTTTGCAGGTAGTAGGACTGCCTGTACATAAAAATTAGTAAGTAAAACCAGGAAACAAATTCCCACTAGAACTCCCAAGTAAGTTAAACTGTATTACAAACATAAAATGTTTATAGCATTAAAAAACATAGTGTTTTCACCCAGAACTTCACAATAGATAAAAAGAAATACTATTTGTTGTGTCCTCAGCTCTTGAGAGTTTAGAAGAGGTAGTGGAATTATGTCTATATAGAATAATTAAAAAGGCATTTTTTTTTTACATCTGAGATATGTGACCATAAAATTTGTACCTACTATATTAGTTACATGAGGTTCCTTATAACAGCTTGTTATTCTGAAGAACTCAAAAGGCTTTGCATATACCTCATGTTGGTTAATCTGAGCAGGGCCATATGCCTGAAACCATATAAAACAAGATAACCCTTGGATAGATTTTACATATTGGGAAAGGTGTTATATGTGGGCCCAGAAACCAAAAGAAGAAAGGAAAAATGTTCATGGTAAAATCTGATTATACTGAAATACATTTTGCCTTTTGCCTCTCATTTAGGGAAAGAAAAAACTGGAGCATGACTGCTTTATTATTAATTTCTACCTTTCCTTTCCTGCCTCTTTCCCTTTGTCAAATTCATTTCCCACACGGTAAAGTAATGAAGGAACCAGAAGACAGTGTCAGAGAAGTAATGGGAAGAGAGAATTTCAGGATAGAGGGAGCGATTCATGCACAAATATCTCAGTGACAGGATAAGGCCCAAAGAGAATTAGTATGACGTGAGAATTGGGAGGTCACCAATGACCTGCCTGGAATAGCTTTGGTGCTTTTGGTGAGAATGACCATTAAAGAACACATGAAATATTAAGAAAGTGGACATAAAGAAAAAGGGATTTTAAAAACAGATATGTAAGTCTTGAGGATGTTTAGAGATTCAGAGGTGGACCCAGTAGAGAGGGAGAACAAGTCAAGAGACTGGGACAAATGTAGCAGAAAGACAAGGGAACAGATCCCTTAGCAGAGCTGATTATGCAGGAAGGCAGTAAGGATTTAGGGTTGAAGGAAGTTAGGGACGTTGGGAGTCAGGGAAGGAAGTGGATCTATGGAAGGGTGGAGGTAGGGTAGACTGAACTAAGAGCAAGGGTCAAGAAAAGAAGATCCTGTGGGAATGAAGACAAATTATAATGGAGGAAGGGAGTCTTAAATCTAGGAGGATGTAGATAGATATTTGAATTTAAAATTCCAGATGCAAAGTTGTTCTGATTAACAAGAAGGTACAGGATGTGGCCATGAAAGTGGATAGATGAAGAAGAGGGTGAATGAAGTTTGATGCCATGTTAATTATGTCCTTTTTGTTGCAAGAAAAATAAGTTCTCTTAAATAATAGAGGCTTCTTTCCTAATATACAATGCCTAGAAAGCCAGTAGGAACCCAGACAGTTCCAGCGAGGAGCAAATTCTGTTTCATGATCTGAGTTGGTCCTCCAGCAGGATATCTTTGCTTTTCTTTATATTATCTTCTCCATCCTCTTCTTGTACCTAATTGCTCAGTTCTTTCTGGATTGCAAGAATAAATTCTGGGGTGAGAAACAGAGATGGTTTGGAAGTGATCCAGAGGAGCCAGAAGTGGATTTTTAACACCTCTTTACCAATAAGACTAAAAGAATAGAAGAAGACAGGTCAGTTATTATTTATTTATTTATTGCTTATTTTATTTAAACTCAATTAGTTAACCTACAGTGTGTCACTAGTTTCAGATGTAGAGTTCAGTTATTCATCTGTTGCATATAATACTCAGTGCTCATCACATCACATGCCTTCCAAATGTCCATCACCCAGTTATGCCATCCCCCCATCCACCTCCCCTCCAGCAACCCTCTTGTTTCCTATAGTTAATAGTCTCTTACGGTTTGTCTCCTTCTCAGATTTCATCTTATTTCTCCCACTCTTCCCCTTTGATCCTTTGTTTGGTTTCTTAAATTCCACATATGAGTGAAACCATATGAGAGTTGTCTTTCTCTGATAGACTTATTTCACTTACCATAATACCCTCTAGCTCCATCCATGTTGTTGCAAATGGCAAGATTTCATTTTTTTGATGACTGAGTAATATTCCATTGTGGAGATATATATGTATGCCACATCCTCTTTATCTATTCATCTGTTGATGGACATCTGGGTTCTTTCCATAGTTTGGCTATTGTGGACATTGCTGCTATGAACATTGGGTTGCAGGTGACCTTTCAGATCACAACATTTGTATCCTTTGGGTATCTTTTAAAGGAGAAGTATGCAAATGAAGAGTATTTGGTAGAACATTTTGCTTTTAATAGGAAGAAAAGATAGAGGCAGCAAATTATCAGAGAAAAGGAATATATATGTTTTCCCCTGTTTTTCAAAACATGAATTAACTTCATTTAATCAAGAATGATAGTGTCTGTGACACTAAGTCACAGACTTAGTGAGTAAAAGGGGGAGAATTTTCATTTCAGTTTAATTGGAAGGATTTGAGGAAGGAATGTGGGCTACTTCTTTATAATGATATATACATATATCATTATAAAGAAGTAGTTCCATGAAATTGCTATGGAAATGAGGAACAAATTCTAAAAGCTATACAATTTTTTCTAAGCCATGTTAAATTATACATAGCATTTAAAATGGAAGATTCACTTTCATTTTCTGAGAGTATATCTTATTTGGAGAATCACACCATGAGACATTATTATAGTTCTTATTCCAGTATAGTGTTGTCAGATGTAAAGGATAGGAAATTATGGTTGAAAATTTAAATATAATATGAGAGATCAGATTAGCAAAAGATATAGAACAAAAATCATTAATATTATGAAGTGAATGAAAAAACAGGAGTATAATGATCACATTCATTTGTCAAAATTGATATAGTCACTAAATACTGAAAGTAGTAATCTTTTTTGTTTTAATTATAATTAATGATGTGTAATAAATATGAGTTAATGAAGCAAGAGTGATCATTTTTACTTCAATAATTCAGTTAATTGAACATTTATTGAACATTATGTCTTAGGCACTGTATCTGAGTTACCGAAGAAAGGCCAGCCAAAGCTTGTTATATTTGATATTGCCAGACATTTAATAATTACATTATGTTGAGATATTTTTATGCATTTAAACTTCATGTGGGCTGCTGGATATTGAAAGTAGTATAGTTTTTTTTTTTTTTTAAGATTTTATTTATTTATTTGACAGAGATCCCAAGTAGGCAGAGAGGCAGGCAGAGAGAGAGGAGGAAGCAGGCTCCCTGCTGAGCAGAGAGCCTGATGCAGGGCTCGATCCCAGGACCCTGGGATCATGACCTGAGCTGAAGGCAGAGGCTTTAACCCACTGAGCCACCCCGGCGCCCTGAAAGTAGTATAGTTTTAATTTTATTCTTTGCTGATAATTTTCTGTTGACACATTTAGCATTTCCATTTTATAAAGTAATTCAATTCTAAAATATGACACATCTTAATCTCATCTTTTTCAGCTTAGGACATTTGAAAGCTACATGTCTAATAATTACTTTAGGTATTTATGATGCAGTCTACGGCCATACCACCCTGAACGCACCCGATCTTGTCTGATCTCAGAAGCTAAGCAGGGTCGGGCCTGGTTAGTACTTGGATGGGAGAATTTATGATGCAAATGTATAATAACATAAATTAAATTTAAAATATAATTTAGAAAGTATCTGTGGTTATTGGTATTATCCATTTCTTTTTTTTTTTTTAAGATTTTATTTATTTATTTGACAGAGAGAGAGAGAGAAATCACAAGTAGGCAGAGACAGGAGGTGGGTGGAGAGGGGGGAAGTAGGCTCCTTGCTGAGCAGAGAGCCTGATGTGGGCCTCGATCCCAGGACCCTGAGACCATGACCTGAGCTGAAGGCAGAGGCTTAACCCACTGAGCCACCCAGGTGCCCCCCCCTTTTTAAAAATAAGATTTTATTTATTTATTTGACAGAGAGAGAGAGAGAGAGAGAGAGAGAGATTATCCTTTTCTATTCAAGTTAAGTTTCAGTAAGACTGGGTTCCCATAAAATTAATTGACAACCTATTAATTCCTGTATAACATACTATTATTTCATTCAGATTCCTTCTTTTAAAAGTGTTTCAATAAAGGCTCTGATGTTTCTAAGAGTGGTTTATTGACCTTTATATTCCTTCATGCTCCTTTCAGTGGGCATTTATAAAAAACCATCACTATTACTTGCTTTAAATTGTGTTATGTGCCCCATACAGTCTAGTATGCAAAGGTCTAATATTTTTTGTGACAGAATTAAATAGGTTTCCAACATTTAATTCCATTCTATATCAGAGTGAGGTATAAGAATATGGCAGAAGTACTTTTGAGTGCCACTGAAGTTAGCTTAGAAATAATTAGTATAATGTTACAAATACTTAATATGTAGTATTTTTTTCTGGGAAAATAGTAAAGAAATCCTTTTAAAATTTATTTTACTAATTATGCTACTTCCAGAGAAAGCATAGGAAATTTCTCTGTATTTATAAAATTGAACAATTTCCTAATTTCTACTTAATAAAATAATGAGAATAATGTATCACAAATTTACACAGAATATTCTACCAGAATAAGAATATACTGACTTAAACAATTCTCAATTTAGTATTTTTCCCTGTTTTTCTAACTTATATTTCTTTAACGGGGGAAGTAATGTCAAATAAATGGTTATCCCAATTCTTCAAGTATGTTGACCTCTTGTAAATAAAGATTTTACTTAACAAATACCAATATAGAAATTATTATGCACCAGAAGCTATTCTAAGTGCTTTGTAGCTAGTCATTTAATCTTTGTAACTACGTTTTGAGGCAAATACTATGACCATTCTGAATCTATAAGTGGGGACACTGAAGTATAGAAATGTCAGGGAAGTTACTTCACGCAGCAAATTATGTGGCAGAACAGGGGTCTGAATCCAGGTGGGCTGGCTCTTAACTCTATGCTTTGCGGCTTCACAAAACCCACTCAGTAACCTTTCCTTCTCCATGAGACATAACTATTCCTTTTGGAGTTAATGACAGTGACATCAATTTTCTAAGGATAATTTTTAATAAAACAGTTTTTAAAAATTTATTTTTATAAAAATCAATATGATGTTTTTAAATCATTAGGACTTAAGGTTGAGAGAGAATTGATACCCAGAGATGCTGTAGTTATTTAATAAGGTCTACGAAAAAGATTTGTACGCAAATAGATGATTTTACTGCCCTTTATCTGGAATGTTTTTGTGATTGTTTTGCTAGAATGTGTAATTTTGAAACTTATTAGTATTATTTTTTGAAGATAGGAGTAATAATGGGAAGCTTATAAATAACCCTTCTTCAATTTATTTTCCCTAGTCTGTAATGCAGATATCATATATTCAAGGCTTTTATTATAAAGAGTAATTTCATAGATAGGGGTCTATATCTGTGATATAGTATTATTTGTTATATAGAATTTTTCCTTAACTAGATCATCAAAGCACCCATAGGAAAAAATAAAAATCTCTTAAAGCAAAAGTCTTTGAAAAACAAAACTTGATTAACTGGAATTTTACAGACCAGGACATGGCTAGTTACTTGGAAGTGTTTTTGCATGATACTTCCATGAAAAGATGAATTAAAAAAAAAAAAAAAAGAAAGTGATAACTTTGGGAGTTCAGTTAAACACAGACCATGTCCGAAAATCAGTACGGTTAACATTCAGATGCTTAAACCACTTGCATCTGACCTTATACCACAATACAAGGAAACATCATCCTTGTAATAATGAACTTGAGGAAAGATATTCTGGAACAATAAAGATTCATTTGGGTTTACTATAGTGGGTTTATTGAATTAGAAAAACACATTCATGTATTTTAGGACAAATATGGCATTCCCTAACTAATTAATCTGAAAATGAAATCAACCAATGTATTAGGCTGAGTTCCCTAAAATAAGAGCTGGAGATGGTGATTTTTGTGCGGGTGATTTGAGGAAGTGCCCCAAGGGCAAGCCTGTAAGGGAGTGAGGAAAGCAATATAGGGCAGAGGAAGGAGCCAGGCAAGTGGGGCTTCAGCGGGACTCCAGCCTTAGACAGATCCCACGTGGAATCCTGCCGTGTAAATGGCACCGTGGTTTGCCCACCATGTGGATAGGGGCCGAGCTTCTGTACTCCCGCATAAGTTACTCACTGGCTGAGGCCCACCTGGTAGGTGGGGAGAGGTATCGCTTCTCAGGCCCATTTGGGTGGTGGCTCCCATAAACCGAGGGCATTTCTCAGACGAGAGTAGCTCAACAGCAGGTGGAGGCGAGTCCGCGTCTGTTAGAGGCATCTGGGTGGAGCAACAGCAACGTCCCCCACAACCAGAAAATCTACTCAAAGATCATCCTAGGAAATCAGCGTTTGAGGGCAATACCATTCTCTGCAATGAAATTTAAACTATATTTTCATAATGGAGATAGTAGAGAAGAAAGAGCACAATGTTGGGAATCCAGCGATCCCCATATTCTTGTGTGATTCTCAAGCCTCTGGGGTCTCAGCTCTTACCTGTAAAATTCCTGACATGGTTTTTAAGTTCTCTGTCAGCTTCAAAATAATTTTCTGTTATTTTCTTTTATTATGCACAGATTTCTATTAATTAAAATGTTGTGCTTTCATTTCTTGGATATACCTTTTTATTTATTTTATTTTATTTTATTTTAAAGATTTTATTTATTTGACAGAGAGAGATCACAAGTGGGCAGAGAGGCAGGCAGAGAGAGAGGAGGAAGCAGGCTCCCTGCAGAGCAGAGAGCCGGATGTGGGACTCGAACCCAGGACCCTGAGATCATGACCTGAGCTGAAGGCAGAGGCTTAACCACTGAGCCACCTAGGTGCCCCCCTGGATATGCCTTTTTTAATAGCCAAAGAACTAGTTTCCAAGCTTTACTCTTTCATTCATTCTTTCATTAATTTAACAACTATTTCTGTGTGTCAGAATTGTAGATATTGAAAATATAGACTGAGAGCCTATAATATGGATTTTACATTTTTAAGAAGAGATTTTATTTATTTATTTGAGAGAGAGAGAGTGTGTGTGTACAAGTAGGGGGAGCTGCAGGCAGAGGGAGAAGAAGACTTCCTGCTGAGCAAGGAGCCTAACTCGGGGCTCCATCCCAGGACCCCAGGATCATGATCTGAGCTGAAAGCAGACCCTTAACCAACCAGCAGCCCCTATGTTTTCTTAATATGAAAAAATTTTAAGAAATGTCATTCGAACTATACGGGAAAATAAGAAATTTCCTTTTAGATAAAGAATGTCACTTTATATTAAAACCCCCACTTAGTGAAGGGTTAAAAGAAAATGTGACAAGACTGTTTTTTGCTCATACTTGAAAATGTATGTCGTATGGCGCTCTCTCTCTCTCTTTTAACAAGACAATCCTTGGAAAGGAAAAAACAAAACTATCTACAAAGGTTTTTGCTTTAGTTTTGTATTGTTTAGTTAGTGAAAAGTCTAGATGAACATCATTGAGGAAGCCAGCCTCTTTTTACCTAACCTATAAGATCTTCTGAGGGAAGTTAAATTATGGTAGGAAGAGTTTGAACAATGCTACATGCATTTTCTGGTGGCATAACAAGGATAGTTTGCTTAGCGAAAGAGTCCTGAAAAGCAGCAGTCTGAGTAAAAATGAGACAAATTAGAGTTCAAAGTGAAAAATATTAATCTGCAGTAAGGGTAGCAAATTCTAATAAAACTGGTTTTATCAGATATTAAATTACCTGATAAAAGAGTCTTTAAGCCACAGCTGAGTGTAAACGGTCACAAAGATGCTGAAAGAGATGCTGGAAAGTTCAGGTGGTAGCCGTCACAGGAGTTGGAACAGGCGGAAGAAGAAACCAACTGAGAAGTGAACCTGATAAATTAATTAAAATATTACTACTTAGCAGTAAAGAGGGATCGACAGAAAAAGTGGACTTCAACATATGGAACTTACTTGTCCTGTTATCTGTATGATGTTTAAATTACCTGTTTAATAAACTTGATAATAATTTATTTATACTTATTTGAGTTTTCAAATATAAATATAATATAAGTATATTGAGTTTTCACTATTGTCTCAAAGTTCTCATTTTTAAGTCTTGCCAGGTACTATTTTAGAGCAGGAATGCCTGAATCTGGAGAGACCCATTGTTGCCCCAGTGGGCAGCCACCATTCTAACTGGTGTTCCCTGTTGTTCAGTCTCTCTCATTAAGAGGAGGAAAAGGAAGTCTGTCATCCCAGAGTGTATCATTATGCAGGTTTATTCACTTAAGCTGACCCTATTTGGAAGTGGCAGATTTCTTTTTAAAAATTATTTATTTTTATTTTTTAAAAGATTTTTTTTTTAAATTTATTTGAGAGAGAGAGCAAGAGAGGGAACACAAACAGGGGTTGTGGGAGAGAGAGAAGCAGACTCCCCACTGAGCAGGGAGCCAGATGCAGGTCTTGATCCTAGGATCCTGAGATCGTGGCCTGAGCCAAAGGCAGACACTTAACAACTGAGCCACCCAGGAGTCCCTGAAGTGGCAGATTCCTTAAATGTGCTTACTTACCATACCTGTTTTTATGTCAACTTATTTTCCAAAATAAAAAGTATTTGTATTTTTTGCCCCCACAGTAATATCATACACTTGCTATACACAAAGAAGTCAGGTAAAGAAGAATACTGGTGACTTAAATCATCTTGCTTTTTTTCTAAGATACCAGAATATGCACAGCATGATATTGCTTTATGTAAAATCTGTAGTTAAAACAAGAAACAAACGAAAATATGGAATCTGTTGTGAGGTAATATAATTTAGAATAACACTGGTATTGATTCAGAAGATAGCACATTTTGCACAGAGTAATAGATGACCATTATTTTTTTGTCAGCCAACATTTCTTTTTTTTTTCTTGAAATGCCCCTCCCTGCTCTGAGGGGCTATTGATCAACAGCCTCCCCCCTCCCCCCAACCCGGAGGGATACCCTGATCCAAGCTGGGTTCGTCATAGGCAGCCTCAGGATTTTTTTCTTTTTTCTTTTTCTTTCTTTCTTTCTTTCTTTTTTTTTTTTTACTGGAGCCAGAGAGCAGGAGGGCCATATTTTTGTGGGACTGTTAGCTTCGTGCTAAAGAAAACCTAATCCTAGAGCCAGTGAGCAGGTCTTTACTACCTCAGTGGTAGCATCCGGCCGTGAATGAAGACAAAGGAGGGAAAAGTTAAGATGGGGCTAGAGATCATGACACTATTTGAGCCCCTAGAGCTAGCTTCAGCTCTGCCACACATGGATCTCTAGATTTTTAGTTAACTGGGTTGAAAATGTGTTCTTTTCATTTAAGCTAGTGTTAGTTGGGTTTATCTCACTTGTGACCAACGAATCCTGACGAATCCAATCCCAATATCCATATAGTTTTTTGTAAATACTTAATTTCTAAAAAATTAAAGAGGAGGAATACTAATTCTTATTAATGTATAGCTTGAGATATGTCAAAGCATTTTAAAAATCCATCAGATAATAGAGCTACTATATTAATTAATCTATATAGTCTACGACAAATATTATATTTTAGAATACTATGCTAGGTGGATCTTGGTTATAGCCTTATCACAGAACATAGCTGTTTAAAGTGTGGGTTCCGGAATCCGGTTGTTTGATTTTGAATCCCAGCTCAGCCAGTTATAAACTCTGGGCTTCATTTCTCTCTGTCTCAGTTCCCTTATCTATAAAATTAAGATGACAAGGGAGCCATCCTCACACACTTGTTGTGAGGGCTCAGTGTAATAATGCATGTCAAGTGTGCCTGGCACATAGTAAATGATCTATAAATGTTAGCTACTGTTAATTATTTTTGGGGTCTATGGACAAAATTTCTACCATAATGAAAGCTATTAGTGGTAGCTGTAGGAATACTGGTGATGAAAAAGAGAAGGCCTGGAGCGCAGTCTGGGAAAGTACCGCCATGAGATAATATTCATGATAAAAGCCAACTGATCTGTTTATGTGGCAAGTTGACATGAGCCCTAACAGTGCATTTATACACTTCCTGTGCCCTCAGGTAGAATGTTTCTGTGTAGGCAAAAGGAAAGTGAAGGGAAGGCAAAATTTCCATGTTATTTATTCTGGCTGATAATTGATATTGTTGAGGAATTTTAAGAGAGTGGAGCTATGTAATACAGTGTTATCTGCATAGCATGTTCAAGCCTACATAGTGAAAAATAGTCCATGTGCCTGAGGATAATTTTACTATTACGTGTGTGTATGTGAGAAACACCTTCTGACTTCACTTACGTATGGAAGAGAAACAGAACAAGTCAACAAGCATTGGGATTTATTCAATGTACCCCATGGGACTAACATGCTATTTTGGGTCATCAAAGTGAGGAAGCCATAAATAGAAAAGAGATTGCATTGGCACAAAGAAAGAAGGAAAGAAGACATGTAGATGTAAGGACCTATTTAGCAAGAGGCTTTCATTAAAGTTAAACTGTCCCTGCTCCCCTTCCCCCAGGGGATTCACTTAAAAACAAGTCACGGAAACCAGCTCCAGGTAACAAAGCCCAGATACAAGGGTGGGTCAGGCCAGGTGGAGACATCTGATCAGTGGGGGGTTGCATACTGTCTCCCTAGCTACTAAGGAGTAGGGGCCCCCCGCCCTTTGGGAACCTTTTTGGCACCAATCCTAATCAAGGCTTGATAGGCTGGTTCAAATGTCTACTAGGGTAAATTGTAATTCAGTTGGTCACCTAGCATCACTGTGGAGTTTCCTGTGTGTGTTACAATCTCATTGGTCACCTGTGCGTGGCCAGGCCTGACCGCATGGCCTTTGCCCTTAAAATCTAGTCTGTGAAACAGAGAAGGGTTGCCCTCTCTTGTAAGAGGTGCATCCCCGAACATTCGGTTAGATTCTTGATGCTTGGCGCGAAATAAAGCTTTGCTTGACCTTCGCTTTATATCAGTCTCTCTCCTTTAATCACGGACCCATTATTGGGGCATAACAGTAGACAAATTTTCTTTGGAAATTTTTATAGGCACTAAATGGCAATTCACTAGGCTACAACCTACCAATATATGGAGCTTGTGGCAGCGTGTGATTTAGCAGGGGGTTATTTATACACTCAGAAGGGAGCTTATCCCTAACACCTATACTATGATTTCCTAAGGGACCTGGATCTACAAATCAGTAGAGAAGACCTCCTTAGTAAACTGTAGTCCATATTTGTTCATATAATTACCTTCAGTCTGGAGAGGAGTAAAGGGGAAATTATATTTCCTGGTTCCTTGCTGTCACTATCCCCTTTTCAAAATCTAGTATACAAAATTTTTCATAATTCTAAAATTGTATATCTTTATATTTGCAACATTAAATGCACATAAAGAAAGGTACTCTAAGTTAAATGTGGTTTGGAAATTACAAACACATTTAACAAGGGTATTGATTTTCAAATTTGAAACTATAAAGAAGTTCTGCACTAGAGACCAGTTTTGGACAAGATCCAGTCTTGATAGTGTGTTACTTGAGTGTAGACACCAGGCTTGTTTGGGAGAGCTCATTCATCTCCCCAGCTTACAGTGCCAGCAAGGCCAAGTGCCTTTCTAATCTGTACCAGAGGTCCGCTGGAGTCACCCTACAGAGAAAGAGGATGCATACAATTACTATACTTTAAAGATGAATACTGCTTAATCTCCTCTTCTGTAATAAAGACAGGGAGATGCAGAAACAGGGGAAAAAACTCTAGATATTTCAATATTGAATGGAATCATACAGTATTTGTTCTTTTGTGACTGACTTATTTCACTTAACACAGTGTCCTTCAAGTTTCATCCCTGTTGAAGCATGTGTCAGCCTTTCCTTCCTTTTTTACTCAATTTTTTGTATATGCAACACTTTGTTTATCTGCTTATCCATCAAAGGACACCTGGGTTGCTTTCATCTTTTAGCTATTGTGAATAATGCTTCTATGGATTAAATATACAAATATCTATTTTTGTCCCTGCTTTCAATTCTTTTGAGTGTATGCCCCAAAATGGAATTGCTGGATCATATTGTAATCTATTTTTAATTTTTTGAGGAACCACCATGCTGTTTTCCATAGAGGCTGCACGATTTTACATTCCACAAACAGTACACAGAACTTATGTTACAGTTTTAAAAAATCTAGTCTTTATTTCAAATTCATAGAGTAAGTGGAGAAAATAGAGAGCATCTCTCCATTTCTTTGTCTCTTTGGACTTCCTAGCTCACCTGTATCAGCTCACATCTGTTTTACACTCATTGTCAGATAAATGGAGGTATTTAGTTCTTTGCAAGGCTAATCCCTCCACCTGGTTTCTGGATCAAGGACACTGTTCTATCAATAATCTTCTCTTGTTTGTTTTCCTATGTCTTCATTTCCTGCACTGGCTTTCTCCACCAGGCATATACTTGCTTTTTTTTTTTTTTCAGTTTTGCCCATCAAAAAAAATGACAGCCTTTTTGGATCTTAAGACCACCTCCATTGTCCTAGTTATCTTCCTTTCATAGCTAAGTAGGCTTGAAGTAGTAATTTATACTGAAATTTCCATTTTCTTGTCTTATTTTCAACTTTCTTCTAAATGGTTTTTCTTTCCACTGACAAACCTTCTAAACATTACCAGTAAATGATTGCTGAAGTTGACACACTCTTTACAGCATCTATCTTACTCTTTGGCATGTGTCACTATTGACTATTCCCTTTTTCTCTGATCCCTGGAATCCTGTGACACCAATTTCTTATTGTTTTTGTTATTCTGATCTTTATTCTCTATTACTCTTTGCCTCTTAAAAGCATTTATACCAGAGTTCTATTACTTAGGTGTTTTTTATTTTACATATTTTATCTGAACAACTGTATTTGTGCTGAATTTAACTACCACCCAGATGATTAGAACTTTCAGATTTTTATCTAGTAACTTTTTTTCTGAGCCCAAGGTTTTTATTTCTAATGGCACACTGGACATATATGCCTGGATATTACGTAGGCACTTCAGATTTAGCATACTCCAAACTTCATCCTCCACAAACCTTCCTTATCTCTTGTACATCTTCTCTCAGTTGTTCAGGAAGAAATATGGAATTTAGCATGTATTCCTCCTTTTCCCTCTTCCTCACTTCTAATCAGTCCCACGGTCTTGTCTACCTGTCTTGTCTCTTCATTCCTACTGTGTCTCCGTTGAAGCCCTCATTACTTTTCTCAGGCAAAATAGATCTCAATATCTCTAGCTTACTTGCTTCCAGTCCATCTTCCACTCTGCCTGTATTGGATTTGGCAATTAGATCATCATTAGTAATCTTGGCTAGAACATTTTCACTGGTCTGATAGGACAAAAGTCTGCAAGCAGTGGGATAGAGAGTGAGTAAGTTAAGAATATGGAATAATGATGGTAAACTATTCTGTAGAGATTTGGCCAAGAAGGGAAAAAGAAAGACAGAGAAGGGTATGTTAAGGGAGATACCTAATACTGTTTGCAGGATATGAGAAAGAGCCCATTGGGGTGGGATAGTTCGGAAAATATGGAAGAAAGTTCAAATGCTTGTGTAGATAGAGAGGGGATGAAGAATACAGACAACAGATTAGATTTGAAGAGTAGAAGAAATTTGTTTGCCTGAGCCTGGAAGGTGGGGATAAGTACAAATATAAATTTATCATGTAGAAAAGAAATTAAAGGAGTTCTCATGATTTTTTCCATTCTTTTTTCTAGTTAGTATGAGGGAAATGTCATATGTTAAGGAATATAAGGGCATATAGGGACAAGTTCAAACAAGGTAATGAAAGGCTGACGTAGACTACGAAGGACGTATTAAAAAATTCTATAGTGTATTGAGGACCCAGCTGTGATTATATGACACCAGTTTACAAGGCTGCAAGATTTCTTCCAGTTGTGATCAGGAGTATACATATAGGAGCCAATGAAATAGTCATATTGCTCTGTGTTTAGAGATTATTAGCATGGGTGTGGGGACGTAGAAGATGGTGAAGGCGCTGAGGGGGCTGTCAGTTGAGTGGTTGAAATGATAAAACCTCTAGGCTGCATAAGGTTAGAAAAGAGTCATGGGGCTGAGGGCGATGGACTGAGATAAAATCACGAGAAACTGGCACTTAAAGCCATGACTTGGAATGGAAGAATAGGATTAGTGGGACAGTTGAAAGATGGGAATCTGTAATTAGAGATGATAATTACGTATTGCAAGTACTTGCTTGTGTGTCTTCTCGTTCCTAGAGAGCAGGAATAATGCCTTATGGTCTGGCCCGTAGTAATCCATAAAAAACGAATGGATAAAATAAAGGGTTTTTCTGGATTTACCACTGATTCTGCCTGTCTAGATAACTGCAGTAGTACTTTTGTTAACTCTGAGATTATTACTTATAAATAGCACCAGAGGTGTTTGAAGCATATTAAGCATAAGGAAAGGCAGCTTCGTGTGGCATTCAGAGTATAGACTATGTAGCCCAGCATCCCCTGTTTTAAGTCTGAGGTCTACCACTTAATACCTGTGTGAGTTTAAACAATTTACTTGACCATAGTCTAAGTCTCTTCATCTGAGGAGTAGGGCTTATAATAGTACAAACATACACCACAGCATTGTCATAACTTGAATAAATTAATATTTGTAAAGAGCTTAATACAGTGCCTACCACATGGAGATGCTGTGTAAACATTGTTAAATAAACAAAATATTGAGGGTATTGGAACCACCCTCAGTTAAGAAAGTTCCATGATCATTAGGTTTGGTGTTGGATTCAGTTGAGTACTTCTCAGTGAAAGAGAGCCAATCTGACTGAAGTTGCCAATATCCTATTCATCTCTTTATTGCTTATTCCAAATTTAGTCTCTTCCCCACACCTCCTGACAGCTTCTTATAACGGCAGGAGTGGTTTAGCACATTAGTATCTTAATTTAATAAGTATCTTATTAAATACTGAATTTTTCTTCTTTTGAGAACATTGCACAAGCAAATTGGAATAAAAAAAAAAAAAAACCACAGGAAAAAAATCTGGAAAATGGAGTAGGCAGATATACCTGGCAGGCATCCACATTTCCCTTCAGGAACCCCACATGCAACATTCCTGGTGTGATCACATGACCATATACCTCTTCACTGTTGCAGGTTTTATTATCTATAATCTCATTAATCCTTTCTGGAGTATATTAGGATTTGTTCCTAAAGGAAAAAAATCATATAATTTTTGCTAAGTTAATATTAATATCTCTGGCTAGGCTTATTAATTCTTAACTGTAGGTACAATTTCCAAATCAATGTAAAACATACATTTTAATTAGGCTTTTGTCTCCTTTCTTAGTTACAAAGTAGATTACATGTATGCCTTAGAAAACAAAATGAAAAATTCATATTCCAGAAACATACACTTTATAATCATTTTAAGATTTTCTGCCATTACTGTAATTCTGAATCATAGAATTTAATTTATTTTTTCTGCTTTCAGATGCATTTATGAACATAAATAGCCACTAAATCTTCACATTATTAAGGTCATGGAGATGCATTGCCTTGTCACATAGGACTACTCATTTCTCTCCATTAGAAATGCCCAGTCCTCTGCAGTCTTGTTTGTTTGTTCTGGTACTTATCTGCATAAAACAAATATTTATTCTAGTTTGTGGAGATTCTCTAAATGTAAGCTTTGTGAGGACAGGAATATTTGCCTATTTTATTCATTAATATATCCAAAACACTTGGACCTGTATTTGGAATAAAGGTAGTAATCAAGATAAATATTTATTGTATGAGCGAATGAATGAATGAATAAAATGGAGGAAAATAAATTACTTCTTTAAATAATGCATTCCTACAAAAACTGCCATTGTTAAGGGAAATTATGATACAAGCTCTATGAAATTATAGTTTCTGTGTGAATGTGGTTGAGGATAATTTTCAATCCATTGCACATTATCCCCTTTAAAATGATCTAGAGAAAGTATTTCTCAGATTTAGTTGTGATTTGGAGTATTTATTTTTAACTTCAAAAACTCAAATTCAAACCATGTGTGGAGGAAGGTTAGGAGCTCACCATCAGACTTCAGTGTTCCCCATCCAGTGACCACCACATCTGACTTGGGTGGGAATGTGCGAGTAGCTTCTGGAAGACATGCTCTTCGGATGTTGCTTGTATGTAATACTGGTGAGGACAGTTGCACAACAGCAATGTCATTATCGTGTGTGGGGTAATGGTAGTTTTCATGAATTGTAATATCCTTGATACTTCGCTGTGTTTGTGGATCACTTAAGAGGAGCCCAAAACTAACATTCCATTCTTTTTCTTTCTTTCTTTCTTTTTTTTTTTTAAAGATTTTATTTATTTATTTGACAGACAGAGATCACAAGTAGGCAGAGAGGCAGTCAGAGAGAGGAGTAAGCAGGCTCCCTGCTGAGCCGAGAGCCAGTTGCGGGTTCCCAATCCCAGGACCCTGAGATCATGACCTGAGCTGAAGGCAGAGGCTTAACCCACTGAGCCACCCAGGTGCCCCATAAAATATATTTTAAAAGATAAGCCATGGGAACTCATTTTATCTGTCCAGAAGGCTCAAGAGTATTTAGAAAGATAAATATGGTAAGATTAAATAAAAAGTGGGCAAGATTATGACACAGAGTAAATTTATGGAAATTAAGGAAATAGCCCAAATCTTCTTTTACAATTATTAAAAACTATAAACATATGGACATTGGGGAGGGTATGGGCTATGGTGATTGCTGTGAAATGTGTAAGCCTGATGATTCACAGACCTGTATCCCTGGGGAAAATAATACATTATATGTTCATAAAAATAATTAAAAAAAAACTATAAACAGGAAGATATTTCTGACTTTTACGATTATTTGTTAATCAAGGGTTTGTATATTAAACACAGAAAAATAGTGCTGTGAGAACATTTCAAAGTCTGGGTGCTTGGGTGGCTCAGTCCTTAAGTGTCTGCCTTCAGCTCAAGTCATGATCCTGGAGTCCTGGAATCAAATCCCACATTGGGCTCCCTGCTCAGCATGGAGTCTGCTTCTCCCTCTGACTGTCACCCCACTTGTGCTCTCTCTCTCAAATAAGTGAATAAAATCTTTAAAAAAAAAGTGCACTTCAAAGTCTCAAGGGTAAGAGGGATTTAAAAAAAAAACAAACAAAGCAGTAAGTGCTACAGGAACCAATAGAAATTAGTAAAATGAAGCCTCAAACAAAGGGCTAAAAAAAAGCAAATGCTTGGTGCAATAATATACCCTTTAAAGAAATAATAATTTCAAATCGGGCTGCCATATATATGGGAGGATGCAGGATGAATTCAAATACTTATGACTAAATAAATAAGACCAGATGAAATAATTGTGAGAAAGAAATAGGAGACCAGTGCTCTGTTTGGGATTTAGTTTCTTTATAAAATTGAATTAAGTCTAGCTTAGGATTCTCAACTGAGGGCTATTTTGTCCTCCAGAAGACATTTGGTGTTAATCGGAAACATTTGTGATTGTTAGTCCCTGGGGGATGCTGCTGGCATGTGGTGGGGAGGGACCAGGGATGTTGCTAAATATCCCGTAATGCATGGAACAGCCACCCCAAAACTAAGAATCATTTGGACCAAATATAATAGTGCCACTGTTGGCAGATCCCATTCTAGCCTGAATATATATATACATACATATATATATATATATATATATATATTTTTTTTTTTAACCGATTCATTGAGTAATTTTGAGAGTATACGTCACAATATGGAACATTTAGAGGCTTAGTTGTATGGCCATATTCTTGAAAGACGTTTATCAGGCTTTTGGTGCATGAGTGGCTTTAAGGCTTTCCGTGGTGCAGAGCTTACTTTATGAGGCGGCGAGCAGGAGTGACGAGCCCGCTGTTACTAATCAGAGTGGCTCCACACCCGTGCACACTGTTCTGTTGCAGGCTAGCTTGCCCAGGCCATTCCCCTTCCTGGGCATCCATGCCCCCTGCTATCTTGTTGCCAGAAGGAGTTATTGTTCCTTGTCCACAGCCTGCTCAAAATAGAGTTCACTAGCATACAATGATATTGCTATTGTTATGCATGCATTGCTCTAGTAAACAAACTCTCCACTGAGGAAAAGCCCACAGTCTTGGAGAAGTTAGGACTAACTGTGGACATGAAGTTTCCTGAGAAGTTATTCAAACCAGATGGACATCTTCCTCCCCCAACCTCATCAGTCATGTATGCTCTCCGTATATCAGTACGGCCTTGCTCTGATCTGTTCTAAGAAGCAAGTGAAATGAAATGTTTGAATTTGGAAGATAATAATCAGTAACGGTTGTCTATGTGTGCTTTTTAATTTTGTGAGCAGTTGTTTAAAGTAGTGATTGCCCCGAAACATTCATAAGAAAGAGTGAATGGATGTGAATGTCAATGGGATATTGATAAGAGAAAGAGTAGACAGAAATCTGTTTACATTCAAGTGACAATCCACCATATCTGGCTAAAAGGAGTAACACACAAAGAGAGCCAACCCTTTCCCAAAGTGATAATGCTTCTCTGTGTCAGAACTGTGCTCTCCTGTCAATTTAGATCCAAAGAGACTGCTCGACTCTTTTAAGTCTTTAAAGAAAATCTGCAGTAATCATACAACTTCCCTCTAATTCTGTCTCTGATTCTCTTGACTATGTCATCTTACTCTAACTAAAGCACTGAGCTTATTCCCTAACAAGTTTATGGTATCTTTTACTAGAGATGGTCAGCCTCATTAATAAAAATTTTTTCGAGGGCAGGAACCATATCTTTTAAAAAATATATATATATATTTTTATGAGGGCGCCTGTGTGGCTCAGTAGGTTAAACCCTCTGCCTTTGGCTCGGGTCATGATCTCAGGGTCCTGGGATCGAGCCCCTCGTTGGGCTCTCTGCTCAGCAGGGAGCCTGCTTCCCCCCCTCTCTCTGCCTGCCTGTCTGCCTGCTTGTGATCTCTGTCTGTCAAATAAATAAATAAAATCTTAAAAAAATATATAGGTATATATATTTTTAGAATCTATCATGGAGAACCTATCACCTATAAGGAATTCAATAAATGTTTATAGAAATGAAGTCTATGTCATATGACCCACAAGACATCTTGAAATAAAAATGATATTTGACTTCGAGACCCCTTTCTGGAATGGGTGTGTTCCTAACATTTAGAGAATAAGAAAAACTTGCCATAATCAGTGCAGTACACATTGATGAAAGCAGTGGTACTCAATCAGGGACAATTTTGGACTCCACTCTTAGCCCCAGAGGAAATTTGGCAATATATGGAAATATTTTTGGTTGTCATAATTTGTGTGGGGGGGGTGCACTTTTGGTATGTAGAGGCCAGGGATGCTGCTAAAAACCCTATAATGCATATGACTATTCCTGAAACAAAGAATTGTCTGGCCTAAAATGTTAATACTATTAAAGTTAAGAAACTCTGAATTAGAAAAAGGTATTTGTATCAGGAATTAGAACATTTAAATTAATTGGAAAGTTTAGATGGTCAGTTGCTTCCCGGGATGTGACAAGATAATGTCTTGAGATAGTCGTCCCTGAAGATGGAAAGGCATCAGGAGCACAGGGGAGGGACATGTAGACTTTTAAAAAGGTCTTTGTTAGCCTTTTGAAGTCCTTAAATGTGTATATTGCTTCTGATTCTAGATTGTTCTCTTTGATGCAATCTAAACATCAGATTGTTAAGGCAACCTTTTCATAAAAACCACTTACCTGCAACACAGCCTAGGTGGTTGTTATTTTTGAATGCAAGAGTCTCACTTTTGACTCACTGAATATTACTCCCTTTTCTTTTCCTCCTTCTTTCCACTCCCTTATCATGGAATCTACAGAGGATAAAACAAATAACTCAGAACCCAAAGGTATAAAGGTTCATCCTTATCCTCCCTTCTGTTCGGACAACTCCTAAAGGAAGTTGGCTTTTACTCAACTTCCTTCAGAGAAATATAAAAACAAAGATGCTTCTCTGTGGGCTAGGAGAACCTGCCTGGGATGACTCTACTTTCCTGTTTGTGCATTTGTTCAGATTTGTAATCTAATTTATATTCATGCATCAGTTTCCATTCTGAGTTCTCATTTACTCATTGTTGCTATGTCTCTTAAGCTTCTAGCTGCCACCTCTGCAGTATTACCTTGTTATAACCTGCTGAAATCTTACATGGCACTTTTAGCTTTTCTTATATCAGAAGAGGTCATACAGCAAATTTTAAAAATTTAAGGAATATAATGAAGACTTGATGGCTGATACTTCCAGAAACGTCAAAGAATCTACCAAGCTCTTATAGCCTCCCACTCTTCTAACTTCCATTCCATCATTTATTACTGTAATACACTTTGTCATGTACCAAACTCTATTCTTTCTTCAAACCCGTTTGATTTTTCTTGCCTACCTCTCCCCTCTTGCTATTTATTTAAAGTACAATTAAAACCTCAGATAGGCCAAGTCAGGTTGAGAATACTGATCTGGTTGGTTGCTTAGTGTTCTAGCTAGGGGATATACAAATTGGCTGATCTCTTTCTTATTGCTGTTTTTATTCCTGTCTTGATTACTTCTCTTCTGCCAACCTGACATATTTTTAATTATGGATTTTGATTGTATCAGTACTAAAATTTTCAACTGGAATGATTGACTTTAAAATGTCCTATTAGGATTGTTCAGTCAAAATGTATCAGAGAAAAATAATCTAATACAGCTTTGTGTTTAATTTTGCCCAGGTTGCTCAACTCTGCTGTGACTGAAAGGTAGTAAGAGCCATGGAGGTTGGTGTCACCGGGCCCCAGAGGGTGATTTCCAGCTGCCCTAATTAGTCTCAGTGCCCAGGTAAGAGCAGTGCTTCTCTGACAGCCTGTAACAGACTCTAGCAACCCCAGGGATCATATTTCCCAGGGCTGTTGGTGGGAGAGTGGAAGCAGAATGCCTTTGACAGCAAGGGAGCTGATTCTATGTAAGTCTCAGCACATGAAACTTGGCTTGCATGATCAGAATACCACAGTGAGTTCCCAGGCCCAAAGTTTTTATAGGTAGAATAAAAAATACAACCAGCATAAGTACCTTGTTTGTGCTATCTTCTTTTATCATTGCAACAGCTTGGAACTGAAGGTTTAAGAAACTAATTAATAACCATCCAGTTAGTATGTGTTGGATCTGGGCTCAAAACTGATGTGTAGCTGGTTTTCTGTCCTAAGTTCTTAATTATCACTGCTTGTCCCTAGATACCCTCTGCCATTATGGCATGTAATAATGTGTTTCTCATTTAAAATCAGTTGTAGCAGTCAATTTAATCAATTGTATCAATCAATTTAAGACCAATCATGGTCATCTTTTCCCAGGTTTCTAAAAGCAGACTTCCCATTACATCTTTGTGGACACTGTATTGATTGTCAAATGTAAGTCTTTTTTTGCCATTCAGGGAATTAAATTTCACTAGAAGATAACTCTTTGTTAACGAACTTACAAGCATTGAGAAGATTTTCTGCTGTCAGTGTTGCGATATCTAAGAGTCAAAGAAAGGGAAATAGGAAACATTTACATTTATGAACATATTTTTCAACATTAATAATATTTTGTTTTGAGGAATACATTATTTATAAATATAACCACATTATTCAATTTTGACTCTATAACTTCTATGTTCATGGATTAACACAGAAAGAAATAAACTCTTAGTATTCATTCTTCTGTTTCTAAAAAGACTCTCTAGTTTCTCATTATAAGTTGAAAGAGAGGTCTGCATCCTGGAAAGTAGTAAAATACATGAAAAATAGTGACCTTTCACTGTATCTTCATTCCAAATCACCAGATAACTGAATTATTTGACCGACCTCATTTATGCACCACTTTAAATCCTCTTAGGCCCCCCAAATTTATAAAGAACTTACCATACTCAACACCCAAGGAACAAATAATCCAATCAAGAAATGGAGAGAAGACATAAATAGACATTTCTGCAAAGAAGACATCCAAATGGCCAACAGACACATGAAAAAGTGTTCAATATCACTTGGCATCAGGGAAATAGAAATCAAAACCAAATGAGATACCACCTCACACCAGTCAGAATGACTAAAATTAACAAGTCAGGAAACAACAGATGTTGGCGAGGTTGTAGAGAAAGGGGAACCCTCCTACACTGTTGGTGGGAATGCAAGCTGATGCACCCACTCTAGAAAATAGTGTGGAAGTTCCTCAAAAAGTTGAAAATAGAGCTTCCTATGACCCAGCAACTGCACAACTGGGTATTTACCCTAAAGATACAAATGTAGTTATCTGAAGGGGCACGTGCACCGAATGTTTATAACAGCAATGTCCACAATAGTCAAACTGTGGAAAGAGCCTAGATGTCCATCAGCGGATGAATGGATAAAGATGTGGTACACATGCGCGTGCGCACACACACACACACACACACACACACACAGTGAAATATTATGCAGCCATCAAGAAAATGAAATCTTGCCATTTGCAACCATGTGGATGGAGCTAAAGGATATTATGCTAAGTGAGATAAGTCAATCAGAGGAAGACAATTATCATATGATCACTCTGATATGAGGAATTTGAGAGGCAGGGCAGGGGGTCATGGAGTCTAGGGAGGGAAAAAATGAAACAAGATGGGATTGGGAGGGAGATAAACCATAAGAGACTCTTAATCATGGGAAACAAACTGAGGGTTGCTGGAGTGGAGGGGGCAGGAGGGATGGGGTGGCTGGGTGATGGATACTGGGGAAGGTATGTGCTATGGTGAGCACGGTGAATTGTGTAAGACTGATGAATCAGAATCCTGTACTCCTGAAACAACTAATACATTATCTGTTAAATAAATAAGTAAATAAGTAAATAAATAAATACTCTTGGCCCATATCTTATTCCAGCCACAATGTGGTGATGAATTCCATAAATATTTGGATCCTCTTTACTGAGAATTAATTTCACACATTCCCTTCTCAAGTTAGCGCCTTATGTTTCTCACTTTGTGCCAGAAGGAATCCACTGGACATTCCCAGATGGGCAGTGGGAAATGTGGGAGTTAACTCTGTTGGAGCTGTTGTAATGCTTCCCCCTTTTGTCATACGGGGAACACAGTTCTGATATATAACTCAGAAGATCCCATGGGATAGAGCTAGATTTGCTCCTGATGCTGAAAACTCTCCCTTCCCATTTCATTCTTTTTGTTCAATACTCTTTCTCAGATCAACTACTATGTGCAAGTCTCTGCTGAAGGCTCTGCTTTTTGAGAAACCAGGCTAAGATAATGAAATAACCATATATTATAACAAATAATGCTAATAACTAGGAAAGACTATGTATATTATTTTTTAAAAAAGATTTTATTTGTTTATTTGATAGAAATCACAAGTAGGCAGAGAGGCAGGCGGGGCTGGGGAAGGAGGCTCCCCGCTCAGCAGAGAGCCCAATGCGGGGCTCCATCCCAGGCCACTCAGATCATGACCTGAGCCGAAGGCAGAGGCTTAACCCACTGAGCTGTCCAGATGTCCCAAGACCATGTGCATTATTATATTTGGTGCATTTTTTTGGTGTTGAGTTGTATTTTGCTATATTTGTTCCTTTTAAAATTAATATCTTTTGTGTGATTTCATTATTCAGAATACTCAATTAAGCATGCCATTTCATTTCCCATTTGCTTTGGATTAAAAAAAATTATTTGGTAATAAGGCCAACTTTAATATTGTCTGCTCATTCCTAGACATGTAGGGAGTATTTTAGGATGAGATTTACAATAGACAATTTCGCTCTTGGCCCCAAATCCCTGCAGAACCAGCAAACCATGATAAAAGTGTTTGAGGAGAGTGTGGACAAGTGAATCACAATTATGTCCCAAATTTCAGATGTAGAAAAATGTAAATATATTAACCACTTCTACTTAAAAGTTTCTCTTCAAAAATGAATCACCACTTGCTTAATAGGTTAAATACTATAAATGCCAATGAAAATTCATTTTTATTATACTCTTGCATTTCTATAAATCCAGGAGGGATTATATTCGACAATTATAGTTACACACTCTTTCATTAGGTTGCACAACAAATCAAGGAGACAAAAGAATCCTTTATCAGAACGTCAGCTTGTTTGAACAAAAAGGCAGGAGCAATTTAACCATCAGACAGACTGACTAGATATGAGTCACACCTACTTATACGGAAAGGTGGCCCATTTCCATCTAATCCTTTATAGCTGCCTTCCAGAAGCTAATTTTTATTGGGCAGGATACTTTAGAGTTTGATTTTGAGCTTTGTATGGTTAGTAAAATGTATCAAACTATATTAAGAGTTTGGGAAATAATTTGCCTCCTGTAAATCAACTGAAAATCAATAGGAAAAAATCCTATACCTTACGAGAACTAATCATTTAGAAAACCCCACTATGTTCACAGAACTTTCTTCTTTCTTTGAGGTGTCTTTATTGATGTATGACTCGCTAAAGGGAAGAAATGTTTGTGACTTATAATTTGCTTTTAATAGTTGTGTTATGCCAGAGCTTCATAGAGTAACTATCACTTGGGTGGAGGAAGGGCAGGTGCAGTACGTGGGGAAGTGATTTAAGTTGTCACTCCCTAGGATTGAGTCACTGCTGTTTGTGTTTCCTTCTTTTTAGTTTCCTTGGCTCACACTCAAAGGCTAGAATTCCTATGGATTTACGTTTGAATCAGGAGTCAACTCTATCACCTAAGGTACTCTGTGTACAGCTGTAGCATATAAAGGAAGAGACAAAAAACAATGGCACTGCCCCTGCCAAGAAGGAGTTTCCATCAAAGGATAGTAAGACAAAGCATTTTTAAAAAAATACTACTTACAAATGATACATTTATTTTTATTTATTTTAAATTTATTTTTTAAATTACTTTTCACTGTACTAGAATTCATTGTTTATGCACCACACCCAGTGCTCCATGCAATACGTGCCCTCCGTAATACCCACCACCAGGCTGGCCCAACTTCCCACCCCCGGCTCCTTCAAAACCCTCAGATTGTTTTTCAGAGTCCATAGTCTCTCATGGTTCATCTCTCCCTCCAATTTCCAACTCCCTTTTCCTCTCCATCTTCCTATGTCCTCCGTATTACTTCTTATGCTCCACAAATAAGTGAAACCATATGATATTTGACTCTCTCTGCTTGACTTATTTCACTCAGCATAATCTCTTCCAGTCCCGTCCATGTTAAAATCACACTGAGATACCACATTACACCAGTTAGAATGGCCAAAATTAACAAGACAGGAAACAACATGTGTTGGAGAGGATGTGGAAAAAGGGGAACCCTCTTACACTGTTGGTGGGAATGCAAGTTGGTGCAGCCACTTTGGAGAACAGTGTGGAGATTCCTTAAGAAATCAAAACTCGAGCTTCCCTATGCCCCTGCAATTGCACTACTGCGTATTTACCCCAAAGATACAGAGGTAGTGAAAAGAAGGGCCACCTGTACCCCAATGTTCATAGCAGCAATGGCCACGGTCGCCAAACTGTGGAAAGAACCAAGATGCCCTTCAACGGGCGAATGGATAAGGAAGATGTGGTCCATATACACTATGGAGTATTATGCCTCCATCAGAAAGGATGAATACCCAACTTTTGTATCAAGACAAAGCAGTTTTTTTTAAAAAAGATTTTATTTATTTATTTATTTCACAGACAGAGATCACAAGTAGGCAGAGAGGCAGGCAGAGAGAGGAGGAAGCAGACTCCCTGCTGAGCAGAGAGCCTGATGGGACGCTTGATCCCAGGACCCTGGGATTATGACCTGAGCGGAAGGCAGAGGCTTTAACCCACTGAGCCACCCAGGCGCCCCTCAAGACAAAGCAGTTTTAAAAACAGCTCAGGAACTGTGCATTGATCTTCTCCTGTGGGCCAGAAATCACAGACAACTGACATGGACCCTGTCCTCAGTGAACTTGGGAGTGTAGTAGGAGAGATGGACGACGAAGTAGATAATGTAATCTTGTATGATTAGTGCTATGGCAGATTTGTGCATAGAAAACTGGAGACACCAGGAAAAATCACTGAGCATAGAGGGACAGCAGGGGAAATAGGAAGAGCTGACGACAAAAATTCTTTTGGAAAGGAGCCAGTTAAACTTACTGGGGGCAAAATAGGCATGATTCACTCATCGTTGACCATTAGATTAGAAAAGATGCTTAGATGCTTTCTAAATGAGGCTTTGGATCTGTAATTATTTAATATTGGGTGTCTTTCTGGGATTCAAAAGTAAGAAATTAAAATTTGGATATATTGGTAAAAGTTTGATATCTAGTGACTATTTTCTTCCTTAAAAAATATCTAAAACACATCGCATGCCCACCTTATTGCCCTTCACTCAGTTACCCCATCCCCCACCCACCTCCCCACAACCCTCAGTTTGTTTCCTGGAGTCAAGAGTCTGTCATGGTTTTTCTCCCTCTCTGATTTCTTTCCATTCAGTTTTCCCTCCCTCCCCCGTGAGGTGATGAGCACTGGCTGTTATGCACAATTAATGAATCACTGAATATTAAGTCAAAAACTAACGAGGTACTATTATGTGGGCTAATCGAATTTAAATAAAAATAAAATAAAATATACAATTAAAATTACAAAAATAAATGAGAGAAATGGAAAAAAATATCTGAAACATAATAATCATGAAAACTAAGCTGTGTGATTCTGAAGTAGAAGGAAGACTTTTATAGTAGCAGTAGATAAGTTTATAATATAGATTTCACATAGATCATGGGCTTTAACTGTACTTAGGTGAATTTATTACTTTACATAAGTCCAAATGGTAAATAAATTGATTAATCCTACTTTTCAAATATTTTCCCTAGGGTTTCAGCATTAAAAATATAGAGGAGATTACTGATTCTCATTTGGAGTATTTTATGAGATGTTTAAAATTTTTCATCTGTTAGGTTTGTGAAAATTTTAAAAATATAAGTAAATGTACATGAACTTACTAAGTAAGGAAACTGCTCTAAACTTTTTTTATAACTCAGGAATTATCCTTTTCCACCTTGGAAGTTCATTCATAATATTTTCATTGCCCCCTTCCTCCCAAAAAGGAGCATTAATATGACTGGTCTGAATTAAAAGGCAAAGAAACGGAACAGGCACTTGGATTGTGGTTGAACAAAATGTGATTCTTTGCACACCGAAAGTTTTGATTAATCACCTAGCTGTGTAATTAGCCTCAGTAAATGCTTTTCTTTATGCCTCTCATTAGACTGAAAATTATTTCTGTGGTTAGACATTACATATTTGTCATTCCTCAGAGTGATGTAGATTAGTTTTTTACAGCACATATCTTCAATATGTTTGCTATTTTGACTCTGAAGATGAAAATTTAAAAAGTATTTTATTAAGAGTTAATTATAATAGGTACATCTTTTAATAAAATGTTTTAGTAAAATTAATACATTTTAAAATTAATTAAGCCTTTAAAATTAGTTAATTCTTATATATGCAGGTGGTAATTTTTAAGGTAGAATTGTGCTTCAGTTTTTTTATTTTTATGAAGAGTTCAAAAAATATGAAAAATCCAAATTTATTTGGATATTATTCTATACCTAGCCATCATTGATTTTAGCCTTGGAAGCAGTAGAGAAGGCTACTGCAATGAAGAGTGGACAAAACATGTCCTGAGAAGTTTGTTTGTTTGTTTGTTTTTAAGATTTTGTCTATTTGACAGAGAGCAATACCAGAAGCAGGGGGAGCAGCAGAAGGAGAAGGAGAAGCAGACTCCCCACTGAGCAGGGAGCAGATGCAGGGCTTGATTCCAGGCCAGGGATTATAGCCTGAGCTGAAGGCAGACACTTAACTGACTGAGCCACGTAGGCATCCCATGAAGGGTATATTTAGACAGTTATGTTGATATAGTGAGCAGTGGACAATGTAAGTGATAACATATGTATGGCTTAAGCTTTTGAAATGACACACTTATGTTTCTTTCTTTTTTTTTTTTAAAGATTTTATTTATTTATTTGACAGACAGAGATCACAAGCAGGCAGAGAGGCAGCAGAGAGAGAGGGGGAAGCAGGCTCCCTGCAGAGCAAAGAGCTCGATGTGAGGCTCGATCCCAGGACCCTGGGATCATGACGCGAGCCGAAGGCAGAGACTTTAACCCACTGAGCCACCCAGGCGCCCCAACACACTTATGTTTCTAAGTGGCCTTTTTGAGGACACATATTGGACAGAAAGTTAATATTTAGGATTAGCACTTTCACTTTGAAAAGTTTCTATCTTGATTCTGCCTCATACCTAGACATATTGTGAAGGTCTGCATTTTGACTCCATAACTCTGGTGTAACACCCAGCTGAGAATACTTTATGGATGGATTTCTTTCAGCTCATGTCCCCTGCTTTTCTTTATGAACTTCTTGGAGTTTCTCCAAGAAGCTTTCCTTCTTAATTCTGTCTTCTCAGATAATTTCTTAGCTTCATATTCTCTTGCCAGTTTGCAAATAGTAGTTTTTGATGAAAAATAACCATCACCTTGTAATATTTTGTTCATTTTGAATGAATTAAAATTTTTTCTCTGAAATTTATTTGTTTAAAATGTATTTTTTTACACTAAAAAAATTCTGAGAACTGTACATATTTGAAAAAAAAAAAAAAAAACCAGAGGGGTTCCTGGGTGGCTCAGTGGGTTAAGCCTCTGCCTTCGGCTCAGGTCACGATCTTAGGGTTCTGAGATCGAGTCCCACATCGGGCTCTCTGCTCGGCGGGAAGCCTGCTTCCCCTCTCTCTCTGCCTACTTGTGATCTCTCTCTCTCTGTCAAATAAATAAAAATCTTAAAAAAAAAACCCCAGAAAGATAAAAATATTCAGGCATTGGTTAATAGACCCAATGACAACCATAAGAGAATTTATAGACTTATTTTATGCAATATTTATGAGTAAATCCATGAAAATTACATAGTTTTTGAAGTTGCACAAGTGACTGTCATTGAACACAAACCACAACTATTCTTACTCAGAACATGTAGGACTCTTGTATGTTTCTTTAGACATCCTACACAAGAGACAAAGAATGTAGAAGGCAAAAAGAATAGAAAAACTGGCTAGGAAAAAATTTCTGAAATTTTAAAATTTCTTACTGACAGACTGAGTAAAGATATTTCTTTCTTCTTCTTCTTCTTTTTTTAAAGCTATTCATATTTTGAATGTCTTTTCTTGTCCCTTATTGATTTTTTCCACATTATGAGCTTTAATCAAAGCTCTTAGGTGTACAACTTATCAGTAACAGGAATCACTTTAAGGGAAAAAAAAAACATTGAAACTGGCATCTAGTATATGGTACTTTAAGCTATTTAATGTGTACTGCATTAAGAGAAGTAGGCAAGTGATTTGTAGGCATAACAAATCAGTTATGTAAAGGAAGAATCAAAGTGGTCTTGCCTGATGGTTTTAGTACCTTTACAATCTTTTATTAAGTGTTTATGAATGTAAAAAGATTTTAATATCAAGAAAAAAATCTCAAGTAACCTAACTTTGCATTTCAAGGAACTAGAAGAAGAAAAATTACCATGAGGAAAGAAATAACAAATATCAGAGAAGAAATAAGTGAAATAGAGACTAAAATGATAGAAAAGTTCAATGAAACTAAGAACTGGTTCTTCAAAAAGATAAAGACAAACCTTTAGTTACACTAACCAAGAAAAAAAGAGAGAGAATTCTAATAAATAAAATCAGAAATGAAAGGGATGTTATAACTGATGCCACAGAAATACAGAGAATCCTAAGAAGCTACTATGAACAACAAAAAATTTGACAACTTAGAAGAAATAAATAAATTCCTAGAAACATACAGCCTACTAAGACTGAATCATGAAGAAATACAAAATGTGAACAGACTGATTACTGCTAAGGAGATTCAATCAATAATCAAAAAGCTCCCAACAAACAAAAGTCTAGGATCAGATGGCTTCACTGGTGAATTCTATCAAACATTCACAGAAGAATTAATAGCAATTCTTTTCAAATTTTTCCAAAAAATAGAAGAGGAGGGAACACTTCCAAACTCATGAAGCTAGTATTACCCTGATACTAAAACCATACAAGGATATCATAAGAAAAAACAATTATAGGTCGATATGCCTGATGAACAAAGATGCAAAAATCCTCAATAAAGTATTAGCAAACTGAATTCAACAATACATTAAAAGAATCATACACCATGATCAAGTGGAATTTATTCCAGGAATGCAAGGATGGTTCAACATCTGGAAATCAATCAATGTGGGGTTGGGGGAGGTGGGCAAAATTGGTGAAAGGAGTCAAAAGGGGGTTATTTTCCACTTATAAAATAAATAAGTCATGGGGCTGTAATGTACAGCATGCTGATTATAGTTAATAATAAAATCTTCCAGTTTTGAAACTTGCTAAGAGAATAGAACTTAAAATTTCTCATCACAAGAAATTTTTTTAATAAATATGTATGGTGACAGATGTTAACTAGACTTATTGTGGTGTTCATTTGGCACTATATACAAATATTGAATTGTTATGTTGTACACCTGAAATTAGTGTAAAGTTACCTCTCAATTATACCTCAATAAAAAACATTTTAGGCTGCTAGAGTATGGAGGATAAAATATCATTATTATATTTTAGTGGGAGTAACTACATAGTGCTAGTTTTTCAGTCTTAAAAGATTGCCAAATTTCTCAATGTCATTTAAAAAAACTCACACTATGACTCATTTAAATAATATATGTTACAACAATAACTCAGAGATCTAGGAACATGGGATAAAGAGCCAAACTCATCAGAGTGTCTAAGATCTAATCCCAAGAAATGTGTATATTTTTTAAATGTAATTTTAAGAAATCCAACATTTTATTATGATATAATAGCAGATTCAGATGCAGTTGTAATAAATAATATTTATGTACCCTTTTCCTAATATCCCCCAAAGGTAATATCTTGCAAAGATATTACAAAGACAACATCTTCAAAACTACAGTACAATATCATAACCAGGATATTGACATTGATGCTGTCAAAATACAAAACATTTCCATCATCACAAGAATTTGTTGTGTTGCCCTTCTATAGTTACATCTACTTATTTCCATCCTTCTCTTCTTAATCCCTGGTAACCACTAATCTGTTCTCCTTTTCTACAATTTTGTTATTCAAGAACATTATATATTCATATAAATAGAATAATACAATATATAATTTTCTTGATTGGCTTCTTTCAGTTGGTATAATTTTCTAGAGATTCATCCAGGTTGTTTATCACTGAGTAGTATTTCATGGTATGATGTACCCATATTTATTTAACCCCTGACTTCTTGAGGATATCTGGATTGTTTTAAGTTTTTGGCTATTAGGAATAAAGCTGCTATAAATGTCATGTAAAAATTTTTGTGTGAACACAATCATCATTTGTATGAGATAATACCTAGGAGTGTAATTAATGGGTTGTATGGCTGTTGCATGTTTAATTAAAAAAATACCAAACTGTTTTCTGGAATGGATGTGCCATTTTACATTCCCATAAGTGTAGTATGATGTGTAGATGATGCAGTTTCTCCCTATCTTTGCCAAGATTTGGTTTTGTCATTATTTAAAAATTTTTTAGCCATTCTCATAAATGTGTAGCAGTATTTCATTGTAGTTTTAAGTTGCATTTATCCAACGGCTAATGATATTGAAATCTATACATGTGCTTGTTTGCCATTTGTATATTCTTTTTGGTTAAACATCTCTTCCCATGTTTTGCCCGTTTTCTAAACTGATTGTTTTTTTCACTGAGTTTTTGAGAATTCTCTGTATATTCTAGATACTAGTCCTTTGATAAGTGGTGTCCTGATATTTTTTTTTCCAGTCTGTAGATTGTCTTTCCATCCTCTTAACAAGGTATTTTGCAGAGCAAAAATTTTAATTTTGATGAAGTTTAATTTGTCAATTTTCCTCTTTTGGGTCATGGTTTTGATGTCAAATCAAAGAGCTCTACCTAGCCCTAGCAAAAGATTTTCTTCCACATTTTTTTTTTTCTAAAAAAGATAATCTTGGAGTTCCTGGGTGGCTCAGTCCGTTAAGCATCTGCCTTTGGCTCAATAAAGTATTGATCCCAATAAAGTCATGATCCCAGGGTCCCGGCTCCGTGGGGAGCCCGCTTCTCCCTCTCCCTCTGCCTGCCACTCCCCGCCTGTGCCCACACTCTCTCTCTCATCAAATAATAAATAAAATCTTAAAAAAAAGATAATCCTGTATATCAACTTGGGGACAGTTGAGAGGCTTTTGATCCAAAAAGATGGCTTTTCTCTTCATTTGTTTACATTTTCTTTGATTTCTTTCATAAGTGCTGTGTGATTTTCAGCATTTAAGTCCTGTGCATATTTAGTTAGGGCTCAGGAAGGGTGGAAGTAGAGGATCCCTATTCAGCCTTTGCTGGCATGGGTTGAGGTAAGGCCATAGTTTTTTCTTTGGTGTTTTGGCTGCAGCTGGGCAGTTACTGTCGAAAAACATTCTATCTTGTTATACTGATGCTTTCCTGGTCTTTTGAATGAAGAAAGCAAGCTTCCTCCTATCCTTTCCCCCCTCTATTCTTGGGAGTTTTAGGGTCAATGGCTTCTTCAGGACTCCTTTGAGAATATATGAAGCAAACTGATGGGAACTCACCACCATGTTGTTTGCTCCTGAAGGTCACTGCCCAGTCTGGGCTCTTGTTATGTTTGTTTTCTATATAATACCTAAGAATTTTAGCTGTATTTAGTGGAGGGAATAAGAGAAAGTATATTCAGTCCATCTTCCTGGAAAGGAAAGTCATGAATTCCCTACTCATATTTATAAAACTTTCTTCTTACACCTTTTATTCTATTTTTTGTTTTGTGTTATCATCTCAAATCCTGGCTCCTCTTTTTTTCTTCTTAATAAATGAAAATATTTCCCAAAGCTCTATGTTTGACTCTCCCTTTTCTCACCTTACTATATTTTCAATCTTATTCTTTTTTTAGGACTTCATTATCATGTTATGAGGATGGTCATCATATTTATGGTTTTAGACCCAAGCTTCCTCCAGAGGACCAATCTTTTATTTCCAAATGCCTGATAAATAAGTTTATCTGGAGATGTATAGGCTATCTAATACTCAAAATGTAAGCTAATCATTTATATTCTACTACTTCTTTATTCTCTATTTCTTTTTTTTAAATTTAATTTTATTTTTTCAGTGTTATTCTCTATTTCTATATGAAGTTAACATCCCACGAATTACTCAGACTTAAAACTTGGATGTTGTATTCAATTCCTCTCACTGTTGTGCCTCACAACAGTTAAGTTCTGTCATTTTTTAACAATCAGTTAAGTTCTGTCATTTTTTAAAAAGATGTTTATTTATTTGAGAGAGAGAGCAGAGCAAGAGAGAGTTTATGAGCAAGCGGGGAAGGGCAGAGGGAGGAGAAACAGACTCCTCAATGAGCAGGGAGTCCAATGCGGGGCTCAATCCCAGGACCCTGGGATCATGACCTGAGGTGAAGGCAGATGCTTAACCTACTGAGCCACCCAGGCACTCCATTCTGTCAATTCTGTAAATATAATCTCTTTGATATATGTTCACTATTTCTAATATTATTTTCACTATGATAGTTCAGGTTTTTATTTTTTTTTTAAGAATTTATTTATTTATTTGACAGAGAGAGAGAGATCACAAGCAGGTGGAGAGGCAGGCAGAGAGAGAGCGGGAAGCAGGCTCCCCGCTGAGCAGAGAGCCCGATGTGGGGCTCAATCCCAGGACCCTGAGATCATGACCTGGGCCAAAGGCAGCAGCTTAACCCACTGAGCCACCCAGGCGCCCCAATAGTTCAGGTTTTCAATTCTTCACACGTGTACCATTTTAATTCTCTTCTTACCAGCCTTTCTGCTTAAAGATTCTCCCCTCTAGCTCATTTTATACAACATTATCAAATAAAATTTTAGAAAGCAAAGTTTTAACCTTGTGTTTTTAATAATTTAATGGATCTTAATGGACCTTATCAGAGTGCAAACTCTTTAACCTAAAACACATCACTCTTTTTTTTTTTTAAAGATTTTATTTATTTATTTGACAGAGAGAAATCACAAGTAGGCAGAGAGGCAGGCAGAGAGAGAGGAGGAAGCAGGCTCCCTGCTGAGCAGAAAGCCCGATGTGGGGCTTGAACCCAGGACCTGGGATCATGACCTGAGCCGAAGGCAGCAGCTTAACCCACTGAGCCACCCAGGCGCCCCGTAAAACACATCACTCTTAATTTTGATTATGTTATATAACTCCACTCAGCCTGGGTGTAAGAAGTACAATGGCCTCAAAGGCTTAGGTTCTTGGGAAATAACAGAAAGCTAGGACGAACTTGAAGGGAGACAGGGGCATTAGTCTAGCTATATGTACAGTTGGCTTCTTAGGAGTATATAGGGCAAGTAGGTTTTTTGAAAGCCCATAGCAAATTTGAGATTATTTGGGTTTGATGGTGATTGGCAGTATTCTCTGGCACATTATCTTAGTCAGAGTTCTCTAGAGAAACAAAAGTATTTTTAATTAATTAATTAATTAATTTATATATAATAAGGAATTGGCTCACAGGCAATTATGGAGTCTGAAAAGTCCCACGATCTGTCACTTGGAAGCTAGAGACCTAGAAAAGCCGGTGGTGTCATTCCAGTTCAGATCCAAAGGCCTGAGAAACAGACTGCCAATGGTGTAAATTCCAGTACAAGGGGAGGAAAAAAATCAACGTTTGAGCTCAAAAATCAGGCAGAGAGGGAGAATTTACCCTTTCTGTATCTTTTTATCCTATTCAGGCCTTAAAGGGTTAGATTAGGCACACCCACACTGGGGAAGGCAATCAGCTTTACTCAGTCCACCAATTCAAATGCTAATATCTTCTGGAAACATCCTCACAGATACACCCAGAAATAATGTTTAACCAGGTATCTATGTGTCCTGTTCAGTCAAATGGCCACATAAAATTAATTATCACACAGATCTATCCCAACCTCAGATGCATGATGTTGGCTATCAGGACAGTAGTGTCTGTGTTCCAGATGTGTCTAATACATAGTTGTATTATTCAATAATTTGGATTTCAAACTCTAAGCTCAAGGTTGCATTTTAAAAATCCTTAAATATTATTCTAAGTAAATATCTAGCTTTATTGGAAGACATTTTGAAATGCCAGGAATAATGCTCCACATCTTTCAGGAGACTTGGCAACATTTTTTTTTTGGGAGGGAATTAAGTCAAAAATTGGGAAATGATGGTGTCTGAGGAGCCATAAGTTACATAAAAAATTTACTCACTCGAAGTTATTTAATTAAATAAGGAGACCCTAAACACTCTCATTCAAAGACTATTTGCCTTTGAATGTATAAATTACTATGAAATATTTAAAATAAATTTGGAGAACATAGAAGAAAGATCACAGAGAAAACGGAAGTGACAATAAGAACTCTGCTTGACATCGAAGTATGAGAAAGAAATAAAATATAAAGAACAAAGAAGAGAGCCAAAAGCCTTAAATATTGGGATCATTTAATGAAGATACCAATAATCCTGCATTTCCCTAAATGCCCCGAGGGAACTACAATACCCACTATATATTAATGACCGTTCATAGTAATGTCAGAAAAAGTAGGTGTTAAGTTTGAGATAGGTTTTTTTTTTTTTAAAGATTTTATTTATTTGTTTGTCAGAGAGAGAGAGAGCACAAGCAGGCAAAGTGGCAGGCAGAGGCAGAGAGAGAAACAGGCTCCCCCGGGGAAAGGAGCCCGATGCGGAACTCGATCCCAGGACCCTGGGATAATGACCTGAGCCAAAGGCAGCGGCTTAACCAACTGAGCCACCCAGGCACCCTTATACTAAGAATATTTTAAGAAAACTTTTGCTTAAGATTGATTCTTAGAATGTTTATAGCAGCAATGTCCACAATAGCCAAACTATGGAAAGGACCTAGATGTCCATCAACAGATGAATGGATAAAGAAGATGTGGTGTATATATACAATGGAATACTATGCAGCCATCAAAAGAAATGAAATCTTGCCATTTGCAATGATGTGGGTGGAACTAGAGGGTATTATTCTGAGCAAAATAAGTCGATCAGAGAAAGACAATTATCATATGATCTTTCTGATATGAGGAATTTGAGAGGCAGGGCATGGGGTTTGGGGGGTAGGGAAGGAAAAAAATGAAACAAGATGGGATGGAGAGGGAGACAAACCATAAGAGACTCTTAATCTCACAAAATAAACTGAGGGTTGTTGGGGGGTTGGGAGAGTAGGGAGAGGGTGGTTGGGTTATGGACATTGGGAGGGTATGTGTTATGGTAAGTGCTGTGAAATGTGTAAGCCTGATGATTCACAGACCTGTACCTCTGAGGCAAATAATACATTATATGTTAATAAAAATAATTAAAAGATTTCAAAAGAATTCAAAAAGATTAAAAAAAAAGAAAGGACACTCTGGGGAATATAATGCTTTTATTTATTTATTGTTTTCTTTTAAAAGATTTTATTTATTTATTTGACAGACAGAGATCAAAAGTAGGCTGAGAGGCAGGCAGAGAGAGAGAGGAGAAAGCAGGCTCCCCGCAGAGCAGAGAGCCTGTTGTGGGTCTCGATCCCACGACCCTGGGATCATGACCTGAGCCGAAGGCAAAGGCTTTAACACACTGAGCCACCCAGGTGCCCCTACAATGCTTTTAAAAAATGTCCTCTAGGATTAAAGAATCATTAAAGAATGGTTAATTCAGTTCCTTAAAGCATGGTAGAAATAAAGCCATGCATTATCTCAGGATCAATCCACATGAATGGAATGTGTTCTACTAACATCATCATCCATATTTCAGTCTTGGCCAGCTGCTCCCAAATGAATGGTAGGCCAGAGCTTCATTCTTCCTCTTGTAAAACTCTTAATAATGGGTCAGGACTGTCATCCTTATATATAAAGCTCTATGTTATTATTCCTTCTGCTACTTCCATAGAATTTGAGTTTTTACTTTAACCATATGTGATTTACCATAAGTATTTAAAATATTTCTCACACCTGTTCAATAGATAGTTAAGTCTACCAGTACGTACAAGGCATTTTTGTGTAGGAAATTATTATTTTTAAATATACTTATTAAAGTTATGAGCATTAACTTTGTAAGGTGCTTCATTTAAAACCCTTACTTAGCTTATGAGATATTTCTTCACTTTTACAAGGAATGACCTGATTTTTTCCTTTCAGAACTTTTAGGAGAGCCGCCATGTGGTCATCCTTGTAGTCGTGTAGTTGGTACACCTAGCATAGTGTGACATTTTTTTCTTAGCTCTTGGTGTGTTAGTTTATGGCAGTGAGTATCAAGTACATCATTCTGTGAGGTCCACTTGTTTGGTGAGATATCATTTACATAGTTTTCCTGTTCTCTTTTTGTGCACTAAAATTTAAATTACATAAACATTAAGTATTATACATATGTTCTGTTTCATTGTTAAACTATAGAATAACAAGACCATGGAAGTAATCTTGTTATAAAATAAGTAATAAAGGAAAATTCACTGTGTTAACCAATTTTAACTGTTGAGGCTATCATCTCTATTTTTTTTCTTTTTTAGATTTTATTTATTTATTTGAGAGAGTGAGAAAGCATGGGAGGGGCATGGTGGAGGACAGGCAGAGGGAGAAGAAGACTCCCCACTCAGCAGGAGCCTGGTACTGGGGCTCAATGCAGGGCTTGATCCCAGGACCCCAAGATCACGACCTGAGCCAAAGGCAGATGCTTAACTGAATAAGCCACTCAGGAACCCTAATCATCTCTATTTGAAAGGAATGTGATATTGTTTAAGCATAAGAGAACATAAATTCAGGAATTTGGGAATGTATAAAAATTTTTCCCATTGAAGTCAATGCTAATGGCTTCCTCATAAAGAATTTGCCTTATGAGAGAGTTTAGAATTGGTGGAAAAAAATGTGGCTAACTAAAGAGAGCACTTCATAAATACTGATTGTTATTACCTTGGAAGGTGGTAAAATGTCATTTTTTGTGGAATTCAGGAGTGACTGGAAAATTAAACATTGTGTTCATGGGCCTTAATAATTGAAGCATTCTTTCCATCCTAAATCTGGGAGTGCCAGTATCTACTAGTGACACACTTGCACCACACTTGCTATCAGCCCTCCTTAGGTGGGATTCTGGAAAAGAGTTAAGCTCTAATGCCCAAGGGGGCTTTCATTTTTATGAAATTAATGAACTCCGTCCTTTTATTATTGAAATATAGTTAACAATCATTGTTGTATGAATTTCAGGTGTATAATATAATGACTCAACAATTTTATATATTATTTAGGGTCCATCGAGAGGAGTGTACTCTTAATCCCCTTTATCTTTCTGCAGTTCTCTTTTATGAATCTGGAATCATGCTGTGTATCATCCTTAAAAGAACTGAAAACAGTCACTCACATCATTTTTGTTAGGGCTTAATTCTTTTTTGGAACTTCAGTTGAGAAAGGCTATATACATTCTCTACTACTTCGGTTTTCGTTTGCAACTTTGATATTATGGAATTCATTAATCCATCCAACAATCCTTTACTGCTATATGCCAGGCCCTGTGCTAGGCTTGAAGACTTAATGGTGAACAAACAAGGACATGGCCACTCCTCTCATGGAGCTTATCTGATGGAAGAGATGGTCAGTAATCAAATAATTACATTAGTGAATATATAACTAAAACCTGGAAGGTGCTGTGAAGGAAAGGACCTGGCTACTCTGAGAGCTGTGTCATATAGATCTGACCTCTACTGGGACTGTTGGCTAAAAGTGATGACAAGGGTTTAGAGGTCAATAGACTGAGAAGCCTGGAGTTTGGGGCATGTTGTTGACAAAATCGGTTTTCCACTATTCTCTTTTAGCAACTTGCAATTACTGTTTGATTTTACCAGCGGATGACAGCATCAAGTCCAATCCACATCACACTGTTTATATTGGATAAGCTTAAAATATATTTGAGTAATAGTGATACTGATTGTGCCTTTCATATACACTAAGTCAGTCTAAGGTCAAATATATATATTTGTGTATGTATTTATTTATTTTATAGGCTTTTTGCTGAGAGGGACAATATTCTTTTTCTCTTTGATTTCCCCATAGTGCCTGGCGAAGTGTTTGTACAAGTACTTCAAAACTGGTTATTAAAGTTAATATTTCATAATATTTTATTTCAACCCCTCTCAGCAATTCTTTAAGTTAGATATGGATTTACATGCTTTCTTCATTGATGTTAAAACTGAGGACAGAGTTTAAAAGACTTTGATTTGTAATGACTGACTTCAGATTTAGAAAAAAATGCCAGATTTTTCTTCCAGTGGAATCTTTAAACCTGCATCTTAAGTAGATTTTTAGTGCAGTTCTCAGTTTTAAACTGATTCATGAAATAGTGTAGAGAATGCACAGTGCACTTAGATTCAGAAGATATGAGTTAAAGTCTCAGGTTTGCTCATTATTTATTTTATGACTTAGAGTGAATTTTACTTCATTGACTCTTCTTTACCTATAAATGAGGCAACCAGACCAGATTTCTCTAAAGTCTTTTTCAGCTGTAAGTTCTTCCAAATGTCTACTGTTGCAATAAGTAGTACACTTTCATGAATTTAATTTGGACCAGAAATCAGTAACCTATTTTCACTATTCCTGATTTTGCCAACTGATCTGGAATAAATAACTTAATATGCATGACAGTTATAGAGAATAAAAATTCTAAATGGAAATTCTATGAGATTTTGCCTTTTAGTCATGATGATACATGGCAAATTATTAAAAATATCATCAACACTGCCCTTCTTAGATACTCATTCCTATATCATTTGGTATGTGCATAGGAAAAGAAAATGAATTTAATATTAGCATAAACAAAAAATGGTAAGGTAGAATTTTATCCAAATTTCCTGGGCCATAGTCAGTATTTAGTTAGTATTTATTTGGTAAATGAATAAATAAATTAAGCCAATAGTAATTTAGTATTATAACTAAGAATTATCTAAAGCAGTTTTCTTGGGGTAGATATAATTATTAAGTGCTGAAATATTAATGGACACTTGAATTGATTAACTTTTTATTTCTACAGAAGTAATAATTTTTATCTCTCAGTTCAGCTGCCACTGATTTACTTCATCCTTGGGGCTTGTAAAATCTCTTTACATAGGCTATTACCCTGTTTTGACTCTATATATCAAAGGCACATAGGAATGTTCCCTAAGATTCAGTTGTTGTGCAATGAATATCCAAGAATACAGTTAGCAGAAGAATAACCATGTTCTCTGTGAAAATACTCTTGCAAAGTATATATATAGAAGAAAATCTATCCAGGTTACTATTTTTAGAGTACTCCCTCTTTGTCAAGCATTGCACTAAGGGCCTTAGATGTGTGTGTTCATTTTTTTCAGAAAAAAGAAAGCTCCCATGAAGTCTATGAACCATGAGCTTCTTTATAAAGATGAAGAAGCTAAGGCTCTGTCAGATAAAGTGATTTCTCTCTGGTGGGGTTTTAGGGATGGGGACTTCGAGGTGCCCCTGCTGCACTAGTGCCTTGGTGGTCATTCTCCCTTAGCAACACCTCCAGTTTCTGACTCCTCATCCCCAGTGAAGCCTGAGTTTGGCAGGGGGGTGTGGGGGCGGGTGGAGGGGAAAGGTATGGGCAGGACTATTGATAAAAAGAATAACATATACATATATATGAAGTTAATTTACAAATATATAACCTATAGGACATAAAGGTTTTTTTTTCTCCTGATAAAAACCAACTAATGATACTTACTTTACACCAGTCCTGTTTTTTTTTTATTAAGATTTTGTTTATTTATTTGACAGACAGAGATCACAAGTAGGCAGAGAGGCAGGCAGAGAGAGAGAGGGGGAAGCAGGCTTCCTGCTGAGCAGAGAGCCCGATGTGGGGCTCGATCCCAGGACCCTGGGATCATGACATGAGCCAAAGGCAGAGGCTTTAACCCACTGAGCCACCCAGGCACCCCTACACCAGTCCTGTTTTTTAAAGTTTATGAGGTCTTTGTAATACAACAGCCTTTTGCAATATTTTTTTTATTATCATCATCCCCATGATGAGATGTTTAGACCCAGGCACAGAAATGTTAGGCAATTTTTCCAAAGTCACACAGCTGATATATAGAGGACCTGGGATTCAAATCTCATCATGTCCCACAATTTTAACCACTATTCTCTATCTTTTCTTTCCAGACATAATAATATAGGAACACTAGTTCTGTATTCAGCCCATTGCTGTAACTAGTAGCACTGGGAAAGGATGTCTAAGCCACAGCTGTAGGAAGTAGTGACTTTTTCCTCTTTGTTAAGCAGCTTGCATAAAAATGAAATTCAACAATGCCAACATACTTAGGAGCAGGCCTCTAAGCAACTGAACTAACAAGGAAGCATAAGGTCAGGCTATGAATAAGACAGCAGCAACCTTGTGACAGCAACCTTGACTATCTAAATAAGCTTTCCATAAATCCCTAAACCAGAAACCTGTTTATGTGGTGACCGATGAAGATTCATAATTGCTTTCAGTACAAGCTGTCTTGAATGTGAGCTTTGTGTTAACTTATTTCTGTGTGGTTTTGCAGTACTGGTCCAATTGACTGCTGGGTTTGGTTTCGCACCTTCGAACCCCCAGTTTCACAAGGCATCTATCTTCTGATGACGGATGAAACAGGAGGGAGGTGGGGTTTCTAAGCAGCAAGTAGAGGCTAAGACAATACCAAAGGGCCATCTGTGCTTAAGTGTATTGCTCTTAACAGTTACTATTCATAAAATTGTAAGGTGGCATTGTATTAAATAGAATTATGGAAAGAAATAGTATATCTGGAAAAGGCCCTCAGAAAGTCAATTTTCTTGGGATCCTATATAATGTTCTTAAATGTTGGTGGAGTATTAGAAATGTAATGTTGTTTCTTTCCATTTAAGTTCATGTTTTTAGCAGATGAATTTTCGAAAATATCTCTTTGGTGGCAAATTCTCTGTAAATTGCAGATCTGCTTTATATCTCTGTGTTCTTTCAAGGTCACCACGCATAGGATAAGCTGTATGAGAAGGAAGGTCTAAGACAAAGCATCTAATAAGCTGAGGAGAGTCACATTTCAATAACATGATGGTTTCTCATCTAGGAGAAGTGTTTTCAGGTTTTGCTTTTTGATCCTTTTGATGTGCTATGCAAATGAAACTTTGGCCTCGATTTATTTTTCCCCACACACATTACATCCTTTTCGTCCTTCCTGTAGGGGCAGGGATACTTTTCTGCCCTTGGTCAGATTTGTGGTAGCAGAGAACTGATAGCCGAGCTCAGCTCTGCCAAGCATTGGCTGTACTTTTATCAAGATCAGAGAGACATTCATTATCCTGGGAATGAAGGGACATTTGTCCCTACCTTTTAGAAGCTATCTTTCATGATATTTTTTGGTGACCAGGAATAAGAATTAGATTGTATAACTGCACACCTGAAATTAACATAATACTGCATGTAGTATAACACTGTATGTTAACTACACTGCAATTAAAAAAAAAAAAGAATTGGATTGTATGTAAGAGTAAGAGAAACAATGTCCATTGAAGACCTATCAGGACGTTGGCTTGATGCTAAAGAGATTCAGACTAATTTCTGGAATGTAGGAGTTTGGATTCTTGAGATATTCAAAAGAATTGAGGGAGAAAACACAACCCACAGAATAAGTCATTAAGAGTTTATGGCTGCCTTATGGTGCACCTGGGTGGCTCAGTAGGTTAAGTGTCTGCCTTTGGCTTGTGTCATGATCCCTGGGTTTTGGGGGGGTTCCCTGCTCAGGGGGCAGTCTGCCTCTCCCTCTTTCTCTCCAACCCTCCTCCACCCCTGCTTGCTCTCTCTCTCGCTCGCTCACTCATTCTCTATCTCAAATAAATAAATAAAATCTTTAAAAAAAAAAAGAGTTTATGGCTTCCTTGTTTTGCAAAGAAATGTTATTTGGGGCCCTGACTACTTTTTTTTTTTTTTTAAACTCTATCATCAAGTAAGGTTTAATTCCAGGGATACAAGAATGATATTATATCAAGAAATTGATTAACATGGACATTGATTACTTTAACAGTGGTTACAAGCAATAATCATGCTATATGAAATTATATTTGAGGGAAGTGTTTTCATTTTTATAAAAAACACGACATTAAAATTAAAAGATGAAAATCACTCTATACCATACATTAAAAGGCTTACCTGAAAATTTAAAAGGAGAATCTACCCATAAAGACCCAGTTTTGCCCTTCAGCTTCTGATATAAAATGGTTTCAATCCTATCCTGAAATTTTCCTGCTGTATTTTTAAAACACGATTTAAACTTCAGCACAGCATGTATTATCACTTTCCCTTGGGTTTGGCTGCAGAATAGAAACAGACAAATAAATCATGCTTTTCTTACTGGATCATTCTTAGTGGAGTCATTTTACCATTTTATTAAGCAGAGCTCCTGGCAGCTATTCCATTCTCAAGGGAGTGGAAATGGTACTTTATGGACACGGTGAACAGTAAAGAGAGGGTGATTTAGACTCAGGAAACTGTGTTTGTGTTCTAGATTCACCATCTGCCAACGCCTTGACCACAGCAAGCCATTGGTGTTCTCTATATTTAAGCAAATTTCTCCATCTCTGTAATGGGGATAATAATATTTCCTGGGTTATTGTACACACCATATAAATTAATGTATATGGAGGTATTTCATAAATCTCAGTGCTGTGCAAAAATATAGTTGTTAATATAAATATATCTATGTATGATAAATCCATGATGGACTTTCAGAATGTAGGGCCAATAGCAAATAACAAATGAAACATAACAGGTGAGATGAGAGAATCACTGATTATCTTGGGTTTTGGTTTTGGCTTTTTGTTTTGGTGGGGGCACCATTTGCAAGAGTGGGCCAGTGCTCTCTCATCTGTTGGAAATCATGATGGAGCCAACACCTTAGACTGGATTTATTTTGTTTGTAATTCTGACTTGAAGATGCAAGTGTATAAACCAGAAATTTTAAAAGGGAGTAATAATTACTGACTGGATGGTATGTCTGTTCTGCTTGATATTAGGTTTCTGTGCCTCCTCTCTTCTTCCCAGGCATTTCTCTGCCTTTATGCATTTGAAAATCCACACAACCTCAGACTATGTGACTCAAGAGAGATCTTGAAAACACCCACTTGCGATCCTTCATAATACCCATGAATAAAAACAAACCATGGCGAAGATCCAAGATTTTCTAACTGTAAAGTTTTATAATTTCAATAATGTGTTTCCAGATAATTCTAAACAATGGATTAGCTGAGTTCCATATCACCCTTTATTATTTTGTTTTAGGTTGTACGTATACCAGATGCTCTTCCTTTGAGCACTATACTTGTATTCTTTTTATTTCCTCTGTACGGTAGTCAGCTTTTAGTAGTTATGTGTCAATTTCTTAAGTAGTCTCACCACTTGTGCTTTTGCGCAGGTGCAATGCTAATTCTTTCCTGTGTGATTTGTAGAGACAAACCCTTTACTTCTCATGGAATAGACAAGGACATATTATATTGCTCTGTTTATTTTAAAGATTTTTGTCAAACCATGTATTTCCCTCTGAACTTTTCTCCTGGGTTGAATAACGATCTAAAACTAACTTAAACACAGACATATGGATTCTTAATGTGACATCATCAAAGTCATGATTCTCTTTTCTACTGAAAACATGATCTAAAAGTTATTTTAATGTTACCTTCTCTTGACTCATTCAAATAATCTTTAGTTTCTTAGGACAAGGGCCTGTAATTCTTTGCCATGGGCAGTTTTCCTTTCATTCCTGAAGTTTCAGTTCATTCATCCATTCATTCACTCACCTAACAGATATGTATTAGTCCAGGCAATACATCAGGCGGAGTTCTAGGTACCAGAGCTACATTAACCATCAGCGTGTAAGACCACAAAATGCCTGCTTTCATCCTAGTAGGAGAAACAAGAAAATTAAGAAATAAAATAATCTTCAAGGCGCATTCTATGAAGACAGTAATGACTGGAAGTTTAGAGGTGGGAACATTATAGACAGCTGCAGGGATGGCCTCTTTGAAGTGAGGTCCTAATGACAAGAAGGAGAAGAACCGGTGGGGGGGGGGGGATGTCCCAGAAAGAAGGAACACCAAGTACAAAGGCCCTGACCAAGACAGACTTAATACTCCCCTCAATTCTATTAAATGTCTTCTTCCTGACTCTAGATCCCATAACCCTTTCCTTATAGAGCATTTACTTTAGAAAAGTTGTAAATTCTTTCTCTACCTCTTTGAACTGTACGCTAATCTTTTAAAAGCCTGATGCAGTTTAACCACCTCAGAAATGTCTTTCTCAAGGACCTGAAAGCCATCTCTTTGAAATGTAGCCCTCAAAGCAGTTAGAGCCTCTATCTCTCAGTTTCCGTGAGACAGATGGAGGCCTCACTTTGGTAGGCACTTTACTTACTACCGGTTGTAAAACTATCTCCTGTCATGAAGGTATGAGAAACTAACTTTTTCTTGGGCAAAGCCCACTAGCAAACACAGAAGACTATCCCTGTTACCCCAGCCTTTAAAAACTCTATGATTAAGGGTGCCTGGGTGGCTCAGTCGGTTAAGTGTCTGACTCTTGATTTTGGCTCAGGTCATGATCTCAGGGTCCTGGGATCAAGCCTCTCATGGGGGTCTGCACTCAGCACATAGTCCGCTTGTCCCTCACCCTTTGCTCCTCCCTCTACTCCTCCCCCTGCTCATGCTCTCTCTCCCTCTGATAAATAAAATCTTTAAGAAATAAAAAATAAAAACATTATGGTCAGAGAGAGGCAGGACCAGATCAGGAAGGGTCATATGGACTCTATAAGGACTTTGGTATTTGTGAGAGACTGTCAGAGGATATTGAGTAGGGGATGCTGTGCTGTTCAGGTTCACTTTGATTGCAATGTGGAGACTAGCCATGGAACAAGAGTCGAAACTGAAGTTGATGCAGTAATCTAGATAGGACTGCTTGGGTTTACACTACAGCTTTATTATTTATTAAATGTGCGACCTTGGCAAGTCACCTAAGCTACGTTTGCTGTAGTGTCCTCATCTGTAAAATAAGAAACTAATATGTACATACCATACAGGGTTGTTATCAGGTTAAATGAATTGATATAAATAAAATTTGGGGGGGGTGCTACTGGTTAAGAACATGGGTTACTTAAAAATAAACCAGGAAAATCAAACAGCAAAAGTTCTAGTTTTAGATAGAGATAGATTCCAGAGCATATTAACTTTTCTATTTATGCTTGTGGCCACCATTTTTTCATACCTGTTGCAGGTTATCTGTTCCTTGCTAGTGTTTGGATACACATCTTCGCTGCTAGCAATAGCTGTAGGATGGGGTGAAGTGAAGAGGAGTGAAGGTGGTTGGGGGCAAGTGTATATGCAAGCATCATGTGAGCTTTGGGAACTGCCACTGTGTGGCCTCGATTTCAGTGGACCGTGTGGGGATGCGGGCCCTGTATGGTCAGATCTTTTTATTTTTCAACACATTCTGAGGATTTTGTGTTTTATATGATATTTCCCAACTTTTACATTTAATCCACAATTCCAAGCTAGATTTGGCTCTCTAGTAGTTTGCCCCTCCCAATCAGATATTCTGTACATGGCTCTCTTATCTTATCCATTCTTTTCTTATATTGAAATAATCTCCTGACTTTAGAGTTGTTTAGACCTTGTGCCTTCAGATAAAAAACAAACCCATGCAACATTTACCTGAAACTCATAATCAGTCAGAATTCTTGGGTCTGGTTAAAAAATTTTCCAAAAGATCTTGAATACCTTTTTTTTCACATTTGAGAATGCTCATGGTTTGGGAGCCTCAGGCTAAGACCTATTTCAACCTTTCAGTTTATACCAAGTGAAGATGAGGCGTGAGGGTGAAGGACAGAATTTTCTGCTCCGTGCCTCTTGGGCTATTTTATGTACCTTACTTGGACAACATGAGATTTGACATACTGTCTTCTCAGTTTGGATCCGTGAAATGTTTCATTTATCTGTTATAAAGTAAAATGCATGATAATTTAAGTTTATTTAAAAAAAAAACTTTTAATTTTTCATTGTGGAGAACTCCAAACATACACAATAACAAATGAAAGACCATAATGAACCTCATGTACCCATCATTCAGCTTCACTAGTTATTATTAAATAGCTAAACTGGTTTTATTTTCCTACAACCTGCATCCCAAGAATTAAATAAATCCTTAAAACCATTGAATACACAGAGGTTTGAGAAGAGAAAAAGAAAGAGATAGAGAGAAAAAGTAATAAAGAGTGAGAGAAAATGCTTTTGAATTAAAGATCATCATTCACATACCAGCTGAGAAAAATACATGACTAGGGACTCTAGTAAAGCAAGATGAAAATCAGAACTGAGATCTCAATAGAGGGAGGGATGAAGAGGGGAAACAGTGTTAACAATGAAACCTGAGCAGGGTGTGTGTTCAATGCAATGAATATATAAATGTTTGCAGTGGAAGCAATATACTTTAAGAAACACCCCAGTAATAATTTAGAGCATCAGATACTATTTCAGCAAAACGTAATCACTAGAAATGAGGGGGATGGGAAATAAAAGTGTTATAAAGCCTCTCTAAGAGTAAAGAATGGGAAGGGAGGAGCAGACAGAAGTAAAAGTAGTTAAAAACCTCTTCTGTGGTTGGGGCTTAGGTAAGAGAAATAACATTTGATGGGCCTAATAATTTCTATAGGACTAGTGGAAAATATATGCATCCAAATTTGAGTTCCAGGAAAAATGAGTTAACTATTAATTAGGTATACTGAAATTTTTAAGAAGGAAAAAATGCAATGAAAAAAGTATTTATTTATTTATTTATTTAAATATGGAAAGGCTTCACGAATTTGCATGTCATCCTTGTGCAGGGGCCATGCTAATCTCTATATCATTCCAATTTTAGTATATGTGCTGTTGAAGCGAGCGCATGAAAAACAATTTAAACCAGTCACAAGGAAAAGAAAGCAAAAAAGTAAAATAGATAATTTACTTAAAGAAAACTGGAGAAATAAAATCAAGTATACTACTCATTATAATTGATGAGAATAAGTAAAATTTTGTCATTTAAGAATCTATCAGTTGCATTCAAAATCAAAACCTCATTATCTATTATTTAAAAAGTTCATACTTATAAATAAAGGAATGAAAGACTATTGGAGATGAAACTATGGGAAGGAAATACTGTCCCATTAATGTGGAACCCAATAATGGAATCCGAAAGTATTTCTAGAAAATATGGACATTTAGGATATAACAAGGATGGCATTTTAATCATTGGAATAGGCTGGATTATTTAATAAGTAGTATCAGTTCACCTGGCTCTCTATTCCAGAAAGAAAATAAATCTGGTCTCCTACCTTAAACTAAAACTACTTCCATATGAATAAAGACTTAAAAGTGGGAGCAAAAACTTCCTAGGAAACTGAATACACTTATTTTATGGACTTTGGAAACCATTTGAATCAAGACAGAAAATTTAGTAGAAAATCGAAAATACTGATTCAAAGAGGCACATACAACTTGATGTTTAAAGCAGCTTTATCAACAGTAGACAAATTGTGGAAATAGCACAAGTGTCCATCAACTGATGAACGGATAAAGAAGATGTGGTGTGTGAGTGCGTGTGTGTGTTAGTGTGTGTGTATACACATACACACACAATGCAGTATCAGTCGACATCAAAAAGAATGAAATCTTACTATTTGCAACAATGTGGATGGAACTAGAGTGCATTATGCTAAGTGAAATAAGGCAGTCAGAGAAAGACAAATACCATATGATTTCACTCATATGTGGAATTTAAGAAACAAAACAGATGAACTTAGGGGAAGGGGAAACAAAAAAGGAGTGAAGCAAACCATAAGAGACTCTTAACTATAGAGAACAAATCTGAGGGTTGATGGAGGGGAGGTGGGTGGGGGAGAAGCTAAAAGAATGATCAGTATTAAAGACGGCACTTGTGATGAGCACTGGTTGTTATATGTAAGTGAAGAATCACTAAAGTCTATCCCTGAAACCAGTATTACACTATATGTTAAGTAACTAGAATTTAAATAAAAATTTGAAAAAAATTTAAAAAGTTAGGATATAGTATTTATATAGTAGGGCTATAATTTCATTAAAGATAAAAAAAATAAAGCTTAATGTTTGAGATGAAAAAGTAATAGAGTAGACATAAGGCCGCCTAAATAGTAAGTTGTAAAAAGTATATTTGAAAGATATTTTATGCAAATAAAAAGTATATTTGAAAGATATTTTCATGCAAATTAATATCTGTAATTTACAGAGATTTTTACAAACTGACAAGGATAAGACAAATAACTTACTAGAAAAATGGGACAAAGGATGTAAATGGGAAATTCACACATGAACAAGTCCAAATGGCCACCATGTAGAGAAATAGATTCTCAACCTCACTACTAGTCAGGGAAATTCAAATTAAAGTGACAATAATATACATTTATCAAATTAGCACAAACTACAAGTGTATTTGCACCTGTTGCTGGTGGAGATGGGAAGAGTACTCAGATATATGACTTATGGAAGTGTGAATTATTTCGACCCTTTGGAAAGCAATCTGGCAACATTTCTTAAAATATTTAATGAAGAAATCTTATTCTGTACACCTATCAAATATGTGTAAATATAAGGTTGCAGGTAAGAGGATTTGTTTTGTAGTGTTGGTTATATTAGCCAAAACCCGGAAACAAATGCCTGTGAGCACGGGAAGGGTAGGGTGTATTGTGCCACATGTACACTAAAGAATAGTATGCATTTACTGACAAGGATACATTATACCTTTAAGCTGGCTTGGAGGAAATTCAGTGAGATATTGCTGAGAAAACAAACTTTATAAAATTGTATGTAATATGAGCTAATTTTGGTAGAATATTGACAAACAACCCTATGTCTTTTATTTTTCTATATATGCTAATATAATCAAGGAGGAATATAAGAAAGGATACATACACCCTATTTTGTTCCTATGGATGATAGGATGATCCTATGGATCATTTTGAAGTAGAGTTTGGGGGTATGTGTAGAAGGAGAGGGAGGAGTTGGGGGAAAAGCAGAAAAGAAAAAATTCTGTACTTAAATCCGTTTTATGTGTTTTGATTCTATTTCTCCACTTATGTAAGTTTTCTATTTTCTATTTCTCTTATATGTTTATATCCTTACATAAATATGGGTGAACTTGAAGGTCTTTGGAAAGTTCAAGTAAGAAGAGATCACAGGGGAGCCTGCCTGGCTCAGTCAGAAGACGATGCAACTCTTGATCTTGAGGTTGTGAGTTCAAGCCCCACATTGGGTGTAGAGATTATGTAAACAAAATAAAAACTTTAAAAATAAAATAAATAAATAAAATAAGTAAATAGACCCTTGAGCAAGCTAACCACTTAATAAGGATTATGCCAGGAATACAAGTAACATTACTTCCTATATTCTTCAGATGGCTAGTTGATTGTCTCAAAACTATTGAATATGAAATAACATCGTTATAAATTAAATGATTGTACTGAATTTACAGAATACTTTGGATAGGATTAATATAATTTAAATAATGAGTCTTTCCTTACAGGAACATGTTTTTTCTTCCTTTTATTCTTTTTTGCTGTTTAGTAAGATTTTATACTTTTATTTGTATAGATTTTATGTAATTTGTGTTAATTTTATTGAGGTATATTTTATACTTTTTGTTGTATTAAATGGCATTTAAAAATAATAACTTTTATATTTTATTATTGGTGATTAAGAAAGCTATTACTTTTATGTATTAGTCTGGTATTTGGCCACTTTACAAAACTCAATTATTTTTCAGTTGAATCTCTTGAATATTTTAAGTATATAGTAGTATGGTCTGTAAATAATGACTCCCCCCCGTTCTTTTAAAAAACATTTTTAAGTTTAAATTCAACTTCATTAACATATACTGTATTAGTTTCAGGGGTAGAATTTAGTGATTCATCAGTTGCATATAATACCCAGTGCTCATTCTATCAAGTGGCCTCCTTAATGTCCATCATCCAATTACCCCACTCCCTTACCACCTCCCCTCCAGCAACCCTGTCAGGACCTGAGCTGAAGGCAGAGGCTTAATCCACTGAGCCACCCAGGCGCCCCAGGGCTGACTATCTTAATCTAGAGCTAAGATAGTGGTAAAAAATAGTGTGAATTATCAATTATTTCCAACTTGAAAGGTGATTGTTAGATTTCTGGCACATCTAGGATCATAACATTTAAAAGGGCAGTGCACAGAAAGAAATTTCAACTTTCCAAAGACATTATTTTTTTGTTTAACTCCATATATTCTTGTGAATCCATTTTTTCAAACTTGCTGTCATAGTCAATGTTATTGACTTCAAGGCTGATGTGATGGTAGAAAGGTGTCTTCTCTTGAAGAACGAGAAAAGAAAAAAATAGTTCTCACTTCGTTTTGTAATTAATTTCATTCTTAAGAGGATCATGTGAAATGTAGAATTGCAGTGAAATATAAATTCTAATAGAAACCCTACACTTTATGTGTCTTGATTCCTAGTGATTGTTAAAATAACTTCTACAGAACAATGTTTATTAAATTATACCCCTACCAAAAAGTGTATTCAGAATTTTTTTTTTTTTTTTTTTTTTTTTAGATGTGCTGAATGGGTCTGCAATTCCTTTGGTTTTACAACTACAGGCATGGGGGCATTTTACAAATAAAGGCAGAGGTGGCACTTCAAACCTGGCCTCAGCCACCATTAAGTTGCATGCAAGTGAGGTCAAGTCTCCAAAAATGGCACTCTCCCTCTGCTGTGACATTTGCATCTTCATGTGCCTGCACACAAGAAACACGTCTGCTGTTAGTGGTGTCATTGCTTGGAATAACGGAGAAAACATGGTTGCAGGTAACACGAGTTATGCCTTTATAAAACATCTTCAACCGCAGAGCAGAACTCCCCTCGGAGCACATGCTGGGGGTGGGGAATCACAAACAGCTGCTTTGCCAGGAGGTGCTTTTGAAGATTGTGTGGACATTCTTTCAGCAAAACCATTGGCCACATGTGACTGCTTCTATTTATCCAATACTAAGAAATACAAGATTGACTCTCATGAGAGAGAGAATGAGGGAAGGAAAGTACTTTCCACACAGAGACTGGCTGGGTTTCATTGTGTACGATGTTTTTATTGCCTCAAAGTAATCTTCTGTATTCAGAATTTTTAATGTAAAATTTTAATGTGCCTACTTTCAAATTTGGGTCATCTGAAGACATATATATTACTATGATAAATTTTATTAAAGCATAGATAATTATCTTAGTTTTTGTGATCATCACAGATTACATTTAGGAAAACCAGTGGAGTCCAGGTTTATCATTTTTAAAGCACCTAGAAAGTGAAAATGAATAAAAGAGAAATTAAAATGAATCATGACTTATCAGTACTACAAATTAAGTAAATCAGATTTAAAAATGAAACTTAAAAATGTAGGAAAGTAAAGCAAAGGAAAAAGTTGGGTGTTAAGCTGGGCTGTACTATTTTAATACATCAAATACAGTAGAATTTTTAAATTTAAATTTAAATTTTTTCTTGCAACTTTTCTCAGATACTGTTGTACCTTTCCATTCCAGAGACTAGGAGGGCACAGTGAGAGGAGAGAAAGGGAGGGAGAGAGGGAAAGAAGGAGAGAGAGGAAGGAAGAGAAAAAGAGGGAGATATTGTGAGCCCAAACTCTTCCAAAAAATCGAAGAAGAGGGAATACTTTCAAATTCATTTTGTGAAGCCAACATTACTCTGATACCAAAGCCAGGTAAGGACACTACATGAAAAGAAGACTGCAGACCAATATCCCTGATGAATATAGGTGCAAAAATCCACAGCAAAATACTAGCAAACTGAATTTAGCAACACATTGAAAAGATCATACACTGTGACCAAGTGGGATTTATCCTTGGGATGCTAGGATAGTTCCATATACACAAATCAATAAATGTGATATACCACATGAATAGAAAAAAAAATAAAAACCATGTACTCTGATAAATGCAGAAAAAGCATTTGGCAAAATACAATATTCTTTTATGTCTTAAAAACATTCAACACAATGGAAAGAACCTAGATGTCCATCAACAGATGAATGGATAAAGAAGATGTGGTATACACACACACACACACACACACACACACACACACACAATGGAATACTATGCAGCCATCAAAAGAAATGAAATCCTGCCATTTGCAATGATGTGGATGGAACTAGAGGGTATTATGCTTAGTGAAATAAGTCAATCGGAGAAAGACAACTATCATATGATCTCCCTGATGTGAGAAAGTGGAGATGCAATGTGGGGAGTTTGGGGGGTAGGAAAAGAATAAATGAAACAAGATGGGATCGGGAGGGTGACAAACCATAAGAGACTCTTAATCTCACAAAACAAACTGAGGGTTGCCGGGAGGAGGAGGGTAGGGAGAGTGTGGGTGGGTTATGGACATTGGGGAGGGTATGTGTTATGGTGAGTGCTGTGAAGTGTATAAACATGGTGATTCACAGACCTGTACCCCTGGGGCTAATAATACATTATATGTTTATAAAAAAATTAAAAAAAATTATTAAAAAAAAGCCAACACAAGGGCCTGGAAGAAACATATCTCAACATAATAAAAGCCATGTATGACAAATTATAGCCAACATCATACTAACAGTGAAAGACTAAAAGCTTTTCTTCTAAGGTGAGGGAATAAGACAAGGATGTCCACTCTCTTCACTCCTATTCAACACAATATTAGACACCACAGCTAGAGAAATTAGCCAACAGAAAGAAACAAAAGGCATCCATACTGGAAAGGAAGAAGTAAAATTGTCATTATTTGCAGATGATATGATCTTATATGGAGAAAATCCTAATGATCCCAGCAAAAAATTGTTAGAACTAATCAAGTTCAGTAAAATTGAGGATACAAAATCAATACACAAAAAAGTTGTGTATTGTTCTATACACTAACAATGAAACATGTGAAATAATATATGTGTATGGTGGTAATAATTTTGTAGTATGAGTGTATCAAATCAATTCATTGTACCTCTTCAGCTTATACAATGTTATGTGTCAGTTATATTTCAGTAAAGCTGGAAAAAGAAAATTCCAAAGAAACATAATATATTTAAATATATTTTTATTCGTAAATACTTCATGGCTTCTTATTTTTCTTTTAGAATATTCAGGGTTAAGAATCTAGGACATCGAGACAGTGTTAGGTTATATTAACTTGGAATACTAAATGAATTTCAAACACTAAAGAGGAAAGCCATTGTCTAACTCTGTTATTCTATAAGAGCACCAAACTCTTAATTAGAATGTATAGTAATGCATTGACTGATGAATGGATAAAGATGTGGTATATACATACAATGGAATATTACTTAGCCATAAAGAGTGAAATCTTGCCATTTACAATGACATGGGTGGAGCTAGAGAGTATTACACTGAGTGAAAAAAGGCAGTCAGAGATTAACAACTGCTGTGTGATTTCACTCATATGTGGAATTTAGGAAAGAAAACAAATGAGCAAAGGAAAAGAGAGAGACAAACCAAGAAACAGACTCTAACTATAGAAAACTGATGGTTACCAGATGGGAGGTTGGTGGGGGGATGGGTTAAATAGATGATGGGGATTAAGGAATACACTTGTGATGAGCACAAAAGTTAACAACACTGTATGTTAACTAAATGGAGTTTAAAAACTTAAAGAAAAGAAGCTGTAGTGGTAAGTTGAGTTTTGTTGGCATTTAGAGGAACTCCTGGACTATAATGATAAAAAACTAGCTCCTCTCCTTCAAAAGTAACCTAGGCCTTGAGCAACAAAAGACATTTATGATCTAAGATTTCTTCTAAGTGTTATTTTCATTGGTTTTTCCTTCTTAGAAGAGTCATACTTTTCAAATAACCCAGAACACACTCTGAGGTAAGATTAAGAGTTCCAAGGAGGACTATGTCTGAACTGATTCTCCTCTTTGTATTTTTATTAAATTAAAAAAAAAAAACTTTCAGGTGATTTTTAAAAACTTGTGATACAGTTGGCATATAACATTATATTAATTTCAGATATAAAACACAATGATTTAATATGTGTATATGTTATGAAATGATCATCACATTGTCTAGTTAATATCCATCCAGTGATTTTTATGTACATTACAAGGCTTCAGTAAGTGGATCTCAGCGTGGATTTCCAATTAGGATCACATGTGGAGTTTTAAGATCTCTCATCATGTGTGCCCTTTCCCACCCAGTCTGTCTGTTCTGGGTGGGAACATCAATGTTTTAATTAAGTACTCCTGGTGATCCTAAAGTGAGACCAGGGTTGAGAATGAAGGCCCTGGAGTATATTCCTGAGAGCTGAGTTCAGCCTTTAGTTCAGGGGGAGGTAACAGGGTCTGTTTAACAAGGATTTGGTGGGATCAGGTCAGTGCAGCCTATGTTATCCATGCTGCAGCAGTATTTTGGGGCACCTGTGGAAAGGGAAGGTCCCTGAAGACAGGGAAGGAGAGACTCAGGGTTTGGCCTCCACGGAGGAGCTTATTGTTTCTGAATCTCTCCTGAGACAAAGGACCCGGAAGGGTGGACTTTCTAGCATTTCAAGGACTTTGTCTGTGGCTGTGGTGGTAGCAGGCTAGGGGTCTGCGCTGAAGCCTTTAAAGGAATATTCTCAAGATGCAGATGTGATTTCTTTACATAATCCCACCTAGGAAAGAAACCCAGAGAATGAAACAGAAAGGGGAGAAATGGAAAGCTCTCAGGTAAGTGTTTCCTGGGTCAGGGCGTGTCTACTTTTCTTCCTGCAAAGCCATGGTTTTAGAATGAGCAGACATTTACTTCTGTACTTCTGGTGTTCTCGCCTAAAAAATTTGTTTCAAGTACTCTTTTGGTAGTTTTTCACAACAATAGACTCAAGAAGTTGTAATAGAGATTATAATGGTTCACCAAAAGGAAAATATTTACTTTTTGGCCCTTTACAGGAAAAGTGTGATGACCATGATGTAGATGCTGAGCACTTTCAGCACAAGACTAGTGTGATGCTCTAGAAACTCTCCTCCATTACTGCTATTCCTTCATTATGGCACCTGGCCTGCTACCTGCCATGAAATACATAGTCGTCATCCAGTGAATGCTTGTTGAATTGAATCTACGCAGTTTCAGAAACCCCTTTTCTGGATAAAAAGCACAATATTTGGGTCAGCAGATTGGCATTTGGTTTGTTTAGTGACAAATATGTAGATTTCTGAAAAGAGTCTTTGATTCATTCAATGTTTTAGTTCATACAAGATATTGTGACATTAGGTATGTAGACTTAGAAAAACCAATGATTTTTATAAAGACAAGCCCAACCAAATATTTTACACAGTCTCAGGAGGCTGTAGTCTTGTTCCCACAGGTTTATGGTCACTTGAGAAACCTACATTATTAACAAAACTTACTTATTCTGATGCAGAAGTATTTAATTTGGGATATTTTTCTTCTTAAGAAGTTTTTAAGTTGCTCAAGTTTATAATTTCTGGGAAATAGGTATTACTATAAGTAATTCTGAGAGTGAGTTCTTAACTCTATTAGAACTCCATATTAATTTTCATGTAGGTAGTTTCTTCTAGGCACACTAAACATATCTGTATAAAATGTTGCTTTAGAATAAGCGTCAAGTGGTGATTACACACACACACACACACACACACACATGCACAATTGTGTGTGGTTATTTGGTATTGGGGTTTGGTATTTCAAACAAGTCTATTTTATAGTATGTACTATAAAACAATTTTGTTTTAAAATTTTTTAGTAACAAATAGTAGTATTGCCACTATAAACCACAGAACACGCTCTCAATTCAGAAATTAAAATACCCAGGTCTATTTTTTAATCAAAATTTGAAAGAGATTTAAAGGTAGGATTTTTTTTTCCTCCCTTTTCCCAAGCTCTTTACTCACCCATTCCTACTATTCTTCCATTTCCACTTCATTAACTGGATTTGGACTCCTATAGGTCCTTACTTGAATGGCTAGGAATTTGGCATCTAGTTTTAGTGGCATAGGACCTTAGTACACATTTAAAATCAATTTCCTTCTAAGTTTTCCTGAACTTTCCTGAAATTGGTTTCTCTTTCAAAGCCCGTATCTCAGCTTGACATGAGGGGAGAAGACATCTGTTGTTCACATATTGGGGAGGTTGTAGTAGTATAAAAAATTTATGGTATGCCTATGTCCAAAGATAACCTCTTAAAATAGCTTTTCTCCTCTCCAGTGTCTGGTACTTTTACTCTTTTGATGAAAGGCAGCAGGTTCTGTGTCTATACCTTGAGTGAGCAACTCTTATTCAAAGATTCATGGGCATATGCCATGACTTTTGATCTGGTAGTAGTAGCAGCTGGCATTACAATCAACCTAGTGATCATGTTCACCTGATCTGTCCCTAGGAAGACTCTGCATGGAAGATGAAGCCTAACAGTACGAATAGGATCTGGGAGAGATGGCCTCTTTACTCCACTGTGTAAAATGCTGTCTCTCTCTATGGAAATTATTTTCCCCTTATAAACAAAGGGCTGCTTACTTAACTAGATAGCTTTTCCCTAAATGTGCTTTTTCAGAAAATACTACTATGTTCTAAAGCAATATTTCCCAACTTCTGAGTCATGAATTTTAGAATAGGGGCACGGTGACAGCAGAAGATGATTCTAGGGAGAAATATTTATATATCCACTAGGCACTGTTCTAGACTGAAAAAGTGATGATTCTTTTTTATTATGTTCATTTAGCCCCTGCATAGTACACAATTGGTTTTTGATGTAGTGTTCAATGATTAGTTAAGTATAACACCCAGTGCTAAAAAGTGGTGGTTCTTGTACATATATGTACTATTGATTTTCAAACATAGGTAGATGTAGTTAATTAAATACAAGTAAATTCAAAAAGAATTACTAAATTTATAGTTGTCTTTATTTTCTTATTCATTTTTAATTTTAATTTTAATTCATTTTAATTTTAATTTTAATTCATTCATAATTATTCTCTTGTGGGAATGTAGAAATATTTTTCTCCTATAAAAAATCCCTCATTTTTGGGTTGATGGGGGGAGGGGTGTTGGGAGGGGGGTGGGGTTATGGACATTGGGGAGGGTATGTGCTATGGTGAGTGCTGTGAAGTGTGTAAACCTGGCGATTCACAGACCTGTACCCCTGGGGATAAAAATATATGTTTATAAAAAATTAAAAAAAAATCCCTCATTTTTGAAAAGGTTAGAAAATAGTGGGTTAAAGAAAGTAACAAGAACAGCACACAGCAAATCTGGCACAAAGTGCTATTTTTAAGAAAGATTGATCTTGAGGAACCCATAATTTTTTTGTACTCAATGCAAAATATATACAAAATTTGTATTTGTACTGACCTTTTAGATTACATCCTTCAATAGTAGAGAATATTCTAGTTTTTAGAGAGAATTTTATGAAAAGAAAACATTACATAGGGAAAATTATCTGCTTTGAAACAAAAAATCTTAGCTTAGAATCACATATTCTGGGCTTTTGTATTTGTTTGTTAAATTATTGATTATCTCTTCAGAAAGTTATAAATTCAACAAAGGTAGGAACTATGGCTTATACATTAACATATTCCCAGAACCCAAATCTTCAGCAGGAATTAAAAAAAGAATACACCAAATCCCTGGGTTTAGAATACCCCAAGCCAAAGTTTACTGAAGAAGTTTGCAATCAGTATTATTAACCTTAAGAAATTCTCCTGCTAAATAATCTTGTCTGACTTATCTTCTTCCCCCATGCTTAAAATTCTTAATTTTCCCAATAATAGAATCAATTATTCTGTGTGATTAGAAAGTCAGACACAATAAGTACTTGCCATAAGTGACAAAATAAACAATGAGTCCAATGATAACTACTATGATAACTTAATAACCAGCATAATGATAACTTAATAACCAGCATTAAGGTGCCCAGTGTAATCTTTCCACATGCTGTGAGTTTCATTTTTGTGTTTGACTCTGTCCCTCTGAGCAGAAAGGACAGGAAAGCAAGTGTTAATATGAGCAAGATAAAGGACACTCTCAGAAATATTGACCTGATGTGAAGTATAAAATGGATTATTTTACATTATGGATTCAATGGACTGATGCCTTTGGAAAACAACATGTAGAACCAGTAAATATAATATCTGGTCTCCTTATTTTTCAGTACATATGAATAATTATGGTAATACTAAAATCAAAATTCATTCATTTAGCATATACTTATAGATGTTCTACTATGGACTAGGCATAGTAGTAAGAACAAAGATCTCTTTCCTTACAGAGATTACATTTTACTGAGGGGAGATGGCAAACAAGGTATAATTAATAAATAATAATATATATTTATATGTATAATTAATAATAAGATATATAACTGGTAAAAAGATCTTAAGTGCTATAGAAAAAGTAGAGCTAGGTGAAGATCGGAAATGTGGGAGTGTGTGAGATGATGCTGGCAGGATATGATATTAAATAGAGTGGTCAGGTTAGGCCTATTGAGAAGGTAAAATCTGAGAGACTTGAAACAAGTGATGTTGTTGGCAATACAGGTATCTGGAGTGTCCCAGGCAGATGGAACAACTCCACAAAAGTCATGAGGGAGAGGTATGCCTAGAAGAACATGCTAGGAGGGCAGCGTGACTGAAACATTGAATGAGAAGAACAGTAATAAGGGAGAAATTATGAGAGGTACCAAGGCCTCAGTCATACAGGGCTCTGTGGGTCATTGTAATAATTTTGGCTTTTTCTCTGAGTGAAATGTGAGTTATAGGGGGCTTTAGGCAGAACACTATGATGATCTGATCTAATTTCTAAGTGGGATTTCCACAACTGCTTTGTGGAAAGTAAATCATAGAGGGCAAGGGTGGAAGCAGAACCACAAGATAGGAAATAATTATAATAATTCAAGTATAAGATGATGTTGATTTGGACCAGAGTGGTAGAGGTGGAGGAAATGGGGTTTGAATTTTGATATATTTTAAGTATAGAGTTGGTAGGATAGAATCTAGGATAGTAATATAAATTTGGCAATCTTCAACATATAGATTCGGATCTGAGACTAGAAGAGATTACCAAGGGAGTAAGTATAGATAGAGAAGACCAGGATACGGTCACTGGAACAGTCCCATATTAAGAGATTAGGAAGAAGAGGAAGACTAAGCAAAGGAGACTGAGAGGGAGCAACTAGCAGAGGTAGGAGGGAAAGCAGGAGAAAGTGGTGTCCTGGAAACCAGTAGAAGTCTATCAAGAATAAGGAAAGGAAACAACTGTGTCAAATGTTGCTGATAGCTCAAGATAAGCAAATGAGCATTGAAAATTGACCATTAGATTAGCATTATAGATGTAATTGATGACCTTGATGCAAGAAGTTTTAGGAGTGGCAGGGAAGAGAATGGTTAGAGATGGTTTCAAAGAGAATTGAAGTAGAGGGACAGGAGACAGTGACCACTGGCCATTCTTTCAAAGATTTTGCTGAAAAAAGATAATAAAGAAGTGGGACTATATATGGTGAAGGATTAGAATCAAGAGAAATTTTTAGTAGAATAGTTTAATAAACCTCCATATATCCATCACATAGATTTAAGAACTGTGAACACCTTATAATATTTTGTCTATTTTTCTGAAAAATTTTAAAGTAGTTGCAGAAAAATAATTGCATCATGACATTCACCCCTAAATATTTTATTTTCCCTCTAAAAATAAGGACATTAAAAAATACGAGTTTTGTAATACCTAATGAAATTATCAATAATTCCTGAACAGCCTCTATTACCAAGTTCATATTCAAATATCTCTAGTTGTCCTTAATTGTCTTTTATGATTTGTTGTTGTTGTTGTTGTTGAGCAGAAGTCAAATCAAGATCTTCACGTTGCATTTGGCTATTATACTTATCTTTTAAAATCTAGAACAGCTTCAATACTCTGCCCTCACTTTAGTATTTTTCCATGACATTGATTTATTAAAGACACTGGGTCAGTTGTCTTACAGGATACTCTCTACCTGAGAGGGGGGAAGAAATTTGTGTATTTGTGTTTCAAAAAACTTTATTTATTATTTTTTATTATGTTAGTTACCATACAGTACGTCATTAGTTTTTGATGTAGTGTTCCAAGATTCATCGTTTATATATAACATCCAGTGCTCCATGCAATAGATGCCCTCCTTAATACCTATCATGGGGCCAACCCATCCCCCCACGCACCTCCCCTCTAAAACCCTCAGTTTGTCTCTCAGAGTCCTTAGTCTCTCATGGTTCATCTCTCCCTCCAATTTCCCCCACTTCATTTTCCTTCTTCTCCTAATGTCCTCCATGCCATTCCTTATGTTCCACAAGTAAGTGAGACCATATGATAATTGACTTTCTCTGCTTGACTTATTTCACTCAGCATAATCTCCTCCAGTCCTGTCCATGTTGATACAAAAGTTGGGTAGTCATCCTTTCTGATGCTGAGTAATATTCCACTGTATATATGGACCACATCTTTATCCATTCATCTGTTGAAGGGCATCTTGGCTCTTTCAACGGTTTGGCTATTGTGGACATTGCTGCTATGAACATCAGGGTACAGATGACCCTTCTATTCACTACATCATTGAGGTAATTACCCTGTAGTGCAATTGTAGGGTAACAGGGTAGCTCTATTTTTAATTTTTTGAAGAACCTCCACACTGTTTTCCAAAGTGGCTGCACCAACTTACATTCCCACCAACAGTGTAAGAGGGTTCCCCTTTCTCAACATCCTCTCCATTTGTTTTTTCTTGCCTTGTTCATTTTTTCCATTCTAACTGGTGTAACGTGGTATCTCAATGTGGTTTTGATTTGAATTTCCCTAATGGCTAATGGCGAGGAATATTTTTTCATGTGTCTGTTAGCCATTTGTATGTGTTCATTGGAGAAATGTCTGTTTATGTCTTTTGCCCATTTTTTGACTTGATTATATGTTTTTTGGGAGTTGAGTTTGAGAAGTTCTTTATAGATCTTGGGTATCAGCCCTTTGTCTGTAGTGACATTTGCAAATATCTACTCCCATTCCATGGGTTGCCTCTTCGTTTGGTTGACTGTTTCCTTTGCTGCATAGGTGGTTTGATTTTGATGAAGTCCCCGAAATTCATTTTTGCTTTCGTTTCCCTTGCCTTTGGAGACATGTCTTGAAAGAAGTTGCCATGGTCAACGTTGAAGAGGTTATTGCCGATGTTCTCCTCTAGGATTTTGATGGATTTCTGTCTCACATTGAGGCCTTCCATTTTGAGTTTATCATTGTGTATGGTGTAAGAGAATGGTAGAGTTTCATTCTTCTGTATATAGCTGTCCGATTTTCCCAGCACCATTTATTGAAGAGACTGTCTTTCTTTCCATCGGATATTCTCCCCTGCTTTGTTGAAGATTATTTGACCATAGTGTTGAGGGTCCATATCTGAGCTCTCTACTCTGTTCCATTGGTCTGTGTGTCTGTTTTTGTTCCAGTACCATGCTGACTTGGTGATCAAAGAATTTTTTAATTAAATATTTTTTGTAACAATTAGACTCATATGTTGCAAGAATAATACAGAAGAAACTCTGTTATATTTTACCCAGTTTTCCAATAATAACAAATTGCAAAACTATAATACAGTATCATAATTAGGATATTTATAGTGATATGGCCAAGGGACCTAGCATGTCCATCACAAGGGTCTCTCACAGTTTGTGTGTGTGTGTGTGTGTGTGTGTGTGTGTGTGTGTGTGTGTGTTTTAATAGTCTCATCTACTTGCCTTCAGCCCCTTTACCCTCCTTTACCCCCTGGCAACCACTCGTCTTTTCTCCTTTTCTATAATTTTGCCATTTCAAGAATGTTATATAATTGGGATCCTACAATATGCAACTTTTAGATTTTTCTTTTTTTCACTCAACAAAATTCTCTGGTGATTCAGGTTGTTGTATATATCAATAGTTGTTTTAAATGTTATCAATGTTGTTTAAATGTTTAAAATGTTTTTTTTTTCCAAAATTGCTGATATATGTAATAACTCTTTCTTAGATATGTCATTTGCAAATATTTTCTATCATTCTATAGGCTGTCTTTTTGTTTTATTAATTGTTTCCTTCATTGTACAGAGTTTTTTATTTCAATGTAGTCCTAATAGTTTATTTTTGCTTTTGTTTCCCTTGCCTCAGGGGACTTCTCTAGAAAAAAGTTGTGATGGCTGATATCAGAGACATTACTGCTTGTGCTCTCTTCTGCAATGTCCTCATTCACTTTGAGTTTATTTTCTGTATGGTAAAAAAAGTGGTCCAGTTTCATTCTCTTGGATGTAGCTGTCCTGTTTTCCCAACATCATTTGTTGAAGAGACTGTATTTTTCCCATTGGATATTCTTGCTTCCTTAATTGATAATATAATTGTGGCTTTATTTCTGGGCTCTGTATTCTATTCTATTGATCTACATGTCTATTTTTGTGCCAGTACCATAATATTTTGATTACTACTGCTTTGTAGTACATTTGAAATCTGGGATTATGATACCTCCAGTTTTGTTCTTCTTTGTCAAGATGGCTTTCGCTAGTCAGAGGCTTTTTGTTTCCATACAAATTTTAAGATATTTATTCTAGTTTTGTGAAAAATGCTGTTGATGTTTTGATAGGGATTACATTAAATATTTAGATTGCTTTGGGTAGTATGGACATTTTAAAAATACTTATTCTCCAAAATCACGAGAACATAGTATCATTCCAAATGTCTTTGTGTCATCTTCGATTACTTTCATCAGTCAATGTTTTATAGTTCAGGGTGTGGGTTTTTCACCTCCTGGGTTAAGTTTATTCCTAGGTATCTTATTAAATTTGGTGCAGTTATAAATGGCCTATATTGTTATTTTGAAGTGAGTTTCTTGTAGACAACATATGGTTGGGTTCTATTTTTAAATCCATTTTGTTAAGATCTGTCTTTTATAGTTGTATTTAGATAATTTAATTATGGGTATTTTAGGGATCAAATCTGCCTTTCAAATACCTTAATCAAAACATCTTTAAGAATCTCTGGGAGATTATTCATTATTATTCATAGACTCATGGGATTGTTAGAGGCATGGGATGACATACACAGTCTGGAAACAGTAGTTGAATAGAATAAGAGAATAACAATAATAAAAGCTTTTAGAATAAATGATCATATTATTTATTTTTAAAAAGATTTTATTTATTTATTTGACAGAGAGAGAGAGATCACAAATAGGCAGGGAGGCAGGCAGAGAGAGGGGGGAAGCAGGCTCCCCACTGAGCAGAGAGCCCTATGTGGGGCTCAATCCCGGGATCCTGGGATCATGACCTGAGCCGAAGAGCAGAGGCTTTAACCCACTGAGCCACCCAGGTGCCCTGATCATATTATTTACAAATTAAGAGGCAATTTTATTCCAATGTATCTGTGTTTCAATACTGTTAAATGTTTTTCTTTGGAGCACACAAAATGTGGGTGGAAGAAATACCTCTTTACAAGTTAAGTAGTTTACTGTATTCATGTTTATTAAGCATTTTCTATGTGCAAGACATTGGACTAGGCAAAGGGTAACAATGATGAACAAGATCACTAATAAATGTAACCTGCAAGAACTGTAAAATATTAGTTTTGTTTTATGTACTTATATACTATATTCTTATACTTGTTTGCAAGTATACTGGTAGTACTAGCTTGGGCTACCATAACAAAGTATCAGACTGGGTGGCTTCAACAAAAGAAATATATTTTCTCACAATCTGGAGGGTAGAAGTCTGAGGTAAAGGTGCTGGCAGGTTTGGTTTCTTCTGAGGTCTCTCTCCTTGGCTTATAGATGACTTTTTCTCCATATGTCTGCATATCATCTTCCCTCTGCACATATTGTGTCCTATTTTTTTTTTCTGACTTAAAGAACACAAAAATTTATTTTCTCACAGTTCTAGAGGCCAGAAGCCTGAGATCAAGGTGTTGGCAGGGTTGGTTTCTCCTGAGATTTTCCTCCTTGGTTCATAGATGGCCATATTTTTCACATGGTCTTTCCTCTGTGTATGCCTGTGTCCAAATTTTTTCTTCTTATATGGACACCAGCCCCACTGGATTGGGACCACCTTAACGACTTCCTATAATTTAATTGTCTCTCTAGAGAGACCCTATCACCAAATACAGTCAGATTCTGAGGTTACTAGGGGTTTGGATTTTGACATATGAATTTTGAGGGGAAACAATTCAGTCAGTAACATATCTTGGGTTATATACTTGATATTGTATATTTTACATTTTATATATAATATATCCATATGTACAATATTCCATGTATGCTTGTATGTACCTATGTTTGATATCTGCATGTCAATATATGTTGAAATGACCATACTAGATATTGATTAGTTTTCAACACCTACATTTGATTTTTATTTGAAAACAAAATCAAATGCCTATAAAAATTTATTTCTAGTTACTTAATAGTCATTCCCTGAATAGATGATACTCCCTAAAGAGCTAATATTAATTAGATATCCAATGCAGGTGAAATTTTCAAGTCTTACGTTTTAGAAATTTCATTTTACTTAAAAACCACTTTGATCATTTAAATATATTTTGTCTAAATTATGTTTTCGCCTTGCACATAAAATTATCTTGATATTTCTATGAAAGTATCATGCCCATGTACCTTTTGGTTCATAATAAAATAAAAATCCCTAAAAGATACTTCATTATGAAAAATGTTTTCCTCTAAATATCTACAATCTGGCCAACTCATTGAGTCTAAAAGAGTGTTTAAAATTTGAGGGAAAAATAGATGACTAAATTACATGGTAAAATTCCTGTTATCCTCAAGCAGCCTTGTCCACACCCACATACATATGCCTGTATATTTTATTCAGTACAGCGTGGCGTGGAATAAGCCTCAATGAAAATGTGATGATTGTAGTATGAAATTGGTGTCAAAATCTTGGAGTATATTTTTTATTCATCTCAAACTGTGTCCTTTTAATAGATTGAACTATCTAAAAATGATGCTTTTGTAGGTTAAAAACTCGAACATTGGTAATTTTATAATAATTCACCCCATAGGAACGCAAGTACACTTTATTTATCGTATCCTCTAGTGATAAGCTAATAGAAAGTGATTCTTGTAAATAAGAATTTGTTTAATAGGGAGATTGGCTTCAATCTTCCCTCCAGTGTAGCGTTCCTAACAGGAGAGACACATACCCTCTTGGAACTAGAAGGGACTTTGCAAATCACCCATTCTGGTTTCCTAATTTTAAGAGGACATGTTAAGACAGTATTTTCTCTTCAGGACCTTTCAAATCTAGGGCAGATAAGTATTCTAGGTAGAGATTTGTCCTTTGGTTATTATCAGCGTATTTAGGGTTAGAGTTAGGATTAGGATTCTTTTCTTATCTCTAGAAGGAAAGTTAAGTTGTATGGGCCACTCTAACATGCAACTCTCACTTACCTTATAGCCAAAATCTGAGATCACTACAGTGGTTTTACTATCTGATTTGCAAATGTAAAATTTTGGTTAATGAATAAAAATTAAATTTAAAGGCAAATGAACTAAGTGTTTCTGTCATTCTCACCTGAGTTTTCTAAGATACAAATGTTCTTCCTATTTGCAAAGCATTTTACTGATTTGGAAGGTAGTTTCCCCTGTGTGTTTGTGTGTGTGCACACACGTGTATGTGTGTGTATTCCCGAATTCAAAAGGAAAATTAAACTTCATCAATATCCAGTTCTTCTAAGTATTCTTCTGAAAACAATGCCAGATATATAAATTCCATGTTCCCAAAGTATTATTATGTGAAATATTGGTTGAAAATAGACTACTTATTTGACAGGAGTTGGACTTGGGTGTAGTTGACATGAGCAATAGAAAAATGAGCAATAGAAAAACCTGTGTTGATTTCAGCAATGTGCCTTAATTTTTTCTAATTGTTTTACTATTCACCAAGTATATCCTGAAGCCATTCAGGTGCAATAATAAAATGATAATGATACTGAGAATTATTTAGCAATTTCAGAAAAAGTGGCTTTCTGGTGAGTTGTACTTTTTATTAATTCTTGAATGATGAAACCAGAGTGTGTCTACACATTATTTCTCACATGTGCTTATGGAGCACAAGGAGTTGAGTGAGTTAACATGGATATAAAACACATTAGAGCCAAGTTAAAACATTTTTACTAGATTTTTTGTTAGTCCATGAAGATTAACAGTAACCATTTGGAAAACATTTCTGGGATTCTCTTATAGCTAATTAAGCTAAATATTAACATAAAAATGCAAAGTGACTGATTATTAAAGCTGTTTATTGTGAAGTTACATTCTGGGCAATATATTAAACTGTTCACCTGGAATCTAGATGTTGTAAAGATATGGCAACCAGAAAAGTTGTCTGAGGATTTTATTAAAAACATGGGCCAGGCTCAGTGGGTTTATCAAGGCCTTCATTTTGTTGAGAGTGCTAGGAAACACTGTCATGCGTATGTGAACATTCATCTTTGTCTTAATTTGACTAGCTTAAGAATCAAAACAAATATTTTATTCATCTGTGTACCATGGAACAAGTCAGCATATTTGTTGACTTTCAGGCCAACTGCTATCTGAGCATATAGCACAGTTAATGGGAAGAAAGGAAATCCTCTATTCTTGTTTCCAACTAAAATTTTATTTTTTTATTTAATTTTTTTCCTTTTCACAAATTTTTTCAACTAAATTTTAAATCACATCATTAAAAATGTCTAGCAGTGAAACATTGTGATATTTCAAAAATTAAAATTAAGACTTAAACTTCTTGTGAACATAAATATTAATGTCTCTATTATCAGCACATATCATTAGAAATAGATACATAGAACTATCTTGTATTCTTTCAATTTTCAAAATGAAATTCTTCTTAAAAGTAAAGTACCCCAATTTTACTTTAGCAGTTTCAGCATACTTTTCATGAATGCTGTAATTTTGGTGGAATGATTTCTCACAAAAATTATCAAACAAAACAGATTCTAATGATGAAAATTTATCAATCTTAATCATTCTTGTTTTTCTTTTATTTGGGATATATACTGCTCCTATTTTTTTTTTTTTTTAGATTTTTATTTATTTGAGAAAGAGTGCGCACGCATAAGAGAGAGAGCGAACGCATAAGAGAGAGCGAGAGAGAGAGAAAGGGAGAGAGAGAGAGAGAGCGAGAGAGCGAGAGAGAGCAAGAGAGCACAAGAGGGGATAGGGGCAGCAGGAGAGGCAGAATCCCCATTGGCAGGGAGCCTGATGTGGGCCTCAATCCTGGGACTCCAGGATCTTGACCTGAGGTATAAGGCAGCTGCTTAATCGACTGAGCCGCCCAGGTTCCCTATATTGCTCCTATTTTTATAAAAATCATTATTTTTAAGAATTTTAAAATAGAAATGGAATTAACTGATTTGATCCTTTCAGAGACTTTCAGAGCGCTTTCTGAACATTTACTAATTAATTTTATATTAGTAAAACATGTGCTCCATAAAGAATAAATAATCCTATGAACTAAGTGGAGGCAAAAAAACTCTCACTTCTTGTAACTGAGGAAGCAATGGGGTTACCTGGTTTTAGAAGGATAGTGAGTCTTTTCTCAGTTTTGTGTTTTGTGAATTTTGGAGACAAGCAGCTGTTCTCACTCTCTAGAATCCACTTCCAAAGATTGTGGCACTTTCTTTATTGCTTGTTGGTAGAAGGCCAATAGCTCTCCAAGTTCTAACCCTCCATCAGGATCTAAGTGCTCTCCAATTTATAATTTCTTCAACCTCCCTCAACCCACATATCATCCTTTCATGAATTCCTCCATGAAATTTTTACTGCTGTCCTAATACTAGGACCCATTAAAAATTTTTTGTACCCTCAAATCCAAAGAGTGTTGCTTTTTGTTATAAATATACATGGGTTTAACCAGTAATCTTTCAAGTTTTGGATAGCATTCTTGTTCTTAGCAGCTAATTTAGATATTGGTGTCGACACTAGGTAGAATATATCCTAATGGTTAGCCGCTGAAAGAGAAAGAACTTGCCAGAGGCCAGGGACCAGCAGTCAGGAAGAATCTAGTTATTCTGGAAGAGAAGGCTTCCTTGGGTCACCTTATTATGTGATCAGGTAGAATCATTGTTCTTCCCATGCTACCTCCTTTTTTCCGAAACATGTAAAGGGAAAGATAATCAGAGATATCATATTTGCATTAGAATGAAAAAGAACCATAATGGAAGTTTTTCTATCAGTTATTAATAGGACCTTGATCAGATAGATATATTTGCATTCTTTAAAAATGTCCATTTCAATTGTATTTGAGCATTCTAGACTCTATGCTTTTGCCCATGTCCTCAAAATATCCAGTATGTTCTCACTCTCATTTGTCTTTGTAAATCCTACTCATTCTTTTTTTTTTTTTTTAATTTATTTATTCTCTTAGAGAGTGAGAGAGAGAGAGTGGGAAGGAGGAGCAGAGGGCGAGAATTACCAGCAGACTCCCCATTGAGTGTGGAGCCTGACATGGGGCTCCATCTCATGATCTTGAGATCATGACCTGAGCTGAAACTAAGAACTGGACACTTAATCAACTAAGCCACTCAGGTGCCCCAATTCTAACCATTCTTTATGGTTAGCTCAATCCTTACTTTTTCCATGTGGACATCTCAAAATATACTGCTTTATCATCTGAAGCTCACAAACTCCTGGGATCTTGCACCTTGCCTAGTTACTTGTGCCATCATGGTAGTTAAGCTTTTAAGTAGAGAGACTTCACAATGTATTGAGGCAGAGAGACCCTGAAGTAATTTTGCTTAGTTTGGAGGTGCCTGAGAGTAGTGGGGACAGTGGTCCATTTATTCTATGCCTCTAAGAAATGTGCAGAAAATGTGAGAAATCTGGTTGACCTGTTGGAAACTGTGCCAGCAGTTAGTAGCATGATTTGTTAAGTTTGAATCAGAGATAAAAATGGGAATGACCTCTGAGAGGACAGGTGTGGAGGGCCGACAATGCCTGCAGACCAGATGGGGCAATGTGTCTCTCCCGAAAGAGTGGTCTGGACAATGATGACTGTAGATTAGCCCCTTTGCCCCAGTCCTTTGGCAGTATGTAAGCTAGAACACCTGGAACTTAGATAATGGGAAAGAATATGGTAACTTGACTAAGAAAACCCCAAAACTATCTAGGAAAACCCTGGATTGACCAAATCTACTAAGAATAAAGTATATAGTTACCACCATTAGGCAGAATGGAGGCTTGAAAGAGACATAATTAAGAAAATTACTTTTGGTGGGGGGCACGCTTCATTGTAAGAAAATACACCAGCTAGAGTAGCAAGTTTGAGTGTGAACTTTAAAATTGAGGCAGCTTTTAAGTTGTACAGAAAAGAGGTGTTCCAAAAAGTTTTTGTTTTTAAGCAATGAGATGTTTAGAAGTACTAAGGAAAAACATAGGATAGTAGCTCTAAGACAGTATATAGAAAAAAGATGCCATAGTAAGAGGTTATAAGGAAGTTTCAGCTCTAAGTTTCCTTTTAAGTTCCATAATTTATATGTCTGAAAGTGTCTTCCTTATACATCTAACATTTGTGATAATGTATACTAGAGCACTTCAGAAAAGTGCTACAACTCTAAGTGTTCACTTTAAAAGCTATTGTTAAAAATAACCAAGTATAGGATTGAAATGAGAAAGATTTAAAAACTAATTTTAAAATACAATTCATACATTGACATATGAACTAAGTGAAAACTTAAAATATTTTGATAATTACCATGAAACAGCATAAAATGATGTTAAAGATAAAATATACAGTGAATAAGGCAGAATGCAAAGTAGTTTTGTATTATTGTTAGAGGAGGTTATGGAAAGGATGTGACCACAGGTTGAACCTGGAGCAGAGTGAGCAGTCAGAGGCCCTTTACCCTTCCCGTACCCATGGACCATACCTTCTGCCCATGGTTCCCACAGTGGGAGCAGTATTCAAGGTTGCAACCTTGAGAGAACACTGTGTTGAGACCTTCTGGACAGGTTATGTGACTAAATCTGGTTGATGCCTCTGCATAAACTGTTAAGATTCTGGCTTTGGGTGTAGAGGTTTACTCTGGACCAGGTGCCTAAGACTAGCCTCATATGTAAGTTCCCTTGCTTCTTAAAATTTCCATCCACCCGTCTGGAGTGGTTTGCCTCTTTCTTCTGTTGTTCTGTGCACTCTGTGTAGGGAGGGGCCAGTTTGTGAGTCAACAATTATGATTACAAACCAAGTAAAATTATATTTATGTTTAGAAGAAAACTAGAAGAGAATTTGAAAAACTAAAAGTTGATAAAATTGTCAGTGTCACTTTTTTAAAGCTTTTAATTCCTTCCCATAATTTTATTTTTTTAAGATTTAGAGAGAGACCAGAGAGAGGGGGGAGAGAGAGAACACATGCATGTGTATACACAGGTCAAGCAGGGAAGAGGCAGAGGGAAAGGGAGAGAATCCCCAAACTCCTGGCTTGGGTGATCCCACCACCTGAGACTAGGACTTGAGCTGAATTCAAGAGCTTGTGGTAGTCCAACCATCTGAGCCACCCAGCTGCCCCTCCTTCCCATTATTATAACATTACTTACAAGGTAACATTCTCTGAAAATGAAGAAATGTTCAAAAAAAATTTTTTTTACCTGTTCATTTATAACTTTTAACACTTCAAGTCTCCTTCAAAATTAAGTATAAAATACACACTATCTACTTTCCTATCCAGTTTTCAAATAGAAAACATTTAATGAAAGAAAGGTTGGGAAAGCCATAATGGATAAAATAGAAAAATACCTCAATGTTTAAAAAGCACTTAGGAAAGAGGAAATATTATTGGTTTTTAAATATAATAAGCCATAATAATAAGCCATAATAAGAAACACTGTTCTGTGTAAAAATTTTTATTCACAATACCAAGAAAACTAGTTTAAGAGGTAATCCTGGAATACATGCAATTCATAGTTTGTGAAGTAATATTTATAGATTTTATTAAAATATATATGTATACTCATTGTTGATAATTCATTCTCAACTATTTTTGTAAAAATTATTTAATAAAAACAAATATTAGTCAAATTCTCTAATTTTACCTGAAAATAGTTTTTTTGATTTTTTTTGTTAATGTGCATATGATTGTGTTTCTATAGGTATGTATAATTCCTTTAAGTTCCATAATTGTATATATTTGAAAGTATTTATATCTATGTCCATGTCTCTGTATGTAGCTAGCTGATCCATTAGCACTGAAGCATTTCTTAACTGAGCCTGTATACTAGGAAAATTTTTTGAAAGAATTTTACCAAAGTTTAGAACAAATCTACTCTAGATTCTTTTTTCCAAAAGTATTTTGATTTTAGAAGCCATAATAAAAAATAGCCGCATATAAAATAAAATTTCCTGTGGCTACAATCTCCATCTACTATGAAAAGAAATGTAATTTTCCCTTAAATGTCTTTGAATTTTAACTTTAATGCATTCATTCCTTTGGCAAGCATTCACTGAATGTCTGTTATCTGTTGTACATCCTGATGGGAATTCTGAGATAAAAGTCAACCGCATTTTAATTTATTGAAAATTTAAATTCCACAAAGATTTTGTAGAAAGTCTGTATTTGTGTGTTGCATGATTGTGTGGATTTCATGAGAAAGCTATGACCTAAACTGGTCATGAGATCAATTGCTGTATATTTTTGTCTTCTCAGTCCCAATGATTATATCATTCAATATTGTTGAATCCCATAAGAAACCTAATGTGTAAATGCATATACACAAATCTTGCTTTTTTAGATGTTTAAAACTTACCTGAGAAATTAAAATCTAGTATGTCAAAATGTAAGATCCTATTGAACTTTTCTGTATATACATAAATAATTGAAAATAAATACTCACAAACTGGTAAATATTTTCTTTTAGTTGATGGATAATTTCACATTTGCTTAACATAAACATTATCCTGAAGAGTATTCTCATAGATTGTAGGCCCTCTAGTTCTTATTCCTACCATTTTTTTTTGCCTCATTTACAGTCTTTTTATTGGTCCACTTTTAAAATTATTGAGAAATTATCAATTTTACCTTTAAAATTTAAGAACATATTTTAGAGGAGCATAATAAAAATCTCTCTCTCTCTTTTTTTTTTTTTTTTTTTTGAGGCAGGATAAAAGAATCCCTCTAATTAGAGAGCTCTTTTTCCTGAGAGAGTTATTCTTATTTTCTAACTTCCTTAATGTTGCCATTGAGGAGAGTCTTATAACTATATGTTTCTATGCTGGCATTTATACCTCAGATTATATCAAACTATAAAAAAACAAAAAGTCACACTTATTGTTGGTTCTCTAGAACTAGTGGAGAAGAAAGGAAGTCTTCATTTCAATCTCTGCCATGGGTAAGTGTTACCATAAAATTAAGACCATTTCATGCTGTCACTGATGTTTCCTGAGTGAGGTTTGGGGGAAAAAAAATGAAGTTAGAGTCAATTTATATAAAACAAGTTTGAGAAGTAAATATAAAAAATTTAAGAGAAGGGATTGTAAAATCTTCAGAGTTTTAGAAAAGGAAAGTTTCCTTGTTCTGATAAGTGCTACAAGCCAAATAGGATTTCTTTTTTTACCAGAATAATATAATTAGATAGACTTTAACATCTGGAGAATAATTTTAAAGCTTTTTAAAAAAAATTGATTCAAGGGGCGCCTGGGTGGCTCAGTGGGTTAAAGCCTCTGCCTTCAGCTCAGGTCATGATCTCAGGGTCCTGAGATGGAGCCCCGCATTGGGCTCTCTGCTCAGCAGGGAGCCTGCTTCCTCCTCTCTCTCTGCCTGCCTCTCTGCCTACTTGTGATCTCTCTCTGTCAAATAAATAAAAATCTTTAAAAAAATAAATAAAAAATTGATTCAAGTATGTGGTGAAAGCATATTTTTGGAGCTAGTGTTGATTTAAGAAAATCTTTATTGTTTGTGATTTCAGCAGTTCTTTAAAATCTGTATCTTATTAAATTGCTCTGACTCTCAAAAGTAGAGAGAAAGTGATGTATTTAAGACTGAAAAGAAACAGGGTCGCATCCTACGCCTGTTCAGTACATACAAAATGTCGGTGAAATCACCACGTGAAAAAGGCATAATTCATCAGAAGAGGAGCAAAATCAGGATTTTTCAGGTGGCCCATGGTAAATACGAGTCTGAGTGGTATTGAGTTAGGACAGCATTAGAACGAGAAAAGACGTTTAAGAATTCCAGATAGTATATGATTCATTCAACCACATGTGCAGAAAAAGACACAGGAGTTTGAAGCTATAGTAGAACAGGATTTCCAGCTGAAACTTACCCAAAGCCCACAGGCTTTCACCAGTACCTCTCAGACCTTCACCAATGCTCCCTCTCAGCATCTGTTTTCATCACATGGATATGTGTGCCAGCTTTAGTGTTCTTTTTCCTAGAGGGGGGAGTTTATTGGAGGCAGTACCCAGAGGAAGTTCAGGTCCCCGGGACTGCCTCTCTCAGAGTTAGAGGAGTCAAGGCCCCAAACAGAACTTTTTATTATAATGAGGAGTTTGGTGAAATTTTAAGGAAGGGATGATTAATAAAAGGCTGAATAAAATGTTGAGAGCTATTTCTTGAGACGCTGGAACCCACCAGAATTGTCTTTTTTGGAAAAAGTGTTACACAGGTTTTGGGGAAGACTGAGAAGCCACACTTTCTGACCCTGGACAGACAAATCCATCATTCCTGAGGGTTGGAGGTTTAGGAAATCTCCAGAGATGGTAGCCTTTGTGGCCTGGATGTGAAGATAGTTGTCATTGCGGTGAGGCGTATGCGTGGCTTTGTGGGCACTGTGAGCATATTTGAGCCTGGAATGAAAGGAAACCAGAGCAGCTTCTATGTGGTGCTGACAGATGGAAGCAGCATGGTTCAGAAAGGAGGCATATATATTACATCGTCACGCTGAGAGTGGGAACAGACGTGAGGAAGAACGTAAAGAAATTTGCCAAACCATCTGAGTGTCATGATTTTGTAGGTACCAATTTGAATTAGAGCCAGTGTGTATTTGTTGATAGTAAGAGATGTGAGTACATAATAACTTTTGGAAAACCTACATTATCAAAACATGGTGCCTCTCATAATGCAGAGGGCACTAGTGAGAACTTAACTATCCTTATAATGTAGAGGAAATTGTTTTTAGAGAGTTTCTTTCTTAGCTTGAAAACTCAGAGTTTGGAAAATAAAAATAACATGCCGAATTCAAATTGTGCTAAAGATGAGTTTCTAAAGGATAAATACACAGGCTTTAGAATCTGAAAAAACTGCCTTGAGATCCCAGCTCTGCAATTTATCAGCTCTGTGATCTCAGACATTTTATTGAACTTCTCTGAACCTTAGGTCCTTCCTCTTAAACGTAGTTGTAATAATAATACCTCTCCTTGGTTTATTACATGGAAGGCCTGGTGGTTAGCAAATGCTTCATAAATATTGACTATTATAACTATCATCATTACCATTACTCTTACTATTTCAGCTCATACTTTCAATGAGTGGAGTGCTAGTCACCTTTGCTTCCTCTGCTGTCATACAATATTTTCCAAAAAATTCCTGGGAAAAAAATGAATTTTTGCTTCGATAGTTTCCACTTATCACACGCAAATGAAGTAGACTAGTTAGTGGGGAAATATTTGTAAATTCCAGATTAAAATAAATTTTCTTAGCTGAAGCATAACTTCAAAACTGGTCAAGTGAAGAGACTGTGAATACATTTGTTTAACAGGGATAACCCAGCAAATCTGCTAAGGGAGTATCCTAACAAAAATACTGTCAGAGGGCACCTGGGTGGTTCAGCTGGTTAAGTGTCTGCCTTTGGCTCAGGTCCTGATTCCAGGGTCCCGGGATTGAGGCCCTCGTCCTGTTCCCTGCTCAGCAGGGAGCCTGCTTCTCCCTGTCTTGGCTGCTCCTCCCCCTGCGTGTGCTCTCTCTCTCTCTCACTGTCAAATAAATAAACAAAATCTTAAAAAAAAAAAACCATCAAAAGTACTGTCAGTAAAAACAGATATCCTTGTAAAGCCATTATCTGGAGCAAGTTTTAACAAAATAGAGGACTTTTTTGGATAAGCCATAGACTTTAGTAGCAGGGTAGGCCTAAAATATCAATGACCACAGTTTAAATGCATATATGTTAGAATTCGGAGAAAATGTCTGTACTTCATGGGTTCTATCCAAATGAGTTTTATAATCATGTAACAAAAACTTCATAATATTGTAGGTATGCTTTATTTGCATAAGGAAAGTGATCCTGAAGGAATTTTTATGAGAACTTACTTTTTCCCCCTACTAGGAAAAGCACTTTGCTTGATCTGTGTATGTAAAAAGGGAGGTTTATTGTTGATTTCACTTAATCAAAACATGTAGATAATTGGTAACAAGAGCGTGTGAACGTTGAAGCTTTCACGTTTTAACTTTTCCTGATCGGGTTTTTTCTGGCATTCTGACAAGGAGCTCAATGCAATCTATTTTTTTAAAAAAGCGATGGCCTTTATTTAATTACCCAGCCAGACTGGAGGGAACTGAAGTCTTTCACCTAATAGGATTGGGAATTGCAAATGTGAAAGTATTTTGCACTTTCTTCAAAAGAGGGGCATATCTTTAGAAAAAGACATCTTAAAATTAAAATCAAGGATTACTATAAAATAGGTTTTTAAAATGTATAGCTGGTGGTAAAATAAATTACTTGCCTGTATGACTTCAGAGCAAAAATTCCCACTTAAAAATTACTTTTTGGCTCAGAGTTATTCTGTTTTTCTATCTTTTTTTCTTGGTAAGTTTTATATGGTCTATTTTATGTGTTCAGTTTACTCAAAGTAAAACCCTGTGAAGTAGAGAAAGTTATTGTTGAAGCCTTACAGATAAGGGAATGGAGACAATGAGTATGGCTCACCATGGTCCTTCATTAGGTCATGGTGAGTGGAGAAACCCTGCAATGGCTGCAGAGCGGTGGTGCACAAGGATAGAGAGCTTTGGTGTGCGTCAGAGAATCAGCAACTGAGCTGTCTACTGTCACTTCCTACTGTGTGGGCTCGCTTAGTCACTTCAATTAACGTCTGATGTTTTACCTGGAGTTCAAACAGCTTTTCTAAGGACGAAGCTTGCTTCTTCAACTAAATGTGACCGTTAGGTCATATTATGAGTCAAATTTATTTCCTTATCCTTTCCTTTTCTAGAAATAACGATATATGAAAGTGTCTGATAATGTGAAAATCCTATCCAATGCTGGGCTGTCGTAGTTCGACTAATAGTATCATTGCTGTTTATCAAATTGTTCTTTATATTGTTGTCATCTAAAAGTGTATCTGTAAGGCTCTGATATCATGTTAAAGCTTGTCTTCAGTGTGGATGCCTGCAATAAAACTTATTCTAAAAATTATAAGTATGTGATAGTTTAGAAAGCTGCATTAAATAGGTTTAGGCAAACTTCTGACATTTTCCCTGTTATGAGTCCAAATATCTAAATATCTAGTAATATGCAAGGAATTTGCTGAATTTATCTCTTCTGAGCATATGTTAGTGTCTTCAAGTCAGAATTGGCTACTGTATTTGGTAGTTTTTTTTCTCTGTTGTGAATCAAGTAAAGAAACAGCTGATAGGAGACCTTGTTTTCCTTGACAAGTAAAACCAAAACAGGAAAATAAATTACTGTAGTCATGAAAATGGAAATGTTTAGAATATTAAAAGAAGCTTATTTCAAAAAAGCTGTAAAATACTAGTCCTGATTTTGTAACTCTTTTAGAGAGGGACTGAAAATGACCAGGCAGAAAATTACCAACAAACTTAGGGTATCTGAATCCCTAAGTACTTTTCCAAGTATTATCACAGATACTCTATTTATAAACACATAGAAAAAACATACTGTTTTTTTTTACTTAAGAATTTTTTTAACATTTTTTTTTAAAGATTTTATTTATTTATTTGACAGAGAGATCACAAGCAGGCAGAGAGGCAGGCAGAGAGAGAGGAGGAAGCAGGCTCCCCGCTGAGCAGAGAGCCCGACGCGGGGCTCGATCCCAGGACTCTGAGATCATGACCTGAGCCGAAGGCAGCGGCCTAACCCACTGAGCCACACAGGCGCCCCCTTTTTAACATTTTTTAATTATTGCAAGTATAATTATTTAATAATCTCTGAATCATTTGAGCTTGTCTCTTGCTACAACATGGGATTATATATATCTTTTTATTTTACCCTCAAACTTATAGTTTAGGAAAATGACTAATTGCAGAAGAACTAGTACCAGATAATTTAATAGTACCATGTACACTAGAAATGTTTCTTGACACTGTTAACATTGATAGGTAATCCTGCCAGATCTATAAAAATTCAATGAAAATATTAATGTAGATTATGAACAGGAAAAAAATTGCTTTTTCTGCTATCTACCATGAAACATACTTTTAAAAAAGTTTCATATATTTCCTTCAAGGGCTCTTTTCTGAATGACCTGAGAATTATTGATTGCTTTCCTTCACCATGCCTGAGGATACTGACAATTGTTCTGATTAGAGATGTGAAAAATACTACACATACAGGAAAGTACATAAAACATAAACGTACAACTTAATGACTTACTATAAAGCAAATATCCATAGAAGTTTGTAATAAGCCAGTAGCTCTCTGCTTTTCCCTTCTTAGGGATAGTTCTACCCTGCTCCCCTAAAAGTGAACATTGCTTTATATTTTTTGGCAATAGATTCCTTATTTTTTTTTTGAAAATAGTTTTTCATGAGTAAAAATAAATTTTTAAACAATACAGTTGAAAACGGAATAGTATGTATTTTTTTAAATGACTGTCTTCTTTAACTTTGTGTTTTTAAGGCTCATCCTTGTTAAGTGTGGCTCTAGTTTATTCATCTTTATGGCTGTAGGATAGTCCATTGTATGACTATACCAATTTATGTATTCATTCTACTGCTGATGGCCATTTGGTTGTTGCCGCTATTTTGGCTATTATGAATAGTCCTACTTATGTGCACCCATTTCTAACATACTCACTTTGGAGTAGAATTGCTAGATCATAAGATATGCATGTGAGATATTTTATTGGATAATTCCAATTTCCCCTTATTGTTTAAAGCAGTTTATATTATGCCATCCTTATCAGTTTTTGAATTTGTTAGACTTTCAATTTTTATACATTGGTGTATTGTTGTGGTATATTATAATGGCTGTATTTTTTATTTTTCTTATTTCTAATAAGGTGGAACCCCTCTAGACAAACCATAAGTGACTCTTAATGTCACAAAACAAACTGAGGGTTGCTGGGGGGAGGGGAGTCGGGAGAGGGGGGTGGGATTATGGACATTGGGGAGGGTATGTGCTATGGTGAGTGCTGTGAAGTGTGTAAACCTGGCGATTCACAGACCTGTAATATAATACATTATATGTTTATAAAAAAATAAAAAATAAAAAATAGAAATGAAGAAATAAAAAAGATGGAACCCCTCTTATTGCATTTATTGGCCATTCAGGTTTTTTCTGATGTAACTAATTTCAATCTTCTGTCCATTTTCTTTTATTGAGTTATTTGTTTTACTTATCAATTTATAGTCATTTCTTATACATTTTAGGTCTGAGCTAATTTTTAGTTATGTGTATTGCAAATATCTTCCCTCTGTCATTTTCCCTTTTTATTCTTTAATTGTGTCTTTTGAATAGCAAAATGTTCTTAATTAAATATGATAAAATTTAACACATTTTCTTTAAGTCTTTTTTTGTTGTGATACTAAAATAATTTTTTCATCTTAAGATATCAGGATATTTCTCAAGGTCATCAAGATATTTCCTTATTTTCTAAAAGCTAAATTCCCCATTCTTTCTTCCAGTCATCCAAAATGGCTTTTGCCCCCTACTTCCCTGAAAGTGTAAATGCTATCAAATTGATATACCCAATTTCAGTCCCTTCTCTGAGCCACAGATATGTATTTGTAGTTGTTTGTCTGACCTGATTGTTTGTATAGTTCAAATGTTAACAGATTCAGGAAGAAACTCATTTTTTCTAAAAAAAGATTTTATTTATTTATTTATTTGAGACACAGAGAGAGTGCCCTTGTGTGTGTAAGGGAAGCGGGGAGGACAGAGAGGGAAGGAGAGGGATAAACAGTTTCCACATTCAGTGCAGAGTCCTAAAGGGGGGCTCCACCTGGGGCTTGACCCAGGGCTTAATTTCACAACCCTGACATCATGACCTGAGCCAAAGTCAAGAGTCGGATGCTTAACCAACCGAACCTAGGGTGCCTCAGAAAGAAACTTTTGATTTCCCATCCTCCAACTGTGTTCTCCCCTCAAACTTTCTTTTCAATTGTTCAGGCTTAAAATTTGAGTCATTCTTGATCACTCCGTTTCCCTCAGCCCCTAAATCTAGTCTAAAGATAATTTCTGCTGTTTCTTTCTACACATATTTCCTGAATTTCAAGTATTTTTCATCGTCTTCACTATTTGCTCCTCAATCCAAGTAAATTCCATCGTTTCCCTGGATTATTGCAAGTCTTCTGACTTGTCTCCCCTCTTTAACTTTTGTCCTATTCTAGATGATTTGTTTCATGGTTGTGCACCAGGTTAAACAAACACTGTCCCAATGCTCTGCAATTCCTCTTTCTCTCAAAGATTTTATGCTCCCTCAAAACTATTTCCTTAATTGTGGGTAGTCTTAGCCTGGAGTGGACAATGGAAATGGTCTGTTTTTAAGCCTGACTCATGGCAGAAATCCTCCAGAGCATTTCTGGCGGCGATCATCCAGTTTCTGCTTAAGTATTTCTCTTGATAAGGGAACCTCTTCCTTCAAAAGAAAACTGATTCTTTCAGAAATTAATCACTAGATGTATGCTGGGAAATGACCTGTTTCCCCCATAGGAAATTAATCAAACTGACTGATTAGAAATGAGAAGGACAGTGTTTTGGGATTTGGATTATATAGACATATGAAAAAAATAAAGAAAAAAAAAACCATTTGGATCTGTTTGAACTGTTGAATATTTACCAAACTGGAAAATAGCAACTGAATCATGTAAATTAGAGCCTGTGGCAGATTTAGGTAAATAATCTGAGAAGTTCCTTGCTCCATTCTCATATAAACTATAGAGTAATTATTATCGTGGCAAATCAGTGCTCTGGTAGAGTCACTTTTGATATAAAAAAATATTTCTCCTGAATCTTCTAGGACCTCCACCCTTCTTTTGTTATCCTGTAATAAATATCCTACCCTTTATCAATGCATCCATCGAGTTATATTGTATGTTTATCGATACCTCCATTCTCTGGGTGTCCTAGGTGTAGATACTATGTCTTATTTATCTTAATGTTATTAGTGTCTAGTAGAGAGCCTAGAACATAGCAGGGCTCAGTAAAGTTGTTAAATGAATGATTTATCTCTGTAATTAAGACCTCCAAACAGTGCAATAAACAACCAGTTGTTTGCTCTAAACTTCCTTGGATAATTGTCTTTTCATTAGCTCTGCTTACTATTTTAAACCCAAGAGGATTCAGTTTAAACATCAAATATTCACTTTGTTTGCTTTTTTTTTTTTTTTCTTTTACTGGTTAGTCAGTGTTTTCTATATTCTGAACAGGGTTTTCCGTGGTATTAATAATTTTTTCTGGCACTGAATTAGGGTGCTAGAAAATTTTTGCCAGAGCTTTCAGAATGATTTTTAAAAAAAAATTTTTAAAAAGATTTTATTTATTTGACACAGAGAGAGAGAGATCACAAGGAGGCAGAGAGGCAGGCAGAGAGAGGAGGGGAAGCAGGCTCTCAGCTGAGCAGAGAGCCTGATGCGGGGCTCAATCCCAGGACCCTGAGATCATGACCTGAGCCGAAGGCAGAGGCTTTAACCCACTGAGCCACCCAGGCGCCCCGATTTTTTTTTTTAAGAACTGAAAGGATTTATGAATTACCACTCTTCCCCAAAATACACAAAATTGCTTTCATGGAGTTACTTAGCTCTCAGGAAATGGAACCCATCAGTACATTAAAAATAAAGAAAAAAAAAAGAAGCTCTTAAATAGGTGTTCTGGTATTCATAAATTCTTCATAAAAATAAACATTTGTTAAATATTTTATTTTTGATCAATTGAATTTGTTCTATTTTTGCTAAATAAGTACTCTATATAGCTTTCAACATATAGGAATAAAAAATATGATTATGTGAGGGCATACACACACACACACACACACACACACACATCCATACACAAAACACACTCCCCTTGAGGCTTACTTTAAATTACCAGTTTAATGTTGTCACAGTAAAGCCAGGGAGTGTCAAACTGGATGCTTGCCTCAGTTACAGAGTTTGAGTATAAGGCAGCAGGAAGTGCCAAGCCTTTAGGGCTACTTAGCAATTCTCTTGTTGGAGATCCAATTAAATAAATTGGATCATCCTTCATAATCATAATTTCCCTAAATACTTAGGTAAGGAAATAGTTTTAAAAGAGTTTGATAACACAAAGAAGAAAAATGAATAGGCTAAACATCTAACAATTTGTTAGGTCAAGCCAAATGAAAGAAAAACAATGTAAGTGACATTCATGTAGGAAATTATAGAGAAATCGTCCCTGTAAATGCGTGCTCAATAGAGATTTTGTAGTAAAATGTCAACGCAAGCAACTGAAAAAAAAAGTTTATTTGAAAGAAGGTGTACTAACAATTTGTACATTTCGTCAAGTTGGTTAAATTTTCAACTTCTTTTCCTCAAAAGTACATCACTTCATTATAGTTCTGTTCACAATTTTCATGAGGAAATACAAGAAGTTTGCATCACAATGCACGTTGAGTTCTGATACCCAGGTGTTGTGTTAGCTTTCAGAAGGGAGTAGTCCTGACACATGCGTAACCCAGCTTTAGTTAATGCGAGGATCCCATAAAAATTCAGTTACATTCATGATTCAGACTGCATAAATTGCTGTGCCATTGAATTTTAATGGATTTTATTTACGCTCTTCGGTGATGTGTGTGTAGGGGAGAGAAAAGGAGAAATAGGAAGAGAGGGAAAAGTTCCTTTTCTAAGATAATTCTATTAAAATTATACCATTTAACCTTTCTCTTCGCAAAACAACTCTTCCCATATGACAAAATTCATTACTTGTATTTAGCTATTGAGGATCCTTAAATTCTCAAAAATGACGCCCCCCGGGGTGATCTTTAGTTCTTACGATTACTCCTATTTAGTTGATATTTAGTTGTTCAATAGGAGTATTTATGACTTGTATTGAGTTGTTCAAAAGCACTGTGTAGTTGTAAGTTAGCTGAGAAGGTTGTGTGGGTGTATTTCATCAATTTATGGAGGAAATACATTCTCTCATAGAGATGAAGGATATTTTTAATACAAGCCATCATAAAGTTATAATTCATTGGGTCTCAGTTGAGGAGTGACTGCTTTACCTTTAATCTTAAATGTCTAATATTCATCAGTTCTATGGGAGTGTGTTTTTATAGGATAATTAAGATGGCTGTAGGATTGTACAATGACTTCACATATTTAATTCTCAGACTAATACCACCTATAAAGTATTGCATAACCAGAAATTTCAAATAAATACTATTTTTCTTGCCTTGTGCTATTCTTTCTGTCTTGAATGTTACTCTGCCACTTCTTCCTTTGCGAATTTCTATACTTTGCCCAGTTTCAGTGAGACTTTTTAGAGAAGACTCCTCTGACCCTGCAGATTTGTCCAGATTCCTCTGAAGCCTACTCTCAGGGTACCTGTTTTTCTCATTACTGTCTCTTATCACAACTGCAGTAAAACTGTTCCCTCTGTAACTAGCTTACGTGTTTCCCCTGCCCCACAGCTCCAATACAATGCATTATTCATACAGCTTTCTTGAGAAAACATAGGATCCGTGTAATAAAGAACAGATAGTGTTTGTGAAACCATATTATGGAACAGGATATTAAAACAGGGCACTTTTAGTCTCTTTTCCTCCTGAAAAGGAAAGTTTTGGAATTTTAGATATATACCGGCACACACACTTTGCCACAGAGATGCATTCATTGCACTAGACCCCAGTTTTTTCAGTTATCCAGTCACGATAGGCTGTCACTCGGGTATACACTCCTGGCTTATCTGGCAGACCGCATTGATCCCCCCAGCTTACTATCCCCACGAGGAACCAAAGCCGCCGTGAGTCCTCTTGAATGAGTGGGCCACCAGAGTCACCCTGAAGGAAACACAATGATGAAGTGTTAGGCAACCCTAAAGTATTAAGGAGTTTATTTCTATGCCAGTAGAAGTCACACCCATTACCACAGTAAATTTAGTCTGACTTTTTCTGTTGAAATGTTATACTATGTTGAAATACTATACCACTTTTCAAGTGAAAATTACTGAAATCCTTCGAGAACACTCGTTGTTCCTTCAGCATGCGTGAGAAGATGAGAAGCGTGTTTCCCAGACTGTCCTCAGTTGCCTGACTGATGGCTTCCCATCCCCGACTTTACCTCCTCCAGGAAGCCTTCCATGGCCTGTGTCTTCCCCCTCCCACTGCCACCCCTTCTGGCTTTGGGCTGGGTTAGTTTTTCACTGCCTATGTTCCCACGTCCTGTGTGAATCTCATTCACCACTTCTGTATTATTTTATACAAGCACATTTTGGGTCTGTTTGAACTTGCTCCCTTGTACCAGTTCCCCTGGTGGCAGTCACACATTTCTGCCAAACTCACGGCATGGAGGATACTTATTCAGTGTCTGTTTTCCAGGCTATTCTATAAGGTCTGCCATGGAAGGCATACCTATTCTGGACGCTGCTGTATCCTAAGCTTCTAGCCCGCAGGAGATGCTAAGGAAATATTGGTTAGGTGATGAGTCTTCATAAATCTCTTTTGTCTTCCTATTCATAGTACCGCATGGTGTCTGATGTATAATGTATCATCAAAAAGGATTCTTTGGTGAATTATCAAAAAAGTTATATGGCAATGAGTAAAACACTCCTTATGAAATACTTACTAACCAATTATAACCAACCAATCAACATATATTTGTACATGCAGTAATCTAGGTGGGGAGACAAATTTAGTCCGTTTTACATGCTGCTGGATCGGTTAAGTGTGTGGGTTCTGGAGTTAAGACAGCCTGAGTTGCAATCCACCACTTGTCAGCCATATGACATTGCGTAAGCTGTATAATGCTCACTCTCTCTGCCTGTTTCCTCACGTGTGAATGATGTTTCTGTATGTTTAAATGAGTTTTACATATACAACACTTTCTGTACAGCCGGCGTATAGTCTGTACTAAGAAAAGTCAGCTATTACCAAAGGTGCTTTTAGAGTAGTTTGCTGTTCATTTGACGACTCTTAGTAGCTAGCTCTTCGTACCTACTTAGTTACTGGTCTGGATGGGGAGAAGGTCAGGGTGTGAATCACCAGCTTGCATGGCAGGCACTGCCTCGAGCTGATCGGCACCTGCCTCCTCTGGGTTATGTGTTTGTGCTCCATTTAACCCGTTCCCCGTGCTTTCTCATCATTGGGTTTTTGTTGCAATTTTTTTCTTTCTAGTCAGTATCTGCATAATGTCTTACCAAGAGTGCACAAACAGATGTTAAACTAAAAGGTGTAATTTTCCCTGTATCTGGACAGCTTCACTGCCTTATTGTGCAGACATCTAAGCTTGTGTTCTCTCTTCTAGACTATAACTTTGATTAGTGCAAGGAACACCTTGCTGTGCCTGCACAATATCTGGTGGACAGAAAGTAATTCATACATTGTCTTTGAATGAAGGAAGGAAGGAAGGAAAGAAGGAAGGAAACAAGTAACTGATCTCATAAGCTCTTTTGTAAAGTGCCATTTCTTTTTGAAGCAAAACCTTTACGTATTGTTGTATTACAGTTGAAAATTACTGGGTCCAGAGTGGAACACACAAGGAAAGTTTCATGATGAGCTAAGGCTTGATCTGGGCTTGAGGGGAAGAGCGGAATTTGGGCATGCAGAAGGTAACGGGGATCTTGAGGAAAGCATGAGTAAGTGTTCTCTACCACGAAGACATCTCCACTTAAAGGAAAAAAGCCCATGGGTAGTTAATGCTATTTTGAAAATTGATAAGCAGTTCCTCTCAATTTACATATACCTTGCAGTCATTAAAAAAATGTTTAGTTTTGGGAAAGAGCCCACAGATTGGGATCTTTGAAAAACTGTGGAAGAGCTACTTATCTACTTTTTCAAGAATGTGAGCACTAAATATAAAAGCCAGTAATATTTGAGGAAAGAATAAACCTGATTTTTCTGCATACAATTTGCTCCAGAAAACAGCAGCAGTTTCCTCAAGAAAGATTAATTTGTCTTGAATTTCCAGAAATGTAATTCCTGATAGTAAGTAGTTGCTGCTTTTACTAAATGGGGTTTCAGACATTAGATTAAAATCTACTGAAGGACATAAACACACTAATTTTTAAAACAATTTAATTAAAAATCTTAGTATTAAAACTGTGTTCTAATTACTTAAAGATTTCATAATTATTTGCATTTTTATGTTTGGTTGATCTAAATAGTTTCCCCCCCTCATTTGTGCTGTTTTACAGTTATGGACACTGTTGTGACTCAAATAACTAAGCTTTTTGTGTACGTTTTCTATCTTTAAGGTGCTGATATTCAGGTGTTTTTTATATTTTAAAATCAATTATTGTCTATGACTCTTAGATGAGTGATTAATTTATTTAAACCTTTAGAGTGACTGAGAGTTTGAGATTGAAATGATATATTTTTCAGAGATTGAAGTTATTAACATCAGTGGTCATGGTCTAGATTAACAACAGTAAAAATAGCTGAGATGGCTGAGATTTCTTTGTTGTTTAGCGCATGCGACGTACTACTCTTATCCCCAATTTATGGATAAAAGATTAGTTATAAAGGTTAAGGACATTATATGTTAATAAAAAAATAAATAAAATTAAAAAAGGTTAAGGAGCTCAAATGCAGTTCTGTCTTGTTCTTGAGCTTTGCTGGTTAAACCGTCTGGAATTCCCTTTCTCAAAATTAGTGTTGGATCACCTTCATAAGAGAGTTTCAATTAGAAAATCTAGATAACAAATTTTTAGAGGATCAGGGCTGTGTATTATAATTATGTTACCTCTATGCCTAGCACGGTGTCACAGGCTAGTAAGTACTTATAAACTTAGATAACGATGTGATAACATTGTCACGAACTTACCCGGCATGCATCCACTCCACCTTGAGGTACACCCGCACATAGCATTCCAGGCGAGACGGCTCCATTATAACTAATTGGTGCATTACATACGTCATTACTTATTATTCTGACCCGTGCTTGCCGTAGATCTGAAACCGTGTTACCTGTGAAGTATAAAAGCAAACAAAAAACAAAATTGATAAATTAATAACTCTATGGAAATAGGGGAAGGAATAAATGTATCCCAGACACTATTTCTTATTCAGCGAAGGAGACTATTGAAGATGTAAGTAGATTCCTGCAGTAGAGTAGAATAACCCCTGTACACAGATCGATTTTATTTTCTTGCTTTATCTTTGTGATGCAGTGCCCCTTAGACCTTGAAAGCAAAACAAATCTGCTATTGACTAGTAGTAGTCAAGTTATTCACTGACTGACTTTGAATTGAAAAAATAACATATTGAAGAACCTTTAATCTCGCAGTTGAAAGAGAAACCAGTCTGGTTTCAAGACTAAAGCACTAATTTATTGTATGTTGATGTTCCTTCAAAGTGGCACTGCCATTTTTGTGATTGGTACACATTTTACCTATTTTACCACATTACTTTGAGCCATAAAAACACAATGAGATATTTTCTAGGACAATTAAGCCTTCATATTATTCCTTGGAGATACAATCTACAACATGAGCTGAAGCATGTGGAAATTGTTAATGCTATCCTTCCATTGGCTGATATTCTCATTTTCACCATGTCCCTATTTGCTCCTTCATGTTGCCCTCACTTTTATGCCTATTTTATTTATTCAATAAACAAGAGTAAGCAATGCTTATGTATATATGGAGTTTCTTGCTCTAGAGGCAAGATTCATTTCATCTCAGAACACCTTAATGGTTGTTAATACCCTTGGAGAATACCTATCCAAAGCTTCTTTTCAATTAAAAAAAAATTTTTCCTTATGGGGAGACATTTGAGATTTACAGAGTCTCTGGATCATTGAAGAACTCATGTTTCCTCATCACTTTGGTTTACATATCCTTATTACTATGTTTGAGAATTCCCCATAGTTCATAGGGACGTTGTTTTGCTTTGCTGAGGAAACCCAGTAATAACTAGAGCTTGGACTCTTCCAATATAAGGTTGTTCCTTCCATAGAACATGTCCTTCAGGTGTTCCCTAATCTAAAAAAAATTACCTAACAGCAAGTGCCAGGGGATTTTGTTATTGTTGTTGTTGTTTTTTAATTTTCCTGAGACACTCACCACCAAATTCTGAAGATCCCCATCCTGTCACATAAGCAGAAGAACCAGGTGGAATATTCTGGGTAGCCCCTGGGAGACACACCCTATGGATATCTTTGGTAAAATTGATGCCTCCATCAAGTTGCATAGCTGCAATATCATTTTCATGAGTTGCAGGGTTATAATTGTTATGGATTAAAATAGTCCTTACTCTTCTTCTCTGTTTAGGAAATGTTATCGAAACACCAAAGGTGGCAGTCCATACACGAGGATTAGATTGGCTAAAAAAAAAAAAAAAAAAAAAAAAATGAAAATATACTTTGAAAGGGAATTTGTGAGTGTTTTTAATATTTGAATTTTATGTTTGTCCTTCTTGTCACCAGCTAGCAACTATTTGACCAGTATCTCTTTGGTGTATATTTCTGGATTACATAGCTAGTAATGATTGATCATTTATCTAAAGGATCTGTAAATTGGGGGTTGAATAACTTGGTGTTGCTCCTTAGGTTGAATAAAAATAAAATGTAACCACATAACAATGTAAGAGTTTTGTGGAATTTAGATAGAGATGATACAGAAATAAAAATATATATGCCCAGGAAATAATTTTATAAGGTACAGTAACTTATGTAAGAAGAATGCTAGTTAAAAATACTAATGAGAAAAGTAGTTTACAGTAACCAAATTACACACATTTTTCATATTGAACTTCTTTTGCTCAGGTTCTTTACAGAGAAGATTCTTTTTTAAAAATTTTTATTATTTATTTATTTATTTATTTATTTATTTAAAAAATTAACGTATAATGTATTATTGGCCCCTGGGATATAGGTCTGTAAATCATCAGGCTTACACATTTCACAGCATTCACCATAGCACATAGCCTCCCCAATGTCCATAACCCAACCATCCTCTCCCTTCCCCCCTCCCCCCAGAAACCCTCAGTTTGTTTTGTGAGATTAAACAGTCTCTTATGGTTTGTCTCCCTCCTGATCCCATCTTGTTTCATTTTTTCCCTCCCTATCCCCCACAACCCTCCACCCTGCCTCTCAAATTCCTCATATCAGAGAGATCATATGATAATTGTTTTTCTACAGAGAAGATTCTAAAGATATTCTTCATCTCTTTCTTCCCTCCCTTTTTTTTCATCCAGCATGTGAATAAGAGCATGATTTTGGAAAAAGTTATATTTAGATTTAAATCTTGGCCATGCCATACATTAACAGTGTTATTTAGGGCAATTTATTTCATATCTCTAATTCTTAGTTTATTTTTGCATAAAATGTGATTGTTGATATGCTCTTGCTCAGTTTGTAAGTACTGAGACAAGTGTGTCAAGCACAGTGTTTGGTGCACAAAGTAAGCATTCAATGAAGATAACTATTATTTTCGTTAGAGTCATTATTAAGTGTCTACTTTGTATGAGAAACAGTATGAGTGTCTGGGATTAAACATATAAATAACTATGCTATAGCAATCAGACAAAAGAAGACAAAAGGCATCTGAATCATCAAGGAAGAAGCACAACTTTCATTATTTGCAGATGACATTATACCATATCTAGAAAACCTCAAAGACTCCACCAAAAAAACTGCTAGAACTGATAGACGAATTCAGTAAAGTTGCAGGCTACAAAATTAACATGCAGAAATCTGTTGTATTTCTATACAGCAGTAATGAATCAGCAGAAAGAGAAATTAGGGAATCAATCCCATTTATAATTGCACCAAAAACAGGAAGATACCTAGAAATAAACCTAACCAAAGAGGTGAAAGACCTGTACTCTGAATACTATAAAATACTGATGAAAGAAATTGAAGAGGACAATGCAAAGACATTCCATGCTCATGGATTGGAAGAGCAAATATTGTTAAAATGTCTATATACCTGCCTCATGTTGAGGTCTTTTATCCATTTCAAGTTTATCTTTGTGTATGGCATAATACAATGGTCAAGTTTCATTCTTTTATATATAATTGTCCAATTTCCCCAGCACCATTTACTGAAGAGACTGTCTTTTTTCTACTGTATATCTTTTCCTGCTTTGTCAAAGATTAGTTGACCATAGGGTTGTGGGTCCATATCTGGGCTCTCTATTCTGTTCCACTGGTCTATGTGCCTGTTTTTGTACCAGTACCATGCTATGATGTCTTGGTGATCACAGCTTTGTAGTAAAGCTTGAAATAAGGTCACATGATGCTTCCAGTTTTGTTTTCCCCTTTCAACATTTCCTTAGCAATTTGGGGTCTCTTCTGGTTCCATACAAATTTTAGGATTGTTTGTTTCAGCATCTTGAAAAATGCCAGTGGAATTTTGATCAAGATGGCATTGAAAGTATAGATTGCTCTAGGCAGTATAGAAATTTTAACAATGTTTATTTTTCTGATCCAGGAGCATGGAATGCTTTCCATCTTTTTGTGTCTTCAATTTCTTTCTTTCTTTTCTTTTTTTTTTTTTTAAGATTTTATTTATTTGAGAGAGAGACAGTGAGAGAGAGCATGAGTGAGGAGAAGGTCAGAGGGAGAAGCAGACTCCCCATGGAGCTGGGAGCCCGATGCGGGACTTGATCCCGGGACTCCGGGATCATGACCTGAGCTGAAGGCAGTCGTCCAACCAACTGAGCCACCCAGGCGTCCCTTCAATTTCTTTCTTGAGTACAGATCCTTTACCTCTTTGGTTAGGTTTATTCCTAAGTATTTTATGGTTCTTGGTGTTATAGTAAATGGAATCAATTCTCTAATTTCCCTTTCCATATTTTCATTGTTAGTGTATAAGAAAGCAACTGATTTCTGTCTCCAAAAGCAAAGGAAACAAAAGTGAAAATAATCTTTTGGGACTTCATCAAGATCAAAAGCTTCTGCACAGCAAAGGAAACAGTCAGCAAAACAAAGAGGCAACCCATGGAATGGGAGAAGATATTTGCAAATGGCACTACAGACAAAGGGCTGATATCCAGGATCTATAAAGAACTTCTCAAACTCAACACCCAAGAAACAGATAATCAAGTCAAAAAATGGGCAGAACATGAAAAGACACTTCTCCAAAGAAGGCATACAAATGACCAACAGACACATGAAAAAATGTTCATCACCATTAGCCATCAGGGAGAGTCAAATAAAAAACACTTTGAGATACCATGTTACACCAGTTAGAATGGCCAAAATTAACAAGACAGTAAACAACAAGTATTGGAGAGGATGTGGAGAAAGGGGAACCCTCATACACTGTTGGTGGGAATGCAAATTGGTGCAGCCACTTTGGGAAACAGTGTGGAGATTCCTTAAGAAATTAAAAATAGAGCTTCCCTTGACCCTGCAATTGCACTACTGGATATTTACGCCAAAGATACTGATGTAGTGAAAAGAAGGGACATTTGTACCCCAGTGTTCATAGCAACAATGGCCATAGTCACCAAGCTGTGGAAAGAGCCAAGATGCTCTTCAGCAGACGAATGGATAAAGAAGATATGGTTCATATATAGAATGGAGTATTATGCCTCCATCAGAAAGGATGACTACCCAAATTTTGTATCAACATTGATGGGACTGGAGGAGATTATGCTGAGTGAAATATGTCAAGCAAAGAAAGTCAATTATCATATGGATTCACTTACTTGTGGAACATAAGGAATAGCATGGAGGACATTAGGAGAAGGAAGGGAAAACTGAAGAGGGAGAAATCAGAGGGGGAGATGAGTCATGAGAGACTGTGGACTCTGAGAAATAAACTGAGGGTTTTAGAGGGGAAGAGGGTAGAGGGATGGGTGAGCCTGGTGGTGAGTATTAAGGAGGGCATGTATTGCATGGAGCCCTGGGTGTGGTACATAAACAATGAATCTTGGAACACTGAAAAAATGAAATTAAATTAAAAAATAAAAAAGAAAAGCTGGAGTGATCACAATTCTGGACTTCAAGTTATATTACAAAGCTGTAGTAATCGAAATAGTATGGTACTGGCACAAAAATAGACGAAGAGATCAATAAAACAGAACAGAAAACCCAGAAATGAGCCCAGAATTATGTGGTCAGTTAAACTTTGACAAAGCAGGAAAGAAGATGTTCCAAGCATTAAAAATCATGAATTCCTTTGGTAATCATTGACAATATTTATAACAATGGCTTTATATAGTGATATCCTTTACTTAGCTTTGGTGTTTGAGTCTGTCTAGGGCTTTGAATCTAGTACGTCCTTAATTAACGCAAGTATTTGCATTCCTGGTTCCCACACTCAAAGGTGATTGAAATCAATTAGTGCCATTTTTCTTTGGCTTTTCAAGGGGGGAATAAACATTGAACCTTGAGCTCCAGCCAGATTGTATTATTCTCTATCCCTAGATTCTGCCTACTTTTTCAGGTTAAAGAGCATTTGCCCAATTTGCTTCTTCTCTGTTAAATGTTACTATCCCTTCCTCCATTTTTTCCCATTGGAATTCTGAAAAATCTTCACTATTTGTAAGAAGTTCTTTGCAGATTTGAGGGTACTACTGCAGAATATAGTGCCTGTTACAAAACTGTTAAGAGAGAGTAAAGTTTATCATGATTAGTGCACAATGTTCCTAAACCTGAAAAAGTAGGTAGATTTCGGGGGTAGAGAATAACTTAACCTGGCTGGAGCTCAAGGTTCATGCTTTGAGAAATAAGTCTGGGTTGATTGGGGAGGAGGGCTTTAGGTATGTGGTAAATTGGATTTTAGACTGTGGATATTCAGTGAGTCTGAGAGGAAAATAGATATGGTCAGAGGCACATTTGATTTAGATCATCTTCACTTTTCTGAGTGAACATTTAGAGTTTAGTTCCCATCAACTGTAGGGGTCTAGGATGCTCCAATAATAAGGTGTGTCTGTACCTAACAGATTTTAGTCATCTGAGTCTAAAGTCCTTCTATTCTGAGTAAGTTTATGTATCCTACTCTCCACTGGCAGATTATTACCCTCATGTTAGCAATAGCCTTCAGTTACATCAATGAAGAATTTTTTGTAAGTTGTTTAAATTCATTTTATTTATGCTGCTAACTATTCTTGATCATTATTTTTGAGCATATATATCTCTAACATTAGAATGTAGGCTCCTTTAAAGTACAGGCAATGTTTAACTAGCTGCTATGATAACACTGTGCTCATAGTAGATATTCAATAATTGTTTTGAAAGAATTAGTTAATAGCATAGGACAGTCTTGGATCAGCCATCAGTCTGTTGATCAGCTTACATGATATAATGTGAAAATTTCCTATAGCAATTCATTTTGCTAGCATTTAACATATATTTAGATTGATGTATTTGACCCTCTCAAAAACACTAAAACATAGATAATAGTAGGTTCCTAATTTGGGGGGGGGGGAAGAGGCTTATAAAGGTTCAATAATTTTCTCAAGCTTTCATAGCTAGGATTTAAATTAAACATTCTGACATATAAATCATTGTTCTTTACCATGATGGCATACTATTACCCGAAACAGAAAAATAGGATTAAATTAGCAAGGTGAAGGAGAAAAAAAAAATATTTTTGTTATGATGGATAGGAAGAAAAGACTCATAATTTTTTTTTGTATCCAATTATTTTTAGCACAATCCAATTAGGTTCCATCCTTGGGGTTTGGGTGGCGTTCTTCTGTATATGTCTCTCCTAGTTGTTCCCAGATGGGTAGGTAAGCTGCGGCCTCACCTTCTGAAGCAGTGAGCTGCTGTCAGGATCCACATGCTGCTGATCAGGATGCCGCCACAGTGGTGAACATTATTCACCTGTAGACTGACTTGCCATGGCCAGTCTCCTTCCTCAGCCTGAGTGCCTCCTGTGATCCTCTCCTCAGACAAAGTTATTAGGTCTGGACGGGCCCCACAGCCTAATGAGAAAAGAACATGAATGGGCTGGGAAGGTCGTGATTCATTTACATCTGGGAGGTGCTGCTAGAATCTCTCCATCTTTTACAACTTTTCTGTGTTTCATGTGTTCTTCCCCAGAACATGTTAACCTTTCCAAAAGCATGATCAGTATGTTATTTTTTAGAGTACTTATGTGACTCCTGTTGACTATAGACTGCATTTTAGAGAATATTTCTGAACTTGAGATGGAGGCTTCGAATTCTGGAGAGCCTTCAGAGTTCTCTGGAGTTTCTCATGAATGGAAGTTAAGATGGGTTAGTGCTGGATGTAAGACCTTGGGCCAAAAGTTCATTAGGAAATTTTCATCTTCTCTTTAGCTTTGCTATTCAAAAGTGTGGTCTGTGGACCTGCAATATGGGCATACCCTGGAAGTTTATAAGTTTATAAGTTTATTAGAAATGTTGAGACTGTGTGAAAATAACCTAAGGGTCTATCAGTGGATGAGTGGGTCAAAGGAATGTCTGTCTGTCTGTCTCTCTCTCTCTATATATATATTTACACACACACACACACACACACAGGGATATTATTCAGCCTTAAAAAAGAAGGAAACCCTGTTGTTTGCAACAACATGGATGAACTGGAATGTATCTGTTAAGTAAAATAAGCCAGATAAATTCTGCATGGTACCACTTATATGCTGTAGAATCTTAAAAAAATAGTCAAATTCCTAGAAAGAAAGAGTAGAAAGTAGTTGCTAGGAGATGGAGGGTGGAGGAAATGGGGAGAATTTGGTAAAAGTGTAAAAAAATTCAGCTATAAGGTAAATAAGGTCTGAGGATCTAGTGTGTAACAGGGTGTCTACAGTTGATAACACTATTGTATAACTGAAATTTGCAAGAGTATAGAATTTAAAAGTTGTTATAAAAAAGGGGGCAGCTAAATATGTGAGGTGATGAATATATTAACTAGATGGAATCTTTTTGTTATATATATATATATACATATACATATATATATAACAAATAATAATTTGTGTACTTTAAATATCTTACAATTTTATCAATTTTCCCTCAAGGCTGAAAAAAAATTGACTCTAAGGCACACGCCAGGGAACAAATGAGAAGCTGCATTCCCACCCTTCCTAACGTTATTGTGGAACAATTGACAAATATAGTTCTGTATTTTTAAAATGTATAGTGTGTGAGTTGATATACATATACATTGTTGATTACCAAGGTCAAGACAACCAACACCTCCATCACCTCACATAGTTAACTCTTGTGTGCACGTGGTGAGAATGCTTAAGATATACTGTCAGCAACTTTCAAGCATACAATACTGTCTTATTAATCATAGTCACCATGCTGTGTGTTAGAGCCTCAGAACTTAATAGAAGCTACATTCTAATGAGTGATTCCTGTGTACACTGAAGTTGGGGGAAAACTGTTCTTATCAAGAAATCACCATAGTGGTGACCCAGCTCATCATGAAAGTTCCAGTCCACCTCCATAACTCACTCTATATTACCAAATGCACCCTCAAAAAAGAGTTACTGCAGGTCCACAGAGTATACTTGAGGGTAACTGAGGGTTTCTAAATATCTAGGTGAGATTTAAACATCTTAAGAGAGAAAGCCTATGAACACTCCAGTGGCTGAAACTGAAATGATTATTCAGGTCCTCTCAATTCCCCTTTCCATGATTTACTTCCTTTTTTTTTTAGTCTATTATTGAGAAATTAGAAGTAAACCACCACCAATAAGTTCTATTGCTCTAAAGTAGTGACACTGTTTAATAGAACATCCAACCAAAGGCATTTTTTCCTAACAGACTTTCCAGATAGAGGAGGGCCAGACTTTCATTTAGAGTATACATAGAACAGAAATTCCTCTGTTGCATCCTTCAACCAAATTCCTCAGTAAATTACTTTGGCATATTTTCATTAAAAAGAAGTATAATTAAATATATAATGAAGTTGAGAAACACCCATAAAGGTAGCATTACCTTGTAACATCACTTAAGGATTTGAGATAGGCCAGCTATGGAGGTGCACTGAACTAATTTCTAACTACATTTCCTCACCAGAGAAGGAAACAGCTGTTTTCTAGGGATTATATTTCTACTGTCCTAGCCTGAGAGTGTACAGAATGTCATTGGAAAGTCATGACTCTTCCTTTAGATTAGAGACATAAAACTGACAACACTTTTATAATTTTTTAATTCTACTTTTTGGTTAACTTAAATCAATAACAAAGCAGGCTATTCTGGTGGTCAGGAGGAGCCATATTAATGGTGTCCCCAAACAGAATTTATAAGTCTACAGAAGTGCCACCATAGCCTGAGGGTAGGAAAAGCTTCCCAAAGCTGTTAAGAACATTTTCCTGAGGTCAGACTTGACACAGAATGTCACTGCTGCCACCTCCTTCTTCTAAAAGGAGGGGAAAACCTAAACAACGCTCCATGGGCCAGTGGAATCAGCAGTCTTTTCTCAACAGTAGCCCACATGAGTGAATTATTAAGAATAAAGATAACACCTTAGAAGCTACCTTGGCAAAGAGTGCAAATACTTGACCATTTGCTATTTGTATTTTGATAAATCGTTTTTATAAGATAATTTTGAAACTTACCTTCAGTGAAAATATTTACTGTATCCTGGTCAGTAAGTGCTGGTATTAAAAAAAAAATAGAGAGTAAGATCAATAAGATCAATAAGGGTGTTTATTATTTAATCTTAATTTCTTAAATGTAGTTCTCAGACAACCACCATCAGAATCAACCAGGGATCTGATAAAATACAGATTTCTAGGCTTCATCTTAGACCTGCTGAAAGTCTCTGAGTCGTAAGTCCCAGAAATCTCTGTGTTTACAGCCTTCCCCTAATTTATTGTTATTTATATCAAAGTTTGTGCTTTAATTTTTCATCAAACACTAATAGATACTTAAAAGCTATTTAAAAGTTATCCCTGCTCTCAAGTCACCCAGTTTAGTTGGGAAAACAGAAACATAAGCAAGTCGTTGAAATTGATGTGATAAGTAGCATAAGAGAAGTTAGATTTTCATTTACTTGAATATATATGTAGGTATATATAGATATATCTGTATTATACTACTGATACTATTCTTAGTATGGCAGATATAACACTGAAAAAAACACAGGAGGTCTGCCCTCACATAATTTACAGGTAGAAATAATCAAGGAACCGTTCAAATCAATTCAAGTGAAAGTGGAGAGTAGAATGGTGAGGGTGATCATGCTACCTGAGAGAGTCACTGAGTTATCATGGTGAGAAAAATATTTGAGCTGTATTTTGAAGACCTAAAAGGAACTTTCTGGGCAGACAAGCATTAAAAAGTTATTCCAGGTGAAAGTGTAGTGGGTTCAAGTGCACGGAGATGGATGATGTTTGTGGAGTAATCACATCAGTAGGGCTGGTAGTGCAAGTGCGTCACAAAGGGAGATGGTGTGAGCGCCTGGACAGAAAATATGGTGATAGCAGAGAGTGAAGGTCTGTCTGTTGTAATTTAAGGTCTGCTTACAGAACCATCTTCTCTGCCCATCCTATAGCCATCTCAAACTCAGTGTGACCAAATTTACTCCAGATTTGCTACTTACATTATGTTTCCTCCTTTAGGAAATGGTCCACTTCTACCAGTGGCTCAGAAATCTGCGTGTCTCTAATTCCTCCCTTCCTGTCATTTTCACATCTTATTGGTTTTCAGATTTTGTACCCTTTACCCTCTAACAATCTTTTGCATTAGGCCCATCCTCCTGATCCCTTTGGCTACCCCTTTTGTTGGTGCTGTCATCATTTGACATCTATACTATTACAATAACCTTCAATCTGGATTCCCTGCCTCCACCTTTGTGCTTTTCAAGATGTCCATTTCCACTTTACCAGGCTGTGGTTTTTTTTTCTACAAATATATGTCAGATTATATCTGTTTGCTTGTTTCATTTGTGGGAAGTCATGGGAAGCTTTTAAGTAATATTGAAATTATGTTTTAAAACATTTCCTTGATTTATGTAGACAGTAGTTTGGAAGGGGCCAAGAAAGCATTACAAAGAATAATGTGGAGGCTAGTGCAATAGTTCAAGTCAGGAGTGATGTTGGCTTGGACCAGAGTGGTAGCAATGGAAAAAATGGAAATAGATTCAAGAAAGGCAGAGGTACAGATATTTTCAGAGAGGAGTTAGGAATGTTGCTAAACCTTCTAATTTCCTCCTTCATTCTACAAGTATTAGATACCTTCCAATTGCACCCTGTGTTCTGGGTGAAGTGGAGTGTTAATTAAATGGTTCTCTGACCTTGAACAGCTATTTGCCACTTCTATAACATACCTACAGGTTGAACATCTGACAACAACATCTCTCATAAGGAGTGTTGAGAGGGACAATTAATAAATGAATTTTAGCTAGTGAAATTTACTATATGAATGCTGAATGATTCTTTAAACATTAGAATGTTTTATATTAGAGAACTATGCATTATGTCTACCTTTATAGTATATTGTTTTCCTAAAGTCTAATTCCAAGGAAAGAAAATCAATCTCATTAAATTAAAATATGAATTATAACTGGTTAAGTTGATATATTGGGATAAAATGGTAAAAAAAAATAATGGTACTTGCATGTTATCTCAGTCGAAGGGTTTATTTCCAAGTTTCCAGAGTTATTCAGAATTTGGTGTAAAACAGACTCAATTCTGCTTTTCATTGATGCTCCATTGTTATTTCTAGTGAATTTAAATTTCATGACAACATCTGCTATCACACCATTACCCTCCTGCCTGAAAGCCATAAATATATTAAAAATAAATATAATTTTATGCTATTCTGTTTATATTCTCTTATTGATTAAACATTAAAAAATTCACTTGGAGAATTTAGCTTTAGAACAGATTGATTTAATAGTGTTTTCATAGTTAATGATATATAACAATGTTATTCCACAAATATTTGATTTCAAAGCATGGTACACTATATCCACCATTCAGTATAGCTGGCTTTAAAGTCAGAACTCCAAAGTTTGAATATCAGCTGTGCCATTTACTGGTCGACTTTAGTAAGTTATTTGTTTCTTAATCTTTCTCTAAGTCTCCTCACATTAAAATTGATTATTATGAAGTTTATATGAATTAACACATGCAAGAGTTTTGGGAAGAGTACATACCATACAGTATTAGCTATTATTATAATATAATAGAATTATAATACTTATAAGTATTAGCTATTATTAGACTTCACAAAAATCTTCAAAAAGGAAACTCCCTTATCTCATTAAACAAACCTATAAAGAGAAAAGTTTCCAAATTTATGTGACTTAAAGACTTGGGTTAATTTTCTAGTACCCAAATGCATTAATGTGGCTACAAAGTCAAATGTTAAAATTTTATCTCTATGTCAGTTAGCTACACATATTCTCCACGATGAAGCTTAATAAATTGATTAAATGCTACAATGATCAAAAATCAATGTAATGTCCACTTCCTTATGTGTGAATTACCATGTTAATCATTGCCCTACCTAACATTGGCCATATTCTTTTCTGAAACGTGCGATAGACAAATTTGTCTTTCATATTCATTCTAGGCCTCTTCCTCTCCTCTCAATGATCAGTTCTGCTGTAATATTCATTCCAGATATTAATTTAATATTTACTTAGCAAATGTTAAATAACCACCTTCTTGTGCTAGGCACTGTTCTTAGTTTCAGAAATTAACAGTGATCAAGATTCACACTTGCCATTCTCATGGATTTTGCAGTTTAGATAGAGGAGCAGACACTGAAGAAATAATTATTACTTTCATTTCTAGCAACATGAAGTCTAAATAATTAAAAAATTCTCCATATAAAATAACCAGAAATACTTGATAAAATAGAATAAATTTCATTTGAAATGCAAAACTACGCTAACATTAAAGTAAGGGAAATCTTGGAAGACCAAAAATGAATAACATGAATATTATGTAGTGAGTACTAGAATATCCAACAGACTTGAGTTGTAGCATTTACATGGATACGGGAGAGGAGGCTTTGGGCTAGTGCTAATTAGGGAAGTGAACATGAGGTTTCTAAATAAGGCCAGGATTCTTAAAGAACTAAACCCTCAGTGAAAGCATGGATTAGAAAGAAAAAAAATGTGCTCATCATGTCATTAAAAAAAAAAAAAAGATAAGGAAGTTTATGTGTTTCAGGGTTCCAGGTCTAGACAGAAAAAAGATTGTCCTGACAATTCATGATCATGAGCCTAGCTGCATGAAAGTTTTAGATCTGCATTACCACCATCTGCATGATTCCAGAAACTTTAAGAAGTTAACAACAAAAAATGGCTCATGTGCTGCTGATCCTCCTAGAGTGTCTGATAGAAGCAAATGCTCTGTAAATTGTATTTGCATAGTATCTGCATAGTATCCCGCTTATGAAGTGGGATTAAAGTAATCATACAGTCCCAATGGCAAAGAATTTATCATGAACTAGAATCTGCAGAATGAGGACAGCATCCTAAAAAATTCATATAGTAAAATTAACAGGTGGATAACTGTATTTGAAATGACTAATGACATAAAAGGGCGAATCATAAATGTGAGAAAAGTATACGACATTATCAAAACAGACCAGACAAGCTTACAAAAGAAACAAATAGAGCTTGCAGACAGGAAAATGTAGTCATAATTTTTTTAAAATATTTTATTTATTTATTTGACAGAGAGAGATCACAAGTAGACAGAGAGGCAGGCAGAGAGAGAGGGAGGGAAGCAGACTCCCTGCTGAGCAGAGAGCCCCATGCGGGGCTCGATCCCAGGACCCTGAGATCATGACCTGAGCCGAAGGCAGCAGCTCAACCCACTGAGCCACTCAGGAGCCCTGTAGTCATAATTTTTAATCAAAATTAAAAACTCAGTGGATGGGTTACATAAAATATCAGACAAAGCTAAAGAGAAATTAATTAACTGAAAGATAAAAATAAAGAAATCATACAAAGTGTAGCACAGATAAAGAGATGAAACAGAAGCTAAGAGACTAGAGATGTTTCAATGTTTACCTAATGCAAAACTAAAGAATATCACCAACAAATAAAGGGGCAACAATATTATAAGAGATAATGAGAATTATCCAGAACTGATGAAGATATGAAGCCTTGGATCACAAGAGTCTGAGGCATACTAAATAAAAGAAATACCCTCCCCCAACAAATACATCATTAAAAAAAAACTCCGAACTCCAAAAACAAATGGAAGACTTTCAAACAATAGAGATGATCTACCAAAGAACATTTGACTGAAGGGCTATTTTTTTTTAAATTAATTAATTATTTTTTTTTAGTAAACATATAATGTATTTTTATCCCCAGGGGTACAGGTCTGTGAATCGCCAGGTTTACACACTTCACAGCACTCACCATAGCACATACCCTCTCCAATGTCCATAACCCCACTCCCCTCTCCCAACCCCCCTCCCTTCAGCAACCCTCAGCTTGTTTTGTGAGATTAAGAGTCACTTATGGTTTGTCTCCCTCCCAATCCCATTTTGTTTCATTCGTTCTTCTCCTACCCTGAAGGGCTATTTCTTAATAGCAACAAAGAAGGCAGTAGATAATTGTATCTTCAAAATTGCTGAGAGACAATAGCAACTGATTTAGAATTTCATATCCATATTAAAGTATTATTCAAGAACGAACATAAAAAAGGACTTTTTTTAGATCAAAGCAAAACAAAAAGGATATTTTATGGTTCATGGCTCTTGTGAAAATTTATAAAGGAATTACTTCGGTAAGAAGAAGATTGAACCCAGGAGGATTAAGGTATGGTAATAAATAAAGAAAAAAAGAAAATGGCAAACTGGTAATCTACCATTACAGTGACTAATTTGGAGTCATTACAAATACGGTGGAGCTAAAATGTCATTCATAATAATATGAACAAGAGTTTCAAGTTCCCTATATTATTTGGAAGAAGGGTAGTGAATTAAGCCAACTCTTCTTATTTAAATTTTAAGGATAATCACTAAAAGCAAAGATGATCAGAATGCATTAGAAAATATAGCTGTCTTTCTGTTTTAGGTGAAATGTCTAACCTATAAGGATATATAAATATTGAAAATAAAATATTGAAAACCCCTCTTGGGGTTAGGGATAGTGAAGAACTGACAGAAATCTAGTGGGACTGAGACTAGTCTAGGTGGATGGTAGTGAAACATAAGCCCAGAGATGGAAATGGTAAGAAGAAATCAGAAAAAGGAAGGTTGGGTAAACTTTGTTACATATATGTGTATAAAAATGTCTTTCTCTCTCTTTCTCTCTCTCTCTCTCTCTCTATATATATATATATATATATATGTACATTTATATGCACACACATACGTACATTATATCAAGAATACATGTACCTCTGATATGCATCTATTATGTTCATATATAATACTTGGCATGTTGCAAAGGCAATGAGTGGCCAATAGAAGGATTTTAACTAGGGGAATAATATGTTTAGAATTTTGTTTCAAAAAGTCTTTCTGGCTGCTGTATAGAATGAGTGGAGCAAGAATGGAGGAAAGGAGGCTCATTCGGGAGACTATTCATGGTCCTGGAGAGAAATGGTTGAGGGAACTATTTGAAGAAAAGTTATGGATCTTAGAGATATTTAGGAAATAGAGTAGAAAGATTAGATGGTTGGATGTGTGGGTTGAGGGAGAGGAGAAATTAGAGATGACTTGTATATTTCTTAAGCAACTGGGTTGAAAGTGATGCCATCATTAGAGGTAAGCAACAGTAAAAGAGTAATATTTGGTTGGGGAGAGTCAATAGATTCAGGTCTGGACACAGTAAAGTTGAGTTGTCTGTGAGATAACTGTATGATGACACCAAGTAGATGGCTGTGTACATTCATGTCTAGAAATGAGAAGAGAGGACTGGCCCAGAGATACAACTTTGAGAATATTGAGCATATATGGGGCAATGAAGCTGCTGAAAGGACAGAATGTGAACTGAGAAGATGAGAGACTTATAGCACAGGCTGACATCCAGCAACATTTGAAGGAGTAGAGAAGGATGTGCTAGTGAAGAAAATTGAGGCGTGAATGGAGAGGTAAGAGGAAAATAAGGGCGTGTAGGGTCATAGAAACTACAGGATGGCACTACTTCAAGGAGGACTGAAAATACATTACCAAATACTTGAGAGGTCCAAACAGAAGACTGATAGAGTTTGTTTAGAGCTTGTGACTTGGATGTCATTGTTGAACTTGGCAAGGGTAAGTAGCATTTTGTGGTGGCATCAGGAGTGAGATTGTGGGGAATTGAGCAGTAGGTGGGAAGTGAGCAAAAGGGGAGGAAATGCAGATGGTTCATCCAGTCCTATGGATTTTGAGAGCTAGTGGCTAGTACAGTGATTTTCACAGGAAAACGCTAAGGGGAATGTGCAGTGAACTGACTGAAATTCATGTTGGTAAATATGATTTCTTTCCATGGATTCTTCCTACTCTTCACAATTCTTAACAAGATTTATCTGATCAGATGTTCATGCTCCTGGGACTTATTCTACAGAAAAGAAGAAATATTAATTTTCTTGTGGTAGTGGTATTTGAGAAATACCTCCCTTTCAAAGGAATTTTGCGTATTATTTGAAGGATCGGTTGATGTACCCATTTGAGGCATTTGTGATAGGGTTAGTATTCTAGTTGGGCCTGTCTCATCACATCACATAGACAAGTACACATTCAACTAAGGCAGGAATGTCAAATAGCTAGAATGCATACTGCTACTTCCCTTATTATTAATTCTTGCCAGACATGCTTGGATTTGGCCACAGCATCTTTTACATTACAGCATTCCAGACAGACACAAACCAAAAAGCTTGATGTTGGTCATAGTGTCTGATCTTGGATGAATATGCCCATGACCACAGCATTGTACAACTCCAGGGACACTGTTTACATGTGCTAGATTGTGAATGGGATCCACCGGATTTATACAGTAGGATGGCTTTGTTACCATACCTTCACCAGCCTCTCTTTAATCTTTCTTCCTTTCCTATCAAGAATTGAAGCAAGAGATTATGCTGAGTGAAATAAGGCAAGCAGAGAGAGTCAATTATCATATGGTTTCACCTATTTGTGGAGCATAACAAATAACATGGAGGACATGGGGAGATAAGAGGAGAAGGGAGTTGAGGGAAATTGGAAGGGGAGATGAACCATGAGAGACTATGGACTCTGAAAAACAATCTGAGGGTTTTGAAGGGGCGGGGGGTGGT
>NW_019154105.1:12951467-13124481 GCF_002288905.1 Enhydra lutris kenyoni | reverse complement strand
GAGTGAAATAAGGCAAGCAGAGAGAGTCAATTATCATATGGTTTCACCTATTTGTGGAGCATAACAAATAACATGGAGGACATGGGGAGATAAGAGGAGAAGGGAGTTGAGGGAAATTGGAAGGGGAGATGAACCATGAGAGACTATGGACTCTGAAAAACAATCTGAGGGTTTTGAAGGGGCGGGGGGTGGGAGGTTGGGGGAGCCAGGTGGTGGGTATTACAGAGGGCACCTATTGCATGGAGCACTGGGTGCGGTGCATAAACAATGAATTCTGTTACACCGAAAAGAAATAAATAATAATAAGAAAAAGAATTGAAGCAATATGTTTATTTACATTACTAAATGGATCATATGTGGCATGTTTTGTTATTGTTTTGGCATTGTTTTTTAAGCTGCCCGTGATACTTCTTTCATAATATTGCAACAAATTGTGTGAATGCCTCATTCATTATCCATGCTGTGAACAAGAGTCAAAAGGTCCAAATTGCATCTAAGCTTATGTATTTTTTATAGAATTCCACTTACCTCAGTTTGACAACATGAGCTCTGATGAACTGACTTCTTAAATTTGATTCTTTGAATGTTTTAGTAATCTGTAGAAAGAAAAGAAAAAAAAACCTCTTTGTAGTTACAGTTGTTCTTCCCTTCCTTCTTCTTTCTAACCTAGCAACGTAGGACTTAAGTTAATGAGGAACAGGGATTGGAGTTTTCAGTTCAGTTCAGTTTAGTTCAGTTCCATCTCAGAATAGATGAGGTTGATTTAGACCAGTGATACAGCTTTCGGATGCAGTGCCTATTTACTGATCTATGATACAAAGATGATAATGGACAGGATGCATCTTCACTAGAAGTCATCTCAACATTAGATGTTTTACTCAGGGTGATTTGGTGGCTCTTCCTGGAGGGGTTGGGGCCAGTGCCAAGCCAACACTAGGGGAATCCATGATACAACTTACATTTGTGTGATTCCCCAACAACTGTTTTTAAATGGGTAAAACCAGGTTAAAATGAGTGATGAAAAGGGGAAAACATGTAAAGGGCAGTTTTTTCCTTATTAATTCTGACTAATACCTAAGCATCCAAGGTTATTTGTGACATCAATCAGTAATTTCCTGACCTAACCTTAACTATTTCCCTGCATCATTTTTCTTTTTTTTGTATAATGTTTAATGATTTTTCTTTTTTATTATTATTTTTTTAAATTGTATTTTATTTTTTCAGTGTTCCAAGATTCATTGTTTATGCACCACACCCAGTGCTCTATGCAATACGTGCCCTCCTTAATACCCACCACCAGACTCACCTAACCCCCCCACCCCTCTCCCCTCCAAAACCCTCAGTTTGTTTCTCAGAATCCACAGTCTCTCATGATTCATCTCCCCCTCTGATTTCCCCGAATTCACTTTTCCTTTCCTTCTCCTAATGTCCTCTGTTATTCCTTAAGCTCCACAAGTAAGTGAAACCATATGATAATTGACTTTCTCTGCTTGACTTATTTCACTCAGCATAATCTCCTCCAGTCTCGTCCATGTTGATACAAAAGTTGGGTAGTCATCCTTTCTGATGGAGGCATAATACTCCATTCTATATATGGACCATATCTTCTTTATCCATTTGTCTGTTAAAGGGCATCTTGATTAGCAGTGTGGAGATTCCTTAAGAAATTAAAAATAGAGCTACCCTATGACCCTGCAATTGCACTACTGGGTATTTAGCCCAAAAATAGAGATGTAGTGAAAAGAAGGGCCATCTGTACCCCAGTGTTCATAGCAGCACTGGCCACAGTCACCAGATTGTGGAAAGAACCAAGATTCCCTGCATCATTTTTCAGTCCCAGCAAGGATGGTGCTCTTGAGTTATAAAGCTCAGCTTCACAGTAAACTATGGGTGGTTCTGTGACTGAAATGGTTCTCCCATGATGCAGGGTCAGTAAGAGTTATCGAGGTTTCCTAATGTGGGAGTGAATTCCATTGACTTGTACTGTGAGGCAGCAAAAAGGGAGATGTGGACGTGTAGATTAAGTAGTGTGCTGAATATTAGATTAAGCCAGGATTTGAAACCAATCCTTCTTGAGACTGTAAAGTTAATGCAATCTTTATTACACCACTTTGTATCTTTTAAAATATCCATTCCTATAGGCTGGTATCAGACTGCCAGTTATTTGACAAAATGATGATTTTCTTTCTTTTCAGACAACTTCGGACACTTCAAGAATAATGAGACTATGAGTTTTATGGAAACAGCTCGTGTTCCTTTTTTAAAAATTTAGGAAATATTAGTAAGTGTTGAGAAAGGAAAAAAAAAAAAAAACCTCCCCAAATTCTATGATCTAGAATTAACAGTTCCTGTTATTTGGTGAACTATATTCCAGTTAACTACAAAGAAAGATGGATTTTAATATGCTTGTTAATATACTATTATAGGAGGTATTTTAATAAACGGTTTAACTTTAGTTTTACTTGATTTTAACAGAGTAAAAGGAATTGACCTAAAGCTGAAGGAATTGGTAAAATCTGGATTAACGTTTCCTGTGATTATATTTTAATTTATGGTTTGGCACTACACCTGCACAGGCTAGACTGGACCAAAGTTAAAAAATCCACCTTAATTATGATATTTTTGTTTTGTGGAAAACTTTAGTGATGACTAAGATAATAAGCAACATAAAGAAAACAAATTGATTAATTGGTTGATATCAAGATACAAGGATAAAAGAAGAGGACCATGGATAAGATTTCATATTTTCCAGAATACAATGTTATTGGCCCTCTCATTAAAACTTATCAGTTCTGATATCAGTTCTAATATCAGTTCTAACTTATCAGTTTCACTAGAACTTATCAGTTCACAGAAAATCAGTGAGCAGATGATTGTAGAGAATTCCAATAGGATAGTAGAAAGGGAAGTTGACAGAGAACACAGAGATAAGTTGGCTTGCTATAAGAACTTGAATGAGCCTTGTAACCTTTCTTCTTCTCAGTTTTTCAATCTGTAAAAGTACATCATGATGGTTTTGGAAGGGCATGGTGTTAGGTATGAAGAGAATTGAATGGAGATGAGGGAAATAGAGGGGAATAAAACCTACAGGGATTGGTAATGGATTGGATATTTGGAATGATAGAGGGCAGTAGGTCAAAGATGAATTCTAGGTTTTTGCTTTGGAAAACTTAATGAGTGACATTGTCGTTAATGGGGACAGGATTATTGGAAGAAGACTGGTATGGTATGGGGAGATCATGAATTTGATTTTAAGACATAATACATTTGAGATAAAAAAAACAAGTAGAGATATTAAGCAGGGAGTTGGATGAAACAGTCTGAAATACAGAAGAAATGTCTGGGCTTGAGACCAAGTGAGTCATTAGATAAGTATTAGTTGAAGTAGTGCACATGGATGAGATCATCTACAAATACAAAACAGAGTGACTGGAGAGGAGAGCAAAGTCAAAGCCTTGGGGAATTTCAGCTTTGAATGCCAGCATAGAAGAGGGTGATCCTGTAAGGACACAGAGAAGTGGCCAGAAAAGCAGGATAGGAAAAGCAAATGAATATTTTGCTTGAAAATCAGAAAATGATAGACTTTTTGAGTTAGAATATACTATAAAAATCATCTGGTCCAATGATTTTATTTCACTGATGAGTGAATTGAGAGCCAGAAAAGAGACATGAATTGCCTAATATAACAGAAGATTCTGGGACTATTCTATTGCTCATTAAGTTATAATGTGTTGTTTGTGGGACAAGGATAATGATGGTACTCAAGTTACCATTGGGAAATGGTATGATCCTTGGATCTGGAGTCAGAAGCCCTTGGTTTGAATGCTGGTTCTACCACTCTACAAGTGATTGACATTTTCACATGTTTCCTAATCTCACAACCTTTACTTTATCTATCTATAAAAATGATTTGTTGATTCATTTGGCTGTTGTGAACTGAAGGTTAGAGAGTGCTTTGTAAACCATAAATTAGCACTGCACTAGAGTATTATTCATAAGGTGTTTTAAATGTTTAAAGTGTTTTTACTGAAAGATAAAGAAATGAGAGTGTGGAAATCATACATCAGAAGAATTTCAAGGGAAAACTTTCTCTGCTAGTTTAAGTATATTGTAAAACCACAGTACTCCAAATAGCTTGGTACTGGTACGGGTAAAGATTAATCAGTAAAGACAAGGAGGTACAGAAAAAAGAAAAGGAGGAATTTGTGTATAATAAAAGTGGCATAGCAAATATACCCATTGCACTATTAAACACACTGTTTTGGTACACCACCTAGCTATTTTGGGGGATAAAGTTGGATCTCTACCTTATTGCAAAGTAAATTACAGATGAATAAAAGATAAAATTATAAAAACTGAAATAATAAAATTATAAAAAGAAAATGAAAATGAATATTTTAAAGAGTATTTAGAGTGGAGAAAGCATTTTTAACCTAACACAAAAGGGAGAACTCATACAAAGGATTGATAATTTGTCTATATGAAAAATTAAATGTTTAACATTAAAACCCCCCTGTATTATAAACAGGATTGAGAGTTAAGTCACATTATTAGAGAAGTATATGCAATGTGAATGACTGGCAACTTCAATATTCTAATAAGTACAAGTTACAAGTTTTTTTTTTTTTTTCAAATCCATATAAAATAGACAAGTGCTCCAGTAAGAAAATGGGCAATTCACAAAAGAGGTTGTAAAAATGACCTATTCATATAGGAAGACAGATTAAATCTTAGTAATTAAGGAAATACAAACCAAAATAATTAGTGTTAGTGAGCTATCACTTCTCACCTCCTGAATTAGCAACAATTAAAATGATTTACGACGCCGCGTGTTAATGCCATGGGGAAAGAAGCATACCTGTGTGGACTTACGTAATGCTGGTGAGAATGTAAACTGGGGCATTTCTGGAGTGCAGCCTAAGAATTAATCTTAAAAATGCAGAGAACACTATATTGATATAAGCAAGTGGTTGAATAAATACATGGGGAGAATAGAACAAAAGAAGAATTTAAAATATCCTTCAAATATTCAAAGCATAACTTCCCGCTCCTCTTTTTTTTTTTTTTTTAAAGATTTTATTTATTTATATGACAGAGAGGGGGGGATCACAAGTAGGCAGAGAGGCAGGCAGAGAGAGAGGAGGAAGCAGACTCCCTGCTGAGCAGAGAGCCCGATGCGGGGCTCGATCCCAGGACCCTGAGATCGTGACCTGAGCTGAAGGCAGAGGCTTAACCCACTGAGCCACACAGGTGCCCCACCGCCCCTCTACTTCTTATGCGTGGCTTAGACATGGTGTCTTTCTTTCAAAGAGTATAGTGTGGTAAAGGGAGGGAATGACTGTACGATATAGAAACCTCACAAACACTTCAGCTGGGTGATCAAATTGACAGTGATTTACAGTGTAATGAACCCCCTTCGTGTGATGGAATGAAAATGATACTTTTCCTCTTTGGTCTTCCTCCCTCCCCAAACTCCACTCTAAGCAAGAGAAAACAAATAAATAAAAAAGGCCCAGTTGTGGGATTTTACAAAATGACTGGCCAGTACTCTGCAAAACCGTCAAGGTTCTCAAAAACAAGGAAAATCGTAGGGACTCTCATAGATTCTCTTCCCAAATCAACTGATTCAGCTGTTTATTCTGATCTCATTAAACATTTAAATGATGTACCTAACTTCCCTTGTTCTAATCCCATTGAACTAAGCAGTTGTTCCATAACTTGGCTTCTAGCGATGTTTGTCTCTGGGGAAAAATGTGTTAGATGAGCCAATATTTAGTTTCCCAGCCATAAGATTTCTCATTATAGATCAACTTAATGGTTCCCAAAGTGTGGTCCTTGGACCATAAGCATCATCATCACCTAGGAACTTAGAAATGCAAATTCTTGAGTTCACCCCAGACTTATTGAATCAGAGACTCTGACATCAGAGCCTAGAAATATGTGTTTTGACAAGGCTGCCAGGTGATTCTGTTACATGCTAAAGTTTTAGAGACATTGGATTAATTTATATTCTTAAGACTCTTTAAAAGCTAAGTAAGCAGCCTCAAGACTGGTCAACTCTGACTGTGTGAGCTAAAGGCCAGACTCTGGCCCTGGTCATAAATGAATGCAAAGGGTCCACTTGTGAGATTTCCTGGTGGGCCTCTTCAAGTGAAAGCCTGACCTTGCTTTGCATATTTCCTATGTCTATCACTGAGCCAGAGTAGGATGTTGTCTAAACTATGTTATTATTGACGTGCAAACATGTCATTTAACACCTGCTACCTGTGTATTAGTTGGGTAAGAAAAAAGGGAAGAAGGCCAAATGGAAAGGATTTAAAAAGGCAATCTCAAGGGGAGCAGTAGTAAATGCTCAACTTGCATGAACTATAGACTTCCAGCCTTTGAAGTCATAATCATATAAAATATGAATTTACTCAAGAGCCTTCTAGCACTTTTCACTCATGACTTAAAAAAAAAAAGTAAAGAAGAATCAGTATACTAGCAAATTAACTTGGAAAAAGCACAAAGAAACACATCTTTCAGTATTCAGGGAAGAAAAATATGCAGAGCACTTAACAGTTACAAATAGATCACAAAATATTAGATTTATTACGAAATTTGTTTTATGACAGAATAAAGAGCAAAGACAAAATTAACTTACCATAGATTCAATTCTTCCACTCAAAGCCCTATATTCCTGTGTACCTGGTGAATTTAACTGATTACTATATTTGACATTTAGGATTTTAAAGCTGCTATGGTAAAAGTAAGACTTTTGATCTGTAAAGCAAAGAAAAGGCAGAATCAGTCTCACTACTAAGTACTTTAAACTTCAATTTATCCAGGATTATAGGATGCTCTATTATACAATTAAAAAATTTGCTTCTCTTAAATGAATAGTTGTTTTCATGATTATCTTTCTCCTGGAAGAGTTAAATAGTATCTCATCCAAAAAAATTTCTTTTGCTTCTCTTAAAGAAAACCCCAAACTTACTATAAATGTAACTATAATAAAATTATTTTTCTTTCAGTTTTTTAAAAAACTGACAGATCTGAAATTGTTAAGGATATAGGAAAATCAGAGCAGCATTATTTGTGAAATTAAAGTGATCAGAAGTATCATAATTTTCATTTTTACTATATTTTAGGGAGATTTGTGATTGCAGATTTATTCATCAAGAAGTATTAATGAATGTCTATAATATGCTATTATTCATTTATCACTAAAGAATAACCCAAAGCAATTCTGAATAGTTTTAAGAATTGTTTCAAATAATAATCATTTTAGAGGAATTAGGGACTTGTTAGTTTTTTAGAGTAAGCTAGAAAATAAACGTTTGAATAAAATAACTAATAGATTGTCCAGTGTGAATTATTTCCACCAAAAAATGTCTGCCAGAGGACATATTCAGTTGGGTGAAGAAAGTAAATATTTCTAAAACATACTGTATATATCTTAGAAACATTATGAACATGGATATAATAACCTAACCTGTCTCAGGAAAAATCTTTTGATCATTCATAAGCATAATTCATGCAGAAAAGTATATATATCAGGGAAAGAGTTAGAGATCCTGGTGGAAGGGTGGTATAGTCCTTTGTGGTGGAGGGACAAGTCTTTTAAGGGCCATAAATGGTTACTGGGACACATTCTGCAGAGGATGAACCTAGACTCCTCCACTTGTGTGACAATATGGTACCACTAAAAGTGAAAATTGATTAATTTAATTGGGAGCTTGAGATTTCTTACCTCTGTAATTCACCTTAGATGTAGCTGCCCCCAGGTGATTTGACAGAAAAATGTAGCCACAATTTTATAATTAGCTTGATTGAAAAGATTATTTATTATTACTGGCTTTCCTAACGCTGGTAATTTTATTGTGCCATTGAGAATTTTTCAACTTTCACTTAAATATGCTATTTTGCCTATTTACTATGGAACATATAATAAATTATATTCTCTCTGTCTCTCTACACTCATTCATACCCATATACCTAAGCACACACCCACACGTATGATTTAAATGATTTAACAGAATTATAGTTGAAATAAAATAATCCCAAAATGCATTTTTAGATGAAAAAAGCACATTATAGCATATATTATTTAGGGAATTTGACACAATTTTCTTTATCTACATTAAAACATCTGAAAGAATGTTCACTGAGATATTAAAGAACATTGTGAGTAAGCAGGGTATCCTGTATTCTTTGTATTGCTTCTTGTCTATGTGTCCTTTATTTTTGTGATATAATAATACTAAGAGAAATAATAAATGAACAGGTCCTTTTTAAAATTTGTTTTTCTCCTCATCTTTTGTAGCTGTTCTCCCAAGACTGTTTTATGAGGAGAAAGATCATGATTTAACATATACTTCCAAATTTTTAATGTTGAAACTTAAAATTCTTTGCGATATTTCACTTTTACAATTTTATCAGTGGAAATCATGATATTAAATGAGAATACAAAATCAGCAAATTCTAGTATCAGAAAAGAATCAAGAGATTTTTTTTCCTTTGGCTAGAATAATTCTTGTCTGGGTAATACTGTTTATTCTAAAAAAAAAAAAGAGAAGAGAAAAAAGTACTGATTGAGGGAAATATAGACACAAACATGTATTTAAGGATATATAAGACATACAATTACATTACATTAAAAAATAATAGTGGCAATAAAAGAAAGAATGCCAAACTTTTCATCTGAAGGTATATTTAGTTATTTGGTTTGGAAAGTGGTCCTTTTAGTCTTCTAGTACTTACCAAAAGCTAAAAAGTAGATGAGTAGGGCTACGGTTACTGCCAAGATTACCACCCCCGCCACAACAACAAAACACACTACACAGGGATTCAGGAATCTTGAGGTTGACGGCACCCGTGCTGGCCTTAAAAAAAGAGAAAATGATCAAAAACTAACCTTTCATTCAGGGAAGCCATTATTTTAGGGTTTATGAACATTTTCTATCTTCCTATGTCTTTTAGTCTGAACATAGCTCTCCATATAGGAAACAACGTGATTCTTGACCAGAACCTTAGTGACTTTTCTTTCAAACTTTTTTTCAGCACGAAAATGCTGACATTTTGGTAGTTTGATAGAAGCATAAGTAAATCGGACTTATGCTTTGCAATTATTTCCCTTCCTCTGTCAGTTGATGAGGTTCTCAAGAGGTACAACTAATTGTACTGTTTTGTTGTCTTCCCAAGACCTTATGTTGGACACTTACTATGTATGGTAAAGCTCCCTTAACTGAGTACCATCCCCAGTGGTATACAGAAGAGGAGTCCTTCTGGGTGAGAAGAGGGGTGGAGGGAGTCAGAACAGTAGCATTCCTCACTGTCATATTCTCTGTATTATTAAAAATAGGGGTGTGACCAGAGGTTGAGTGCTCAGGTCCAGGAGAGTAACAAGCCTGAACTCTGAAATTCACCTCTGAAATGAATTAGAACTGTCCCAACAGCAGAAGATTTGTGTGATTTATTATTTTTTTTCCCCCATGAATTTGTAAACTACAGTGCAAGCCAGTAGATTTGTACTAATATGGTATCTGGTAATTATTAAGTACATGATCCAGGTACTATCTTCTTCACTGCCTCCCTCCCCACAACCACATACACTTGCACTAGGGAGGTAACCAGAAGAACTAAGTGTGAATCTCTCTTTTCTCCCTTGTTTGCTTGGAGGTCATATTGTCATTCATCTGAGACTTTCCTAGTCTGACAAGTGGGATTAATAATATCTGTCTCTGGGTGCCTGGGTGGCTCAGTGGGTTAAAGCCTCTACCTTTGGCTCAGGTCATGATCCTGGGGTCCTGGGATCGAGCCCCGAATCAGGCTCTCTGCTCGGCGGGGAGCTTGCCTCCCCCTCTCTCTTTGCCTGCCTCTCTGCCTACTTGTGATTTCTGTCTGTCAAATAAATAAACAAAATCTTAAAAAAAATAAAGAAAAAAAATCTGTCTCAGATTTTTGAAGATCTTTGAAGATCTTTTGAAGATCTTTGAAGATCAATGAGGTTATGTTAGGAAATATATTTCTAGTTAAATAGATTATCTACTAGGCGGTGTGCCACTGGAGGGGAAAGACAGTATGCATGCTTCTGTTTCAGATACTTTGCAGAGTAACTGCCATAAATAGGTGATTCATAAATATTTATGATATCATAAGTATTTCTTGCAGTGTTAACTTCTGAGCACATTTCAGATTTAAAGCCTTAACATAGCTGAAAAACAGTTACATTTAGCAAGAATCTAGTTTCTCATTTTTCCTATTTGTTTTGCCAATCTTCTGGTGTAAGTGTGAATAGAAGGTTCTGAGAGTCAGTGATTTGCAGACATTTAGTTTTCATAGTAGGGCTGCCTGTTGTTGTTAGGGCTCTCCATGACTCAGAAACACTTCCTGGTATTTTACAGTGTATCACCGGCACATCGTATTCTGTGGTTCTGAGACCAGTAACATATCAAGAGATCGGCACATCGTATTCTGTGGTTCTGAGACCAGTAACATATCAAGAGATTGTTAGAGGCAGACTGAGACTTGCCGACTTTCAATTTTGTTGAACAAACACATTAATCATACAAAAATTGACCATGCTCAAACATCATCTAATGAAGGGGCATTTACGTGCCTAGAAGTAGGAAGGACATAGTCTCAGGCTAGCAAACAATGAATAATGTAGCTTTAGTTTTGTGATATCTTTTTTACCGCATCGCTCTTTGTTCATTTTGCTATACGTGAAAACTGACTTACACTGGCACTGGTCCAGAGCCCAGCATCTGGAAACCACCACTGCATTAAACGTCAAATTGGAGGAAATTGGCACTTTGACATTTGTTGATTTTTGAGACTCAGTTTACTTATCTGTTACCATGTGTGGTCACTGTGCAAATGACACACAATCACAAATGCACGCTGTTTGGCATTTGTGATTTCAGTAAATGTTAGTGTCTGCTGAGTAGTGGCAGAGTCAAAAGGAGACAGAGTTGGAGTCCAGGGTAAACCCAAAAGTCTGAATAATTTCCAAACTGATAGATCATTCTCCTCAACCAGAGATGAACTAATGTGTCAAGACTTATGAGTGTGGAGAGAGAAGTGGTGAGAAACAAGAAGTTGAAGGTTGAAAAAACACAAAGGCTGGAGTCAGCATGTGCTGGTTTAGCTCGGATGAGGCTCCCATGGGAATGACTTTATCACCAACTTTGCTTCAGTTCATGGAAAACACCTTAAACTCAATGACTAAAAAGCACCAGGAGACATATGACTCAATAAACAAAGGGTGTGGAGCTCAAATCACCTTAATCCCACAAGCCATAAGTAATTGCATAAGAATGGGTTGATGCACCCTGCAGAAACCGCTGAAGAAATATCTACTCTTCTGGTAGCGCAACTTGTCATTGAACCTCTGTATACGGTTGATTACAAAGCTTATGCCAACACAAACTAAATTGTGCACAGTATTTACTTTGAAACTATTGGAGGTAACATGTTTGCAAACACTGAATTTTGAGGCAATGTAATGGAAATCTGTGCAAGAAAATAACTGCTTTTAAAGCCTGTTCCTGATCAGTGAGATTGCCTTTGAACAAAGCAAAACAAATAATTCAGTTGTAACATGTTGAACCAGCCTTCCCCTCTTGTTTGCTCTCTTATTAACTTGGAAGAGTTACATTAATGCTGCAAAACTTATTCTATAGTTTTGGGAGTCTAAGTGTCAGGTACTGCACATGTGTATTAACAGTCCTCACAGCTGTAAAGCGGGTATTATGATCCTATTTTGAAGATAGGGAAAGTGAGGCTTAGAGAGTAAATAACTCAAAATTACTCAGGAGGGACCGCTGAAAATTGAAACGAGGTTGGTTTGAATCAAAGCACATGCACTTCCTTTCACATGTTCTTCCTCACACTATAGGAGACAGAAAAGCTTCGGGACTCCCAGCTCTTCTGACTTCATTTGGGGGAAGCAGAGGGGATCAACATCCATTGAGTGCTAGGACTTTGTCTTACACATAGTAAGTGTGCGATAAAATAATTGTTGATTTAATTTTTATTTGAAAGTAAATCTTACATTAATATATCAACATTATTTAGAAATATTAATCTTTGCAAATGACACATAGTTACAGCCAATATAGGGCTGTGGATTAATAGAGCCATTGGCAATAATTTCCATTATCTGCAAGAATGGAGGAAAACAGTGACAGGGTAATTGTAAACTCAGATGCATATACATGTAAAGGACTTTTAGACAATTTTGTGTCCTTTAAATTACATTTCAGGTGTCACCATAACAAAGATTTGGACCACAGTTGTCTTCTCCTGCGAAGCATTCTTCCTCCATAATCCCACTTTATGCCATAGTTTCAGCAAGCACTCTATAGGATAACATTTTCTTTTTTTTTCTTTTATTTTTTTTCAAGATTTTTATTTATTTATTTGACAGACAGAGATCACAAGTAGGCAGAGAGGCAGTCAGAGAGAGAGAGGAGGAAGCAGGCTCCCTGCTGAGCAGAGAGCCCGATGTGGGGCTCGATCCCAGGATCCCGGGATCATGACCTGAGCCGAAGGCAGAGGCTTTAACCCACTGAGCCACCCAGGCGCCCCTAGGATAACATTTTCTAGGACAGATCCTCAGCCCAGACCTCTGTCTTGGAGCTTGATGCCATCATTGCTAGTTATCACCAGATATCTTCTGGATGCTTTACAACCTCCTTAAATATGAGAGGTCTGGGAATGGGGTGAAGGTGAACTATTTTCTCTCTGGATTTTTACCAGTCTCAGAGGATTCCAAACAGCACTTTGCTCCACTAAGCCTTGATTGGTGTTGCCAGTTGTCCTCCCAGGGAGGGATTCTGCAGCTCTTGGGCAGAAAGGAAGCTCTCTCTGTATGTGTGTGTATGTGTGTGTGTGTGTGTGTGTGTGTGTGTGTGTGTGTGTGAGATACACTCATGCATTGTCCTCTGCTATCTTTTTATTTAAGCTGGGGTACAGGGAGGCTGTGAGTAAGGGGAGGAGAAGGGTGGGATAGGTTCATTGTCTCTAAAGTGAGAGATTCCTTTTGATTTCTCTGTTGCCTGAGAGCTTCAGGTCTGGAAGCCTGACTATCAGGTTATGAGTTGCCCAAGTATAAAACCTGGGGATGGTGGGTGATACCCAAGCCATAGGTTTTGTGTCTCTGGGGAACTGCTTTCTCAGAGGGAAGGAGGTGAGATGCTGTGAATTGGCTGTGAGTTTCTGAGTTTTACCAAATAAAGTGGAATCTAAGATGAAAAAAAAGGAACCCTCCTTGAAACTGAACTTTTCCCTCAGTACTACACTCCCCACTATTTCTAAAATTGGTGAATTTCACTGCTATCTATCTGGTACCCTAAGTTGGAGACCTAGGAATTAGCTACATCTGCGCTCTCGGTCTTTCTCACATTCAAGAGGTCACCACAAAGTCCTTATCTTATCCTTATCTTTCTTTTTCTATAACCTCTATTTTGTTCTTAATTTTGGCTGTTATGGCCTGAATTATATTACTTGCAATGCCTCCTGACCGATTCCCTGCTTCCATCAACTACAGTCGTTAATTAGTTAATGCAAGACGCATTTGGTGAGTGACTTCGATGTTCTGGGTGCTGGAATGCAATGAAAGAAACAGACAAACAGCAGTTCTAATGGTGAAGGGAGACAGAAATGAGTAAGTAAAATAAGGGAAAAAGCAGAGAGGTGGGAAAAGAAGTGTGTATGTGGCACTGAAAATTAAGGTAGCGTGGCCAAGAAAGGCCATGGTAGAAGGTGATTTGAATAAAGGCCTGAAGCAGGTGAGTGAGCGAGCTATGAAGGTACCTGGAGAAGAATGATTTCAGCAGAGGTAAGAGCAGGCTCTGAGCCAGGAACTCGGATTGTAAATTTGAGAAACAGCAAGGGGCAGCTAGATGGGGTGGAATGAGCAAGGTAGAGGTGTGGGCATGAGAGGGAGACAAGGTCAGAAAGATGGGCGTAGGAGTCAGCAGGTGGCGCAGATCTTTTAGGGCTTTGCATACAAGGGCTTTGGTCTGCCCTCTGGGTAAAATAAAAAGTCTTTGAGGGTTTTAAGCGAAGGAGTGACATCACATCTATTTTTCTGATAGGATCACTCCGGGTGATGGGATGGAGCAGGGGCATGATTTCGGTCATTCAGTAGCTGAGGTGAGGAGGGATGGAAGTTTAGATGAGCAGGTGGGAGTGGAGGTGGTGAGGAGTGTCTAGTTTAGACCTATTTTTAATTTGGAACCTAGAGGATTTGCTGATGATTACCTATGAGATATGGAAACAAGAGGAATCTAGATTGAAATCAAGATTTTGCTTCATTCTAATCAACCCTTTCAAATCCTTCCAGCGAGTTTTTTGAATTTAAATCTTAGGTTCTGACACTCTCTTCTTCCCCTGCCTCATTTGAAATTTATCTATAGATTGTCAAGATACTCAGGATGGGGGCGCCTGGGTGGCTCAGTGGGTTAAGCCTCTGCCTTCGGCTCAGGTCATGGTCTCAGGTTCCTGGAATCGAGCCCCGCACTGGGCTCTCTGCTCAGCGGGGAGCCTGCTATGTTTCCACGCCCCCGCCACCCCTGTCCTGTCTCTCTGCCCATTTGTGATCTCTCTCTGTCAAATAAATAAAATCTTAGAAAAAAAAAAAAGAAAAGATCCTTAGGATGGCATCCAAACCTTCCAAATGGCACTGAAATCCCTTCACAGTCATCTCTGTTTCTTTACCTCCTGCCATATCCTCATGTACTACTTAACCCAGCCAGGCCAAATGGGGCAGCCAGTTCCGTGTGTGACGACCCTTTGCCTAGAAAACCTCATACCTCAACTGCCCAGTAGATTCCCATTTTGTTCTTAAGGTAATTCAACCATATTTCTTTTCCCTCCAAGTAGATACCTTCTTCTCTCCTAGCTTCCCCTCATCTGATCTCATAATTCCCAGTGAATTTCTCTATTCTAGTCCTTATCCTACTTCATGTGGGAAACAACGATTTTCTTGCCTGCGCCCACCTCTAGGCTATAACTTCTGAGAAGTAGACATGCATCTTGTCTGTCAGGACATGTCTCATCCTTAGCACAACACCCATTCCAGAGTCCACATCGGGTTTTATTTGTGAAAAAATTGAGGAATGACACTGCAAAGAAGAGTTTAAAAATAATTTAACTAGAGTTTGGAGGGACTTGATGTAGGATTATATGATGTGCATTTTTGCTTTAAATATTGACAAATAAAATATAGACTGGAGAATAATGTCTGCTATCTAATGAGTGCTTGCTGTGCACCTGGCACTGTGTTGAATTTTTCTACATCATTTAATTTAATCCTTGTAAATAAGCCTAGTTTACAGATGATGAAAGAGAAGCTTACTTACTCAGCTAGTAAGCGATGGAGCTGGAATGTGAATCCAGGTCTGTCAAGCTCAAACTGCAATGTCCACATCAGATGGGAGGGGATTTTTCTGTTAATTATCATGTTGTTATTCATTTCTATCACTCTGCCTTACGGTTGATGCTAAGAAATGGAAAGTTAAAAAACATTGCTATAGATCTGTGTCTATAGCAGGATATACAAACACATATATTTGAATATGTGTATGTGTTTACATTATACTTTGGAGTTATGAAGACTATGAGAAATGGTTCCAACGTAAAGGGATTTACTTTACTTTAGTCCATTTCATTAACTCTAAATGTTTACCACTAGACAGGCAGTAGGGACTACCTAATTCAATGTTTTATTTTTTTATTTTTAATTTTTTTTTAAATATTTTTATTTATTTATTTGACAGACAGAGATCACATGTGGGCAGAGAGGCAGGTAGAGAGAGAGAGAGAGGGGGAAGCAGGCTCCCTGCTGAGCAGAGAACCTGATGCGGGGCTCGATCCCAGAACCCTGAGACCATGACCTGAGCCGAAGGCAGAGGCTTTAACCCACTGAGCCACCCAGGTGCCCTATTTATTTTTATTTATTATTATTATTTTTGCTGAGAAACACTGTCTTCAAATAAGGTCTTGCTTGGAAGCTCAGAGATGGAAAACAGATTAAATGGAATAGCTTTTCTGTTTGAATTTGGGATGGGAGAAAAGGATCCCCTTCTATTTCTAGCAAATTTTCACTGATCTAGTCTAATACTTTTCTTTCTTTCTTAAGTTATTATTATTATTATTATTATTTTGTTCTTGATAAACTCAGGTGCAATGTAAAAGAGAAACACAAGAGGATTATTCTGATTGCGTAACTGGATGGTGGCAGAGTTGGTGCCACAGTTAAGACTTTGTGAATATATTTATTTTATTAAACTATTGTGCGTTCTAAAAACTCTAGGTTCATGTGGAAGATGAGAATCTTATCCTTGAATCACAAACCCATACCGCTTTATGAGCATGTACCCATGGAATGCACTATTGGACTTTCTTTTAATTCAATGATTTACTTGTTAATTTATTTTTATCTTGGGTATCATTTAAAGACGTTTACATTCCTTGAGGATATAAATCACTTTATATTTCCTGAGGATACAGAGGCTGGGTAAATTGTGAGGGACCTGAGCTAATTTATGTAATACTTGGGTGAGAATTATGAAAAATCAGCTTTTCTGGAGACAGAGGCAATTAGGAAAGGGTGCTCATTGGGCTGTATGCAGCTATACTCTGGGACACACAGCTTGGCAGGGAGCATAGTCTCCATCTCAGCTTTCAGTCTTCCCCTGAGCCATGCAATTTTGTGCATTGCAACAACTTCACAACTGTATATAGCAGATCTGAAATGATGTGCAGAAGTTCTGGAATCTGCTACTTATAGGGAAAGCCCATCCAGGATTCAAAGTCTTCTCACGAAATTTGCAAGTTGATACGATTAATAGGTGAGTAAGGGTGTGTGTGTGTGTGTGTGTGCACGCGCGCGCGCGTACGTAAGCATGTAGTAGTGGAGTTGAGAGTTGTTAATGTTTTATGAGACCCTGCTGCCAATGAAGTTAAGAATATAGGCTCAATTGCTTCACAGGCTAGTTAAGTTTTTTTCTTTCCTAGGACTCAGGATATACTCTAGATCTCAGACTCTTTTCAATAATTCACATAATAGAATGAAACCCATGAGAGAATGTGTCCACAGTAGGGCAAAGCTACCTTTACTGCTGGAGGAAATGCCGTCCCTAATGATGCTCTATTCATCTTTTTCTAATTGGTCCTAAACTTGAAGGAATCATTTTCATATACTGGAAGTCCGTGGGCATTCTTTCTCCATTTTATTTTATTATAGTATTGAAATGTATTTCAAGATATCTTACCACAATTATTACCTAATTTAGAAAAATTTCACTGGATCCTAGTGATTGAGGCTGAATTAAACAACTACTAGAGAAAGAATGTATTATAGGTCATGCTCCATCATAGTGTATTAATTTATTTGGACCCTGATAAGTCAAAAAATCGTTTTAGTTTTGTAATATTTTCCTTGTTAATATGTTCACTTTATGTTTCTGCAATAAACATAGTAGATGTTGAAATTTTTGCAATTAAAAATGATTTCTTCTTGGGGCACCTGGGTGGCTCAGTGGGTTAAACCCTCTGCCTTTGACTCAGGTCGTGGTCCCAGGGTCCTGGGATCGAGGCCCGCATCGGGCTCTCTGCTCAGCCGGGAGCCTGCTTCCCCCTCCCTCTCTCTGTCTGCCTCTCTGCCTACTTGTGATCTCTGTCTGTCAAATAAATAAATAAAACCTTTTAAAAAAAATGATTTCTTCTTTTATGAGATTTTCTTTGTTCTAATACCAGTCATGTTTTTGAAATAAAAGATTTAAGATATAAGATTCTTTTAATTGACTTTTGAGCATTGTGTTTAATTTTTACATTATAAAAATATTTCTAAGGGATGTGGATAAAGACCTGGTGTTAGGAGATTTACATTATAGTCAGTCTTGTGTAATTATTAATAGAAGATGTCTGAAGACTACTGACTAATAGAGCCAGTTAAGGGCTTAGAGACATATTCTGATTACTGCTCTGCTACACTTAATATACACTTGCTTTTATAAGAAAGGCTATCTTTGCTGGAATCTACAGTTACCCAAAGGGTGGGTTCTTGCTTCCGTGATTGAGATTATGGAGTCTTCTCAGTGTGCAAATAAAAACAGTGACATTATGGTAGATTGTGGCATGGTCTACAAAGGTGAGCCTACCTAGGCGATTTGAGAACAACAGAACAGATGGAAATATTTCTTCTCAGACTTCATGATGCCGATACTTTAAGTGTATTTCTCTAGAAGTCATCTACCTACAAAGTTATAGGAACAATGTTTATTTTACCATTATCGAAGAATGTATGCCTAGTGTTTCAACAGCAACTATCATGACAGAAATTCCTAAGACAGGTTACCTATCACCTTGCTAATTAATGTTAGGGAGAGCCTAGCATGTACTCTAGAGGGCACTGCTGTTCAATGTCAGTATTTCTTCTGAGGTCTAGAGAGCGTAGCTGTGGACAAAGCCATTGAACCTAGCAGGTTCTAAGCAATAAACAATTATTTAGTTGAAGTTTTGCATCTGTGTCTATTTTCCTCCAAACAACATTTTTGTCCGACCTGGATTTAGTTTTCAAGAAATAGGTGTTTTTCTCCCATCCTTCTTTATTATTTCCCTTCCTTTCCTTTCCTTTTTTAAATTTATTTTTGACTGAAGATGAACTGTAACATTTATTAGCAACCAACATGATTTTGCCAACTTTCTGAAATTACAAGGAAATATTCATTACAGTCTAAATATGTTGTATTTTCTTGTCTAAATGCTCTTTGGGAAATGAGTCCTTGAAATTTTTAAACTTCAATTTATCTATCGGGATGATTTCGGTGATGGTTGTACAACTACCATTACTATGCTAGTAACAACTGAATTGTACCCTTAAACAGGTGAACTTTATGGTATGGGATTACATCTCAAAAGCCATTAAAAATTGAATTCATTTTTAAATAATTGTTAACTTACTACAATAACAAAATTATTAAGCTGTCAGAGAATCATTGATGATGAGGGTGGGCTTGAACTCACAGAAGCAGACAAGGACTCAACAGAATGGGTATTCAGTTCAATTTTCAGTGCCAGTGCCATGCAATTATCAGTGAGGTAGTGGGATACAGTGGTGTATTATTGTTGACAGCAAGCAATTTATTACAAATAATAGTTAAAGCATCAAAGTTTTGGAATGATTTATTTACACAATTTAGAGCAGATAATTCTAGCATAACATTGCTCTTACTGGCTGCATTTTCTTATATCTTGGGGTGGAGTTACAAGTACTATGTGGGGAATTGCTTATAAGCCTGGTTAGATCCATGTGGGTGTGTCACATATATTACTGTCATATGTCAGGGTGGAGAAGAAAGCCCCAGAGAAAACTTATATTTAAATTCAGTCTCTGAAATGACAAAACCCATTTGTTCTTTGCACATTCTCCTATTCTCCTGTTTCTTCCTTCCCATGTGTGTCCTGATCTGACTAGACAGCAACGTTTCCCAAGATTGAGCATAGAAGTATTTATTCCTGAAAGACCTAACATTTTGAGGAACACCATGTTCCCAGAACTCTGTTACGAAAATGCTGCTCTGTGAGTTCTAACTTGCCCAAAGCATTGTTTCTGCAGGAGAGACAAGGGAACTATGGCACACCAAGCTTACAGGGCATGCTTATTCATATTTAAATATACAAGGATGCTTCTTGCTTACCTCTCTCTCCATTCTGGATACTTAGGAGACTACCCTGTAGCTGTTAACTTTAATTGTAATTGTTTAGTGCCTCTAACATTTTAATGTATATGTGAGTTGCCTATTAAAATGCACACTTTAATTTAGTAAATCTGGGGTTGGGCCCAAGATTCTGCATTTCCAACAAGCTCCCAGGTGAGGTTGATGTTATTGATCCAAGGACTATACTTTATGTAACAAAGACCTTGAATATAATTAGATGAGAGTAGATTCAGAATCGAAGTGTGACTTTATTGAAAGCATACTAGTTTCTTCTTTGTTTCCTAAAGTTTAAGGACGTAAACAGGTCTTTTCTGTCATAAGGTCATTATGAAATGTTCAAAATCTTAACTTACCACTTTGTCAAAATATGCTGACCCTAACGGTGAACTAGACACATATTTCTTTTTACAGAAAATAAGTGAGTAAAGGATTTGGGGCCCTTACTTCCAGTTCAATGTGCCTTAATTTTTATTATTAAATTGAAAGTGTCTAGATATTTCATTGTTTCTACAAAGGGAGTTCCACAGACATGGGGAATTTGGTACATCACAGTCCAAATAAGCACAAGGCAGCATTTTTGGCCCCCGATGTCTTCATCCCCCAATGTTTGGTCTGATTATTACATATAGACCCAAATACAAAAAAAAAATTAACAATTGCCAGGAAACAAATCCTGCTTAGTTTGTTTGGAAGGATATATGCCATGTTTTTAATGTTATTTGCTTGGGGAGGGAAGCAGGGAGGCAGGGAAGGGGTGCTATGAATGATGGGGGAGAAGAAAGAAAAAATAACTTTAAATGCATAAGTTAAAGAAGTAAAAATCTACTAGTGACGGGTCTAAAGCAAGAACACAATCTGGGTGGCATAGGTTATTGGGCATGATAGAATCTAGAAATTTCCTGGAATAGTTCTCTCAGTTGAGAGTTATTACCAGTAACTTGGAGGGGACGAGTGGAGAATGGACTCAGAACCCCACATGTGTTCATCGTAGTTCGTTCTATTTAACTATATCTGTACATGATATTGTTCTCGTAGAAAAAAAGATGGCTTCTAATGAATCATGGGTAAAAGCCAAGATTAGCTGTTTCGAATGCTCTTGAGTAGTATTTAGTTACATCAATATATTTCAAAAACATCTAGTACTAAATACCTTCTGAATTTAATTCTAGGTGCTCCTTGCCCAGATTGTCTATAGAAGAGGAGGAAAGAATTGGGATTCTCAGTATTATTTTCCCCCCGGATGGTTTTGTGTCATAATGAAATGAACAGTGAAACTAATGTTTTGGAGGCCTTCACAACAAAATATGTCCCTCAGAGCTTAGGAAAAATGCAGACATAGCACTTATCTTGGGAAGTAGTGTGTCTAGTAGGGATAAAACACTCTTGAGGTGTTAGAGAAATTGCTTGACATGAGGCACATCACTTCTCTGGACTCCAGTTTTCTCCTTTGTCATTAAACAAAGAATCGGTGAGTTTAGTTGTCACCTCCACACTGTTCTTTCCTCCTTTGAAAGGAAGGCTCCTTCTCATTTCCATGACCACTCCTGTTGGTAGGTGTTCTCACTCTTATTGCCCACTCTGTTTTTACAAACACTGTGTTTCTTAAGCAAGCCTGTCTGCTTACAAGGTCTATCTTGTCTCCCATCCCTACACCTCTTCTCCCTAGTAGACTGGAACCTCCATGAGCAGGAGCATTTGAGAGCTGAGACTCTGAGGCTCTGCTGAGTGGGTTCAAATTCCACGTCTGCCATTTATTTACTGTGTGAACTTGGGAAGTTACCTAACTCCTCCTTGATTTCCTTACCTGCAAAATGAAGGTACCAATAGTACCTACTTCCAGATTTTTGTGAGGACAAATGAGTTAAACATTTGTTAACAGAACTAGAATTATGTCTGGTGCTTGGCCCTGTGTTGGCATGTGGTTGATTAAATAAACGAGGGCAAGGGCTACTGGTGATTAGTTCTCCACTCTACCTCCCCAAGTTCTTAATGGTCTGTTCTTTAAGTGGAGCTGTACACGGGGAAGCTGGATTTGATGATGGGAGTGAGGCCCTGCCTATACTGTAAACATGGCTCCTATCATGGGCATGAAGACGGCATACACAGGGATTCTTTTCTGACTCCTGAACCAGTGCCTCCATTTACTGGGTTTCTTCTATTTTTATATAAATATTCTATGAAACACCAGCCCTGTCCAGAAGCCTGTATTTTTAATTATTACACAAGTAATATAGAAAGATAATATAGCACAATGGTGATAATCATGACTTTTGTAATTAGACAGAACTAACTGACTGTTGGCAAGTGATAAAACCCCTCTGAGCCTTAGTTTCCTACTTTGTAAAAGGAAGATAATTACCTGCCTCAGAGGGTTGTGAGATTAAGTGGGATGCTCTTTGTAAAGTGCTTAGAACTCTGGCCCATGTTCAATAAATGGTAAATTCTACATTCTTCTTTCAGGTAGAACTCAGCTTTAGTTGAAAATAAGCAAATTTTTTTTTTTTTTTTTTAAAGATTTTATTTATTTGACAGAGAGAGATCACAAGCAGGCAGAGAGGCAGGTAGAGAGAGAGGAGGAAGCAGGCTCCCTGCTGAGCAGAGAGCCCAATGCGGGGCTCGATCCCAGGACCCTGAGATCATGACCTGAGCCGAAGGCAGCGGCTTAACCCACTGAGCCACCCAGGCGCCCCCAATTTTTTTTTTTTTTTTTAAATAAATTCTGTAGACACATGATTTCCTCTGTAACTTTTTTTTTTTAAATTTATTTATTTGACAGACAGAGATCACAGGTAGGTAGAGAGGCAGCCAGAGAGAGAGGAAGGGAAGCAGGCTCCCTGCCGAGCAGAGAGCCCGATGTGGGGCTCGATCCCAGGACCCTGGGATCATGACCTGAGCTGAAGGCAGAGGCTTTAACCCACTGAGCCACCCAGGCGCCCAGCAAATTTTTTTTTTATAAATGACATTTCTCAAGAGTGATAACATTCTATAGAATCACAGAATGATAGCAATGGAAGAGAGTTTCAGCAATAACCACTCTGACTTTCCATGACGCAGAATAAACTGGCCTGCGGAGAGATTAAGTGGTGCTATGTAGAGGCTTCTTGATTTTTTTGTCTGTCTTTTTTATCTCCTTCTCTGATATTTTATTTTATTTTTTATTTTTTGCAACCCAGGACATGGTGGGCACTCTATTAACAGTGATTATTAAGTAAATGTTAGAAAAATCAATAGCAATTGAGTACTTAGAAAATCATTCTGCTAAACACTGGGGACATCTTGAAAGTAGTCAAAAACTTGTCCTTGCCTTAAGGCACTTCTCTCTTTTTGAGGGAGTATAAGACACCTGTCTGTTAGCAACATTTCCCACCGTTGACCCATTCTTTTTTAACTGAAATACTGTTTTTTTTTAATTTTTAAATTTCCATGATTCCATACTCTTTCTATCCTTCTGGTTCCCCCTTTTAAATGTCTTTTGCTGGTTGCTTCTCCTCTATTTAACCTTTAATGTCTGATGTTCCTTCATGCTCTGTCTGGGTGTTCTCCTTTCTCTCTAGCTGATCTCATTCAATCAGCTTCAATTACCATCTAAGCCAACTGCTCTCAAGTTTTTGTGTGCATAGGAATCAATTGAGAAGCTTGGAAAAAAACCAAAGATTCCTGTATCCACTATCCAGATAGACTGTTTCAGTAGGTCTGGTCTTGCTACTCAGAAACCTTCATTTTCTAAAAAAAAGATTTACTTATGAGCTATTTCACAGCTGTAGGGCTGAGAATCATTTTGTAGTGGGATAAGAGGGAATAGGTTCAAGATAAACATGCACACACTCTATGACCCAGAAAATTCATTTTTCAGGAGAAACTCTGGCACTTTTGTGCCATGAGGTCCATTTGAGAATGTTCAGAGCTGCAATATTTGTAATGGCAAAATAGCAGAAGGGCGGATATATAAGTTGGAGTATGTTCTGACAGTGGAACATCATATAGCTGTGTGAATAAATAAATCATTACTACATACTTTATAAACATAATTTTGATTCCATCTATATTAATTTCAAATGTAGGTAGAACTGAATGATATGTTATTCGGGGATCTGTCTATTAATGGTAAAACAGTAAAGAAAATTGGGGACATTTATCTAGATACATGTTATCTCAACATGCTAGATAACAGTCAGATTGGGCAGGGTTGGGAGAGGGCAGTTAATGGACAGGGTGTTACCTGGAAATGTTATTTTTCTTAATAAATAATGACTACTTTGGGGTTCATTTTAAAAATTAGTCTTTGAGTGATAGATTTCCCAATAAAATATCTCAAAAGTAAAGAGGGTGAATAAGAGAAGAAAATTGAAACAGAGGCAATGGGTCTAGACAAACTTTTGGAAGAATTTTGCTGTTGAGGGGAGGAAATGAGAAATAAGGAAATAGCTGGAGGGGGGATGTAGGTCAAGGTAGAGGTTTTTGCTTTGTGTTATTGTTTAACTGGAGATAGTATGGTACGTCTTTATGCTGATGGGAATATTCCAGCAGAGAAGCAAATTGCATGTTTTAATCCATTCTTTGCAGTGTTAAACTCAGGCAGATATCCCAGCTAAGAAGTATGATTGTTGGAACAAAAATTTGTCTAGGTTAGAAAAAATACATTCACTGGCCCTTTTTAATATACTTCCTTGAAACTTGAGCTCACATATCCGTTTATTAATCACTAAGGCACTTGTCCATATCTCTGATAAATGGATACTGTAAATATTCAACAACATCTGCCATTTTCTTTCTTTCTGCTGAGTTAGTCCTTAGTGGGTAAACTTTTCCAAAGTCAATTTTATATTTGATCACTTTAGATAGTTACCCAGTGAATGGTTTTATTAGGATGGTGCTTCTATCTTACATATCATAAGCATGTGCTATATTTAGACTTAAAGCATACTCTGGAATGTAAAGTTATGGCAGGTTTTCTTTGCTCAAGAGGATGGGATCCTTTAAGTTGGAGCAATACCTTTTGCGGAGTTGGACTGAATATCTTTAACTTCCCTTACAATAGTTGATGTTGATTTTTTGTCCTCTTGACTTACTTTAGGGGTATCAACTGTAGACATGTTGGGGGCTGAAGCAGCATAAAAATCAGGTAAACAAGAAATTTCTGAGGAAATAACTTGGGAATGCCTTCCAGAGGACAACCCTTCCCATTCTGTGCCACCTCCCCTCCCAGCCTGTACCACCATTAGAAAAACATTCTGGCTAAATGTGGTAACTGTTTCAGCATGCAACCTGAGGTTTTTGTGTGAGCAAAACCTGAATTTTAAATTCAAAATTTTTGGGCTCCATGACTGTAAAGATAAGTTGATACTCAGTTGTCTAATTTCTATTAAGAGATACAGTCTTTGCCTAATGACTTACAGTTTTGAGCATGGTTTTTGAAATTTAACATAGCAATTCATAAAGCAGGACTGAAGTAAGGCAGAGTTTGAAACATATTTTTGACAGTTTTGGCTTTCTTTTCTGCTTTTGTCTCATGTTGTTTTGGGCTGGAAGAAGGCAGGCCACCTGATGGGCTTTGACATGTCTGTTTAGTCAGTTAATCATATCACGAGCACATACAAAAGGGAAGAAAATGGAAGTAAGATTTGTTATGGTCTGAGGCATTCTGCTGAGACTTGTCTCTTCCTGAGCTGAGATATGCTCCCTTACCTTAAGTCTTTCCTTAAACTGCATTCTCAATTCCAGCTTATAAATCTTTAGTCTATTTTTCCAAACCTCAGTTTATACTTTTTATATAATGTACGGATCATAGACACTCCCTATGTAGACTTGACAAAATCTGGAATACCCAGGGATTTGAAATGAATAATGATTATATCATGATAATGGAGCTGTCCAGGTTCCTGGGCTCTGTGGTAGGATTTCCTTCTTTGGAGAGGGGTGAACAAGGTAGGTAAAGAAAGAAATATACCACCTTTGTAACCTTTAGGAAAGGACAACCCTGAGGGATCTGGGGGTTTAACTTATATATTAAAGTAAACAAATTGTCCAAGAGAGCCCATTCTCAACCAAAAGTATCACAGAGTTTACCTGGAGATCTACAAAAAACTACCTAAAAATTACCTAGAATTACCTGAAAAAATATATTACACACTTTTATTTCCTTTCCCTTATCCAATGTGGATACCCTGATTTCTTAGAGCATATGGAGGAATTAGAAAATCATGGAGTTGGAGATTTAAATTGGAGATAGCATGGCATGTTTTTATGCTGATAAGAATATTCCAGCAGAGAAGGAAACTGGATGTTTTAATTCATTTCTTGTAGAATTCCTTATAGACTCAGGCAGATGTGCTGGCTTTAAAGTAAAACTGTCAGAATGAAAAATTGTGTAATTTTAACTCCCTAGTCCATTTGAATATGCCTTCCTCTTTCCAGTGAAAAGTCTCTTTATTTAGGTTGACAGAAGCATAATTTTCTAGTCATGGATCCTCAAATTGTTGGTTTCAGATCCACATTATTTTCAAAATTTCATCTATTTGGCATGGTAACCCTGATGATCTCATTCTGATAAAAACCAACCAACCCATGAACAAAATTAATCGGTAATTACATAAATTTTAGGTTAAAAAAGGAACAACAAATTGATTTTTAATAGATGCAGACTATTTAAGAGAGAAAATATTTCCGACTGTGATGTGTAGAAATCAAGGTTTCAAAGAAGAGTCTTTTGTACTGGAAAATTTGGTTCTGACTGAGTGTCATATTTCATGTAGGGATGAATCAATTCGGGAATTAGATTGCTTCAAGGCATTCTAAAATTGTACATCTCTTTCACTATTTGCATTGTTTGTCTTTATTTTCCTTTGAATGGTATTTTGATGTACATTTAGCTGCTTATAAGTGTTAATTTTTGAAAAATAGAGAAATTTCTTTGCAAAATTAAAATAAAATGTTTCAGCAAAATGCATTTCAAACTGTATTATGATTACCAAAATAATATTACATTGTTATAGAAATTTAGAAAATAATGGAAAAAATGTAATTCATAAGCTGACTATTTAATTTTTAAAGATTTATTTAACTATTTTAGAGAGAGATAGAGAGCAGGGGAAGGGGCAGAGGGAGAGCGAGAATCCTAAAGCAGACTCCCCGCTGAGCATGGAACCTGACATAGGGGCTCCTCATGGGGCTTGATGTGGGGCTTGTCTCAGGGGCTGGATCCCAGGACCCTGGGATCATGACCTGAGCTGAAATCAAGAGCTAGCCCCTCAACTGACTGTCCTAAGCTTACCACTTTAATACTAGTGTTTAATACAATGATTAGTGTTTTATGTACCTCATTAGACAGTCTCACACGTGTACTTTGTAAAGTAATAGTCTACGAGTAAATACAATTCTGTGATTTTTTGCATAAAGTGAGGACACAGTATATAAATTCATGGATTTTTTACCTCTTTTAATGAATTCATCATATCCATTGTGGAATGTGAAATTATTTTATTCATATTATTGTTAATTCTTAATTATTTCTTGTTAGAAACTTAGCTACCCATTTTTCACTTGTGTGTATATATATTCAAATTCACATAATTGTACATATATTTTATTAAAATAATATAAGTTTTGATTGAGTTTTCTAAAGTTTGGTAGATTTAAAGTAAACTCAGCTACACTTAACATAGCTAACACATTACTTATGCTTTTACCATCTTTTTAAAATGACTCAGTATCACATTTTTCTGTGTTCATGGAAAAACAAAATGAGCAATATGTTCACTCGTAGATGCACATACAAACACATCACATTATATAGTAATTTTGAGATTGTATCATCTGACTGTAGATGATACACAATTTGTTGCTTTTTTTATATGAATATGTGTGAACATCAATATTCGTTAGCTAAAAAGAAAACTAAACAAATACTGTTTTTTTCGCCTGAAGTATCAATGAGAATTTACTTGAAAATACTGAAGCAGTGAGTATATGAAAAGTAGACAATACTATCTTATTTTCTTAAAGAGGACTTTAGGTTTCATTGTGTATTTCATAGCTAGTGATGATAGAGAAGTTAAAATACAGAATCCTGGAAAAATTCTAAAACAACAGATGATTTTTTTACTGATTATGTTTTTAAAATCCAAAAATCACTTTTTGAAGGGTAAAGCATGAGAAAACAAAAACACTTCCTTCTTTAAAGATATGTTTTCATAACCCTAAGCTGTCTCTTTATGTTTACTCATTTTGTAAAAAAAAAATCAGCCATGCTGTAAGCAACTTATTTAAATAATATCAAACATATTCTCTAAACAATCAAACATATTCTCTAAACAATATCTATATGTTTCAGTGAAGTTTCTGGAAAAGTAACTAGAAGATTGCTAGACAGAGCCAAAAGTTCTTCAACCTCTGTATATTTCTCACATGCTCTGAGATATAATAAAATTTCTAAAACTACGGAGACAAAAACAGGACTTACCTATACATTTTGATCCTGAACAATGAAGAGATCCTCTCTTCTGCCTATCCAACTTCCCTGAGATTTCTACACAAAGGAATGGCTCTCATGCATCATGTGTGATCTATGAATAAGCTGAAGACAAAGGAGGAAATCCCACATAATTAAACTCTAACTTGCTAAACAAGTCTGGGGGAATCACTTGAACCAATAGCATGACTCGTGGAATGAAATCAGAAACAGGGAATTTCACAAATCAGTAAGAATTTTATTTATTTTGGTAAATTGTGACTAAACATGATAGCAGGGGATGGCTATTTCATGAAAGCTTGCAATGACGCCACATGGCCTAGAGTCATTATTTTTAATTCAATGGTATGTGATACTCTTGTCTGCGTTATATTGTCATACACCTCCTTCTTTGCCACAGCAAGCTGAGGATGATCAGAAAATCCTTTCCAAGCCCTAATGAGTCCTACTACCTCTAAATTTATTCTTCTCTGTGATGAAATACTTTTTTTCTTGTAGAATAGGAAACAGAGTTTCAGAGAAGTAATTGAATAAGTATACGAGTTGTGGGATAAGCAAGCAGTATGGTTGGAACTAAAATTGACTTTGTCTTTTTCCAAATATGTGTTTTGAAAAAAGTATTCTAACTTGCTGCTGTTAGCAGATGAGTGTATAGTACAGTGTAGTGAGAGCATGTATGGGGGTGAGCCAAGGAGGGGAATGTCAGCAGTGTTTGCAGGCCAGGACAGAGGCCCATGAAAACACAGAGGCAAGAACAGTGTGGAAATGAGAAAGGACGTCTCTGTCTCATGTGTTGGGAGGGAGTAGGGAATATATCTGGAAGGTTGTGCTGAGGTACTTTGTGAGAAACACTGCATACTAAAGAATTAGAATGTGTAATTGAATTAGATTGGGTTCTAAAACTTAAATTTTAGTTTTAGTTTATTTACCAACTAATTGTGTAGCCTAAGGGGAAAAAAAAAGCACTATTCCTTTATGAATCTGATTAACCTACTGAGAAAGCACGCTCAATCAGGTGGTTCTAGAGGACTCTTTTCAACTCAAATTCTATGCCTTTACCTTGTAAATCACTGATAGCTATTGGCTAATGAATTCACTCAAGGACTGCAATTAGACAAGTGTTCAATTTCTTATACATTTTATATAAAAGAGTTATATACATTTTTATCAGACAAGAGGAACTGGAAGGGGTGGGTTCCTCTCTACCCTTCCCTTATATATTTTCATTGATCCTGTATCTCATGCCTGATATTCTGATTTTTTTTTTTTTAGTGGAAAAAAAAAGGTCTTCTACAAAGTTACCTAAACAAGCCATTTTCATTTTACATGTTAACCTTTAAGGACTTTTAATACATACGAGTTTTTTTCATATAGTTAAATCATAATGTATAACTTTGTATTGTGCTTTTTATTCTTCATGTAATTTTTATGAGTACCCTGTACTATTAAATTTTTATTTCTAGTAGCTGTATATGTACCTAATAGTTGCATAAAATGTGCATTATAACTTTTTATTTTAATGTAATTTCAAACTTAATACATGCAGATATATTACATGGATTCATCAATTATTAACAATTTTAATGGCCACATTTTAAAGGGTGAATCATCTTGTACTGAATAGATATATCATAAAATACTGAAAGCATCTCCTAATGTATTTAGATATTTTCTTTTTTCTTTTAACTGTAGTCACCTTTTTTTCTCTTTTTAAACAGATATTATTTATTTATTTGAGAGAGAGAGTGAGAGAGAGAGAGAAAGCATGAACAAGGGGATAAGCAAGGAGAGAGGTGAGGGGAGATGCAGGAAGAAAGGCAGAAGCAGACTCCCCACTGGGCAGGGAGCCCAATGCAGGGCTGGATCCCAGGACCCTGGTATCAAGACCTAGCGGAAGGCAGATACTTAACCAACTGAGATACCCAGGCACCCTAAGTAGGTGATTCTTTCGATGGCCATCTTCACCAATATACTTTTTTTCACTCTACTGCTAAATTTTCCCTTGAAATAAATGGAAAGGAAAAATAATTTATTGGGCTAAATTATATAAATATTATAATGCTTTTAAAAATATGTTAAAAATAATTTTTTCAAGGGTATGAGGTATTATCTTCTGGTTTTTGTTGGCAGCTCTTTCTCCCAATGATACATGCTCTTTCTCCTCCAACTTTGCATTTCCTGGAGCACTTAGTGAGGCATTTTTTAGTCAATAGGTGCCCAGTCAACACATATTATTTAAATGCCCAGTACCTGTGTATTAATGCTGATCCCAGAGCCCTATCACTATTCACAACAGAACTTGGGAGTAAGTCAGGGGAGTGGCATGGGGGAAAAAACTGCCTTCAGTCTGAAAGCGACTTCCTGCTTACCTGTGATGATCTTAACACACAGAGAGAGGTGGGGCATAAAATTATGGTTTGCGAGGCAAAGGAATTGTTCTTACAGGGACTAGTTCGAAAGATGTTGAATCTTAATCTTCAGATCCTCAAGGAGGGGCGGGATAGGTCTTGATTTTTCTATTCTTTAGGGGCAGCCATTGTAAGAATAAGGAATAAAGGATGACATTATACCAAAAACATCAGAATCTTCTTTTTCTTTGTCATATGCGTGATTTTATTCCTTCAGTTGTGAACTCACAAAACAAAGACAACCCGACTTACGAAGACTGACATGAACAGGCTTCAGGGAAATAGAAGACATCATTTATTTTAGTGGAGGATAAATCATGCCATGTGTGAGCCATCAAGATTGGTTCTTTTGCCTGCTTAGGCTGAGGGGGAGAGGTTATGGTAAAGAAAATATCTCCAAATATGCAAATGTATGGTAATAAGCCTTGCTTTGACAGAAGTATGAATCATTCACTGGAGCCCGTCATAACATTATGAGCAGAGAAAACAACCAAAAAGCAGATGATCTAAGAAGGTGTGGGCCAGTGGTGTCTTCTTTGAATTTGGAGCTTAAATATTTAGTCACTGGGTTCAGGGTAGCACAGTCATAGGTCTATGGTTGGTAATGAATGTGTCATGAGCTCCCTCACAAAATTATTATATAGATAGAAAAAGAAAGATAATGGATGTGCCCACCACTTGAAAGTTATAAAATGGTATTTAAATAGACACATTTACATTTATTATAAATGCCAATCTTAAAGTCAAGTAATAATTGGATTTTGTTTGTGTGGCCAAGTTTAATTTTACATATTCTTACTTGTAGGTGGTTGGAAGTTAGGGAATAACTATGTCCCACTATGTTTCAAAGGCTTTAGTCTATCCAGAAGGCATGTTGTAGTGGAAACAGTATAGTCTTTGGAGTTAGAATACACCTAAAATCGAACTGAGGTTCTTCTGCTTACTACACAGCAGCGTTCAGAAAAGTTGCTTATGAGCCTCAATCTTCTTACAAGTACAAATTGAGTTAAAGTACCATTCACATAGAGTTGTAAAAATTAAATTCAGTCAAATCAAATCAAAAGAATGAACAAATGTAAAGTACCTGGCATGTTCAACATGTAATGTTGTCATTCCTTCACCTCCGATGCTCAGGGGAGTATGTGTATGTACGTGTGTAAGGATCACAATTGCCTGAGACGTGGAGGGCATGTAGTTTGAAAATGGCCCCGGGTGTTTCTAAAATGCCCACCCACCTAGATTCACGCCCGTGATCTTGCTTCTCCAAACCAATCTTATTCCTAAAGCGTCTGTTCAAACACGGTTTAAGTAACCTAAAACTTACTACAACCTGTGATGGCTTTCATGTTGGCAACCAGTGATTTTTCTTGTACATGCCTCATGTAAATTTTTTAAAACCAGTTTCTAATAATAGTAAGAGATCAAAGACATATCTTGGTCATGGGTTCCTTTTTATTTTGTTAAAAGAAGTATGTATCATTTACCTCTCTCCTAAGGTCTCCACATCCGTCTTTCTTGGGCTGCATAGAATCATTTTCTCCTATGGAGGGTAATTTCCTGCACATATGCATGAATTTGATTCTTGAACTTTTTCTCTACGTTCAGAAAAGCAATCGGGGCAAATTAATATAATACATGTTAAGAGACAATGTAAGTGATCTTATAAACTGAAGGTTCTGGCTGATAAACCCAATTAAAATTATCCAGTACATCCACAAAAGGCTCTTAAGTGATTTTTTATTTGGTTAATAACAAGGTAACAATATGAATACACGCAACTGTTAGAAGATTAATTGCATTATCAATTAATGACTATTGGCCTTACCTGTTTCTTCAATACTGCCCAGCAACATAGCTAGGTTTCTCTGGTTAGTTTCTAGTTTAGTCTTTATAAAAACCATTTCAGATCTTCTCTACTCTTCCCCAAGTGTTTATTTTCTATTCTTTATTCCCTGCTCTTTCTATTAACTGATGACTTACAGTTCTACTGCTGGAGAAGAATATAGACGCTTTCAGAGAGCCACTCCTTCCACTATTTGTTACCATATCTATATATCTTACTCATCTGCCTCTATCCATCCTATTATAGTGGAAGCGATTTTTGTTCTCCTTTGGGAGGTTAATCTTTTCATTTGTGCTTTGTATTCACATCTTCATCCTTCCTCTTCCTAAACCTGCTTCTCCAGTATTCCCCAGCTCTACAAGCCCTCTGCCATTCACTTGGTTTCTGACACTAGAAATCTGGATAGCATTCCCAACTCCCTCTCTTTTCTCAGTGTCTTATGTGCATAAATATTTACTGAACCCTTTCTTTTCTCTCTTCAGCTCCACTGTCCCACTTGACTCCAGGGCCTCAGCTGGATTACTGCCACACTCTGATTAGCTTCCTGCCTCAAGTCTTCCCATTCTAGTACATTCCTCATACCTACAAAAATGACCATTTGCAAATTGAGTTATGTTACCATTCTTACAAAAACTCTTCAGTAGGTAGCTTTTTTGCATTAAAATACAGTTCATTTTCCTTAACGTAGGTGGCAAAGCCCCACAGCATTTGGACCTTGTCTATTTTTTTACCCTTCTCTCCTACCGACCACATTATTCCACAGTAGACCATAGGCTTATGGGGGGCGGGGGGAACTGCTATGTTTTCAGAGCCCGTCATCCTTGTCTGGTATGTGGTTAAGTATTCATTCATGTGGATGGGAGGTACCATAGCTATGTTTGAGCTTTTATTTATTTTTTTAAGATTTTATTTATTTATTTATTTAATTTATTTGGCCCACAGAGAGGGAGAGAGAACACAAGCAGGGAGAACAGCAGAGGGAAAGGGATAAATAGGCTCTCTGCCGAGCAGGGAGCCTGATGTGGGACTCGATCCAGGACCCTGAGATCATGACCTGAGCCGAAGGCAGATGTTTAACCACCTGACCCACCCAGGCTCCCATGTTTGAGCTTTTAAAAAAATTGTTCTTGTAGGACACATGGCAATATCCTTCAGATCATTTTTCAAGACAGAACTCAGCTGCCAAGTGTATGAGTACCTGTGTTTTAAAATATAGATTTTATGTTGGTTTAGGTATGGTAAGGAAGGCTGGCAGATCAGGAGATGATGGCCACTGAAAAGATTTTTATTTACTGTTCCCAAGAGAAAGGAGAATGCCATTCTAGGTAGGGCCACATGGGAAAGCACCAGAGTTAGAGAGGAGGCAGAGAGAAAAAGGAGGAGCTGTGTACAAGAGCTTTTATTGGGTTTCTGTAGGAAGAAGCAAGTGAGGCAGGGCAGGCAGGTGTAGGATGGGTAGTTTGAATAATTTCAGTGGGCTCTGTGGTAAAGGAGCTGTCCCTGAGTTGTCTGTTATACAGCCCGGGATACATGAACTGTAACTGTGGCCATATTCTTCTGTGGCATGGGAGTAATGGCTCAGAGTGCAAGAGCTCAAAAAAGGAGGTTTTGGGATATGAGCTCTGGCTTGGCTGGTTGGCCTATGGAGACTAACATTCTGGAAACTCAATCTTAGGTATACTGGCACAGTTGGTCACCCCAGCGCAGTATCATGAAGTGTTGGCATTCACTCATGGGTGCAGTTATTTGCCATTTCTGGGTATTAGCTAGCCCTGGGAGCAGCAGTCCCTCTGGGGTTAGCAAAGTCCCAGATATTAAAACATCAGAATAAGAAGATATACTTAATACAATGTGACAGCCTCTAGCTGCTACTTTTGTCAAGTAGCAGTTTTAATGCCTCAGTTTTAAAGCCAAGGGCATTTTCTTCTCTTAGAAGCCAAAAACTGAGTGAAGTGGTAATATAAGAATATAGCTATTGCTGCATAATATGGATTTCTCTAATGGTAATAGTTACTCCAGAGTTCCCAGTTGATAGGTGGAGATTTTGTCAGACAGGCTTTGCTATCTGATAACTCCTCTGCCCAACCCCACTTCCTCTCTTTTCCTTTAACAGGCGTTACTTCTCAATAAACCTTTGTACTTTTATTTGTCTCATTGTTTATTATCCAGAAAATCAAACTTGTAATAGGTAGTACTGAGAGAGCTCCAAGAAAACAGACATCAAGATGAAATTTGGGGACTGGGTCACTCACCTCCCAGCTGGTAATGAGGATTTAGCAGTAGGTAGCACGTCAACAGCCTCTGGTACAGGTGGTGGTGTGATACTAAAACTCTCACCACTAGTGAGGTAGGCCAGCATGATAGTAGAAGTGAATGTACAGGGCAGTGTGCTGACTCGTGTATTTGAAAGATATGGAGGAGGGGGTGGTAGACCTAAGAAGAGTAGCTCTGCATGGTTGCTGCAAGGTTGGATGTGTGCCCCATAATGCAGTAGTAATGATAATGAAAAGTTGAGGGAAATGAACATAATTGAGAACCTAGTATGAGATCCAGAGGTTCTCTTTGGTCAATTATTAAGAAGCCCTCATCTCATGTAGTAGGTGAGCGGGAAACCTCACCTACCAAGCACAAGATTGGATAGAGTGGCTCAACTCCCATGATTGTTGAACACTCAACAGAGACAAGTCTGTTATTCCAAAGTCAGAGCCCTACTTGGGAAGGCCTGGGACCTGATCCATGGAATGCAGATAGCTGGCTAGATATCCCTGAAGATTTTGACTCTCCAGAGTTCTTTTGAGCCTTCTGACTCTGCAGAAGTAGGTCTTCTATGTCCTTCTATGTCCTATGCAGAGTTAGTATTCTGCAGAGAGTCTCTTCCCTGTAAGGTGATAGCTGTCCTCTTCAGGAGCTGTGTGCATTTCCTCTCCTGGCTGCCAGTCAGGGTAAGTCACAACATAACCATCTGGGAATGTGTCGGGCCTGAAGAGAGAAGAAAAAAAATCTATGTTACAAAGGAGCTGCAAAAATTAGCAGCAGATGTCAAGGGCTGTGGGAGCACTTTCTGTTTGACTGGATTTGTAGGGTGCTTGATCAAGAGATCTGGAACATAAGGTTGGGTAAGGATGGGTTGATTGACATGGGGCAGCCTTTCAGTATATAGGATGTAACATCTGCCGAGGTGCTTAGGGAATGGTGTCCGTTTGCTGCTGGAGTGGCTCCTAGAAGTCTGGAAAAAACAATGGCCCATGTTAAACAAGGTTGAAATTCCAGAATTTTGGTGAGAGACGGTAGAGGCCAAATGATCAAAAGGGTCAGAGAAGTAGGCCTGGTGGAATGGATATATTATGGAAAGCCTCCTCAGAAAGTTAGATTTCATGGGAGAGCCCAGATAATACACCATTCACAACAATCCTCAGGAACGTGCTGGTGTACCAGTAGGGGATAAACTTGTTCCATTTTGCCTGGAACTGTCCAGACTCTAAAACTCAAAGACTAACATTCTGGAAACTCAATCTTAGGTAAACTGGCACAGTTGGTCACCCCAGCACAGTATCACGAAGTGTTGGCATGATGGGTACATAAATGAGATGGCCACAGTGGGAGAGATGGAGGCTCCATATGGGTCCAAAAGCTTGTGTTCCCACTTACCAGCACTAGTCTAACTAATGCCTCCTTAGAATGTCCAACCCATCATCGAGAAAGTCACATTGAATCCACAGAATGGCACTGTTCCTTAAGGAGACCAACTGGCTACCTGGTAGCATATTTACTGCACTGGACCCCTTCCATCCTGAAAGCACCAGCCATTTCTTCCTTATAGGACTAGACATCTATTCTGGATATGAGTTTGTCTTGCCTACTCAGAGGGCCTTAGACTGTAACACTGGTTGGGCTGTTGTGAACATTCTAACTGGGTAAATTCCTTATAATCCAGAGTACTGTGTTTGTTTTCCCTGGAGATACTTCTTTAATAACTGATTTCATTATGATTGTTCAAGTCACTAAAAGTATTATATATTGTCCTGTGCATTCAGAAGTGAAATGAGAATGTCTGAAAGTACCACCTGCTATTTACTCTCACTTTTTTGACTTGTAGGGAAAAAAACCCAGAGGAGTTAACGTTTTTTTGCTATGAAATATGTTCTCTTCAGGTTATGACTAAGTGTAATTTGAGGTGTGATGTGGGTAGACTTATTTTTCCACTGTCATATCTTTTGTATATATTTTTTTCATTTTAGAAGGATTCTTGAGTATCATAAGACCATGCATTGGTATGTAAAATTGACATTAAAATTGTATCAAAGACAGTATAAAAGTCCCACAAGTGTTTGGATATAGTTCTTGTTCAATGTTAAGAAAGTACTATTTAGAAGATTTTATTCTAATATCATTAATGATATAAAAGATAGCAAAGATGATGAAAAATGGAAGGAATTTAATTGTAATCTTAAAGTCAGAGACAATGCTTCATCATATATTGGCTTGGATATATGGTAATATTTTTAAAGTAGTTACTTTAAAAAAATGTAACTATAGCTGTGCAATGTTGTAATTTAAGGACCTTAGAACATATTAAGTTATGGGTATGGATTCCCATGGTGAGTATGTTTCCGAATACCCTGTTGGGAACCACCATGACATCCTGAGAGAGTATAAACCAGTCCACTGGCAAAGGAGGAATTTCAGTGGAGAGGAGGGAAGACAGGAAGTGTTATGGAAGATGACATTACATTAAGTATTGGCATAAATGCTTTTCTTTTATTTTTGTTTTTAGATGTTTTAAAGAAAATAATTTATATACGTTTAAAACATTTACTAGACCATTATGAATACAAAAGCTTCCCCCAAGGGAGGGAAGTACATAGAAATATTTAGTAAGGGTCTTTATTATTCTGGGCATGCTATTTGGGGAATAAAATATAGATAATTAAGACATTAGCCAGACAACATAAGAAAAACATGGCAGAAATAAAGGTGACGGAAGTTGTAACAAATATAAAAATTATGCCAATATAGATGAAAGGTTTCAATAGATATAGTAAAAAGTGAAGTTCTAATGGTTTTAAAAGGCAAATCTAGTGGCTCTAGCCACAGCTCAGGTCATGATCCCAGTATCCTGGAATCAAGTCCCACATCGGTCTCCTTGCTTGGCAAGGAGTCTGCTTCTCCCTCTGCCTGATGCTCCCCATGTTTGTGCCCTCTCTCTCTCTCTCTCTGAAAAATAAATAAATAAATAAAAAATTTTTAAAAAAGGAAAATCCAGTTGTCAGAAACCTATGCGTTATCAGATGCACAACTAAATCAAGAAGAAATTTAAAGAGAGGAGGAAGAACAAAGCAAGGAAGCAGAGACAATAAGGTCGGGGGTCCAAAGTAGCATTAACCAGGGTGAAGAGGGTAATTTGTATTGATAAAAAAGTACACAAACACAACAATTAAAAAGTTGAGAACAATAATAACAGCAGATGTAGAGATATAAGAAATGATAATTGTGAAACTATAATAAAAATATTTAGTGTTCAGAAAATAGATTTCTGAAAAAAATGATTGAAATTTAAAATCAATTATTGAAATTGATTCAAGAACTAGGAGACTTGGACAAGAAACAACTCTGGAAGAAATGAAAAACATATAAACATTTTTTCCCTAAAAGCATCTGGATTGCTCAGAAAACATTTCTTTTCTATGCTGTCTTAACTGTTCCCTTGACTGTATAAAACTTGCCGAAGGCTTTTCAGAGAATTTTATAATGCTGACCTTATCTTGGTTAATTGGAATCTTGATAGAACATTAAAAAGTATACCAATCTAGTTCTGAGGAATTAATAATTGTATTCAAATAAATAACCCCCCGGCTCTGTCTTCTAGGAAAATCTGCATAAAGTCGTCTTTTGTAATCAAACACTCGTAAGTTAGAGTGTTTGCCCTCATGATCTTTACTCTGGGGTTGGGATTTAAAAGCTCTGTTTTTTAGTTTTACTTATAATATAACTAACACGTCCTATAAGGTCTTTAGTCATATAGACTAAATTTGAATTTGGATTTTTCATTGAACTTGGATTTTTTCTGCCTTTGGCCTGGAGATTGTCAAACAAGTAAATTTCTTGATTTTGTTTGGTTGGATTTGTTCTTGTTATTTTGAATAGGTTAATTTTCCCATTTATTTTTATTGGTATTTAGGGATAAATGCAAGGTAATCTACTGGTTTTCCTCAAGCTTAATTGAGATATAATTGACACATAAAATTGTGTAAGTTTAACACGTGTAATGTGATGATGTGATGCACACATAGATTGCAAAATGTCCTTCACCTCAATTGCCATTTTATTGTTGTTGCTGTTGTTATGAGAACCTTAAAGCTCTACTCTTAAGGCAACTTTCACATATGTAGTATAGTATTATTAACTATTGTCACCTTGCTGTAACTTAGATCCTGGAACCTATTCATCTTATAACTGAAAGTTTGTACCCTTTAATCAACTTCTGCCCATTAAGCCCCTGATGACCTAATGTACATGGTGGTGACTATAGTTAATAACACTGTACTGAAAAAAAAAAAATAAAATTTAAAAAATTTGAAATTTTCATAAAAGAGCAAATCTTAAGTATCCTCACTACAAAAAAAAATAACTGTGAGGTGATGAATGTGTTAATTAACTTAATGTGCTAATCATTTCACAATATATGTGTATTATTGAATTATCATGTTCTATACTTTATATACAATTTTGTCAGTTATATCTTAAACCTGGAAAAAATGTTAACATCATCCAAAACAACCTCACAGAAACATCCAAAATAATGTTTGACCATATATCTAAACTGAGTACTATGGCCCAGTCAAGATGACATAAAAAAGTAACCATCATGAAGTTCAAATAACAGACCCATTGTCACTCAGCTGGTAGGTTGTGGGACTGGGATTCAAATACATTTCATTGAATGTCATATTGTTTACTTCTATGTACACGATCCACCATTCAGCAAATGTGTGATTTCGTAGTGTAATCTTTTACAAATACCTTAAAAGAGTACTTGAACCTCTATTCAATTGTCCATTGATTCAAATGAGTATCAGTGGCCAGGTTCTGTATTACTGTCTCACTCTTCCACCGAACTGTGAAATACATGAGTGTAGAGAGGTACTTAACAGGGCTTGAGGCCATCTGGAACCATGAACATGCAACATAACATCCTTCTGATACAAAGATAACAATTCTCACTTAACTGTTTGAAAAGCACGTACTTGAATTCTTTTTTGTTTTTGTTTTCAGTAATACTGGTACATTTCCACTGATTCATCCTGGTTTGTTTTCCAAGGTTTTTAAACATTTAATACTATGATTAATATTTATAATACTATGGTAGTTGTCTGGAATTAGGAATAGTCCATAGTTATGGAACAGGGAGAAGCTATCCAGCTCACCTTGGAATTCAGTCTGTGTGTCTGTGTCCTTGTGTCTGTGTATTTTTTGTTCTATGCTCTAATATGTTAGTCTAATCTTTTCAGAGATACCTAATGAGAAGGAAATAAGGACTTTGGATCAAATAGGAGACATAGGGGTGGTGTAATCAGAGCATGTTAAGTTCTTTTAAAAAATGGCCCCGTGAAAGGTAATGTGAGGGAAAGGTTGTTTTCAGAGTGGTTTTCTCCTTCTTCTCCTCTCCCCCTCCTCCTCCTCCTTCTTCCTTTTCTTCTTCTTTAAAGATTTTATTTATTTATTTGAGATTGAGAGCGACTGAGGGAGAGAGCACAAGCAGGGGGAAGAGCAGAGGGAGAGGGAGAAGCAGGCTTCCCATTGAGCAAGGAGCATGACTAGAGGCTCTATCCCAGGGTCCTGAAATCATGACCTGAGCCGAAGGCAGACACTTAACCAATTGAGGCACCCAGGTGCCCCTTTAGAGTGGTTTTCATAAAAAGCCAGGAGTAACGCTCGTGCTTTTGCACCAGGGGTAGTATGCGTTGCCTCAAGCACAGGGGGAGAGAAGAGAGAGAGCTCTGCTTAGCTGTGGGCAGGACTCATGACTTAGAAGAGGCTCATCGATATGCATCCAGACTGCTGGAAAAGCAGGTGTAGCTTTAGAGTTGGAGGCTCAACCAGAGGCTTGTGCTAGACCCCCACCATGTGTATGTGATGGAGCCAGACTGTTATCACCTTTAGTATAGTTTCAAGAACACTGAGAGGAACTGTGAATGTTGTCTCTATCTAGACATGATTCCCGCAAGATAATCAACACAATAGTTTTGTATGTGGGAATCTTCAAGGTTAGTAACAAACATTTAAGGTTCCCCAGTGATGCATTTCATACTTCAATGCCTTCACTTAAACAAAGTGAAACAAACTTTTACATGGGAGAGAGGTTTGTTTGGAACCCCAGAGATAACTGTGTAGTGTCTATAGATAATAACAGGGATTCCTCCAATCTCCTCCTATAAACAAACCCTGGCTTTTATCACTGAAACTGTAATTATCTTTTCTCAGGGGTCTCCATCCACATCTAGTTCTTCAGGAAAGCATTTCCACAAGGATCAAATATCTTGAAGAATTGTTATTTCTTCAACATTAAGCATAATATTCCTTTGAGGGGAACCAATGTCATGGAGCCATGTGTCTAGACTTCCATGGCCTATACTACCCATGGTCATTGCTGCCGTTTCTTTGAATGTGTTGCTTTTGCTGAAGTAGACAGAGGATTTTGAAGTCCTCTAACTGTCGTGCTCCAGCTAACACAGACGATCTTTCAAAGGACAGCACAGTTCCTACGGATGATAGTGGATGATAGTGCATAACTGAGTGCCAGAACCTTCTAAGATGGCCTTGGGAGATCCAGGGTGCAGATGTAGTCCACTCTGATGTCAGTGACCACATAACAGTCAGGGAGGTGCTCAACCTAGTGCTTTTTCTATACCATGATGTAACGTTAGGTGGTCATTATAGCCCATGCAAAACATTCAACAGATTACACAGGAATTTTCACTGACAGCATACCACACAACATCATCTGCTGTGTCTAAACCAATAACACCTGTTTTAAGGCTAAGGACAGATTAGTGAAAACTGAAGAACTGTTGTTGGTTTCTATTTCTCACCCCTGAAGCCTGCATTTTATTTTTGATTTTCCTCTCCAACATTAATGTAACAGTATCCTGGAGGCCTCCAATACCCTCATGAGGTTCTCAGTCCCTGCGCTGGGCCTTACTCCCCACTGTTACCATCAGTTTCCATGGAATTTTAAGCTACGTGATATTCAGTATTCATTTAAGTAAAATACTTTTAGTTTTTGTTCTCTGCTCAGTTCTATTGATAAAAAGAATTTCAACTTGATAATTAGAAAAAATGTTTTATATTTTCTGCCAACAGCACAATTCAGCTCCAGAAGGATTCCCTTATACTAATCCATTGCAAGTTAGGACTCAGTATGCCTCCATTTCATTCCACTACATCTCCAAGGGTCCCTAAGGCTCTAGTGGCTTTTTTAAAAAATATTTTTCACATTCAGAAAAATTTTAGGTTTATAGCCAAAATTGAGCAGAAAGTCCAAAGAGCTCCCACACAGCCACTCCCCCTGACACACATAGCCTCCCCCACTATTAATACCTGAACCAGAGTAGTTGACATCTGTTACAATCAGTGGACCTACAGTGATACATCATTATGACCCAAAGTCTCAAGTTTACATTTGGATTCACTCTTGGTGTGGACCATCTACATTTTTTTTCCTTTGGGGTTTTGACAAACGTTATAGTATCATACAGAATAGTTCTACTACCCTAAAAATCCTTTATGCTCTACCTGTCCATCCTTCACTCCCCTTAATCCTTGGCAACCACTGATCATTTTACTGTTTCTGTAGTTTTGCCTTTTCCAGAAGGTCATATACTTGGAACCACACAGTATTTAGCCATCTCAAATTGGCTTCTTTCACTTAGTAGCGGGTGTTCAATGTTCCTCCATGTCTTTTCATGACTTGGTAGCTCATTTCTTTCTATCACTGAGTAATATTCCACTGTCTGGATGTACCACGGTTTCTTCATCCATTCATCTACTGAAGGACATCTTGGTTGCTGACAAATTTTGGCAATGACGAATAAAGCTGCCATAAATATTGTGAGGATTTTTTAAAAAGATTTATTTATTTGAGAGAGAGAGAGAGAGAGAGAGAGAGAGTTGAGGGGAAGGACAGAGGGCAAGGGAGAGAATCTCAAGCATACTTCCCACTGAGCACAGAGGCCGATGAGGGGCTCGATCTCATGACCCTGAGATCATAACCAGAGCCAAAACCAAGAGTCAGGTGCTTAAATGACTGCATCACCCAGGCACCTCTGTGCATGTTTTCATGTTGACATAAGTTTTCAGTTCATTTGAGGAAATACTAAGGAGCACAAATGCTGGATTGTATGGTAAAAATATGTTTAATTTCTTAAGAAATTCCCAAACGTCCTTCCAAAGTGGCTGTACCATTTTGCATTCCTCTGGCAGTTTTGTAGCACTTGAAAAATACACAGGCCATACAGAAGTGCCACCAGCATAACCTTTGGGGTATCAAGGTCAGGTGCCAGTGGTATGTCAACTGTGTGGCATCCTTAGGGATGCTGAATTTTCAAACTTAGGGAAAGCTATTGTGTAGAATATACTCTGACTCTCCTTATGGCCAGGGCCAGGAGTTCTGCTGGGCCCCTTCAAGGTGATGGTAACTATTAATATTAATTTCCTAATTTTCTGCTTCAGTTTCCCCATTCATCCTCATCCCTCCTTTCTTTCTCAGCTCCCCCCTTTGCCAATTAATTAAGACCCCACTCTAGCTTATATCTACATATCCCAATAATATTAATCTGAGTCAGAAAACCCAACAGGCTAAAGATGTTATGATAGTAACCCACCTCTCACCTTAGAAATGTAGCAAGCAATGTGGGTCTTCCAATGAATAAACCTAAGATAGTATCTTTAATCATCTACCATTATTTTTGTAAGTAATAATAATGTTACTCTATTAAAATCTGCCTCACTTTGCCATTAGTTATTACAAGAATTAGGTTCTGAGTTTCCAGATTTTCCTTGGAACTTACTCTTTCAGACTTACCTTGTTTCTACTTAAGCAGATTTGTATCTAGAGTCCCCTCCACAATGGCTTTCATATTCAGACTAAAAATCTGTAAGATGGCTTTTGGGGTGCCTGGCTGGCTCAGTGGGTTAAAGCCTCTGCCTTCGGCTCAAGTTATGATCCCAGGGTCCTGGGATCGAGCCCCGCATTGGACTCTCTGCTCGGTGGGGAGCCTGCTTCCTCCCCTCTCTCTGCCTGCCTCTCTGCCTGCTTGTGATCTCTGTCTGTCAAATAAATAAATAAAATCTTTTAAAAAAATCTGTAAGATGGCTTTTGATATAGCTTCTCTCTAAAACAGGACCTCCACAATTCTAACTTTAGGTCAAAATACCACAGTTGTGGAAAAGTGATTTTTCAGTTACTCATCTAAAATGTGACATTTTTCTTCCAGTTTGGGTTTTCCTGGCATGGCATATACTTATATTCCAAAGAGTCTTTACACCCTCACTGAGTTTCTTGTCCTTCATTTGCCCATGAGGCGCAGATCACTTCCATTAGCACGTTTTTGGATTTTACTGTTGCATTTTGGGTTTTTGCCCTGTATTTAATTTAGTGATTCTGGTGTGGATGGAGTCTCCTGAACTTGGAAAACAGAAAAAAAGTGTATGTATGTATGTATTTGTTATTGTTATGTTAGTTACCACAGCTTTAAAATATTAATCAGTTAAATCTTGATTACTAATGGAAATGAAAAGAACAGTCTTATATAGATAACTACAATCAATAAGCCAAATATCTTTTTTGAAATTCAAATTCCTTTATTTCTGTGACCTTTTAAAAAGTAGGTATATGGCATATGAGTTTTAGTTTTATCTCCATTGTCTCCTATTAGGCAAATTCAACAGAATAAGGCCTCCATCAGAAGAATATTGTCATCTAACATGTCCATTTGGAAGTATTCAACTTTGTGAGGTCCATGAGAAAACAGGAGGAAAGGACAGTCCCAGTAGACCAAATAAAACTGATGACATGGAAAGGGAGATTTTTTACCTTAATTTCCAAGTATCCCTATGGGTTTGGGATGTGCTCACTTAAGGGTATACGGGGAAGAGTTTTTGAGGTCGAGGGCCTCCTGAAAGGCCACTATCATGCATAGCTTACTGTATTTTGATTACTTTTGGAGGGGGAAGCAGGAAGTCTTTAGGAACATTAAGGAGTATGAAAAGGAGGACCAGCACATGCTGGAAAGGAAAGTGATATGGGAGAAGCAGTTAATAATTGAGAACTGAGGTGTTTTACCTTCATAAGAATCATAATTTGCCTCTGTGAGTTTATTCTTTCACCAAACCTAATATATACAGAATATTATAATATTGTGGACAATAAAAAAATGAGTAAAGCAGTGTTTAGCCTGATGGAACTTAAAAGAATAGTTCAGAGGCAACATGGAGGATTTTGGGGGTAGGAAAAGAATAAATGAAACAAGATGGGATCAGGAGGGAGACAAACCATAAGAAACTCTTAACGTCACAAAACAAACTGAGGGTTGCCTGGGGGAGGGGTGTAGGGAGAGGGTGGTGGGGTTATGGACATTGGGGAAGGTATGTGCTGTGGGGAGTGCTGTGAAGTGTGTGAACCTGGCGATTCATAGACCTGTACCCCTGGGGCTAATGATACATTATATGTTAATAAAAAATAAAAAATTATTAAAAAATAAAATAAAACCTTTTACTGCAAAAAAGAATAATTCAGAGATAATATATGTACTTTAAAACTATAATGCAAAGTATGAAAAATACTTTAGAGGAGGAACAAAGAAATTTTTGTGCACTAAGCACAAGCAAAACAAGAAGTCTGTTGGTTGTTGGCAGATTGTGCAGGGACTAAAAGCTATGGTGACATGGATTTACACTATTTGTCAGGCTAAGGGGAAACCAGTGAAGATTTAAGTGCGTGGGAGCAATGTTATTGAATAGCATCATAACTGAGCTGCAATTTGCTAAATGGATAGAGTGGGGAGAGGCTGAAGGTGAAGAGAACAGTAGGAATAGGTGAGATAATAACAATATGGTGTTCATAATTGTGGGTTATTATTCTAGAATGTTCTATAGGCACTGCAAGTCATGGCCCACTAGGTTTTGAAATTAATTTACTTGGTGGGGCAAGCATTATAAAAAACTGAAATAGAAAAGAATAGAAAATATTGGATTTTACTGCACTCAGTAGGATAAGTATTATTTTATGAAACTTCTGTTTCAGTTTTTAATATTTTAATATATATGCATTTTGTTATGTTTTTATGGAGCTGTCATGTGAAATACATTTTCTATTGTGGATTGCGGTCCAGATAGAGAAACTTTACTAGAGGGTGTATTTATAAAAGCTTACCTTCATGGTAATGGTTAATGGCAATACATGAATATACTCTACCTACTTTAGGCAAGGGTATGAGAGAAATCCTTCAAGCACACTGTGTATAGGGGGATCAGTCTGTATTTGAAATAGCCACTGTCTTATTCTGCTACTTATTTTAGAAACGTCAGTTTGATCAGGAGACCATAAGTTTTGAATACTCAGTGTCATAATTTTGAGGTATCTCCTGCTTGTCTTTTTTTTTTTTTTGGATATTTTATTTATTCATTTATTTTAGAGAGAGGGAGAGAGAGAGAGAATGGGAGAAAGCAGAGAGAGAGAGAATCTTAAGACCAAGAGTAGGACACTTAACCAACTGAGCCACCCAGGTGGCTTGCATTTCCCATCTCTTGCATTTCTAAACACTATCAAATGCTTTCAGAACAATAGTTCTCAACAGAGGACATTTATCAATGTGTGGAGATACTTTTGGTTATCACAATAACCAAAATGACCTAAAATAGTTAATTAAAGGAAATGCAATTCCTAACAGCAGTTGTTAAGATTCATGCTAAGATTTGGTCTAACACAGACTCAGTGATCTTATTTGTAGAATGCTCCATTCATCAACTTTATTATTAGATTTAAAATGATGTATCAGTACTCGCTTATATGTGAACCAGAATGAAATGGTGCATGTAACAGTTTAGCAATATAAAGTTTGTAACTCTAGGATCATTTTTTGTATCTTGACATTAAAAGCAGAATTATATGTTACCACAATAATATCAACTAATTTAAAAGGCTATGTATATTTTTATATGTGAAGAAACAACTTTATCTTGAAGTGAGTTTAAAGAATAGGCAGCCAGCTGCCCAAGTAAATCACATCATTCAAAATTCTTTTTTTTTTTAAAGATTTTATTTATTTATTTGTCAGAAAGAGAGAGAGAGAAAGCACACAAGCAGGCAGAGAGGCAGGCAGAGGCAGAGAGAGAGGCAGGCTCCCTGCTGAGCAAGGAGCCCGATGTGGGACTCGATCCCAGGACCCTGGGATCATGACCTGAGCCGAAGGCAGCGGCTTAACCCACTGAGCCACCCAGGCGTCCCGCATCATTCAAAATTCTTAACCTAAGAGTTTTATAATTTAAAATAGATTCAATAGAAGTCACTGAAATTCTTATAGAGCTGATTATTTAATAAAATATAGGTGATCAGAAAGGAATTTTGTAAGGAAAAGGGCATGTGAAATTGGTACCAGGGTTGTTCCAGGCCCGCTGGTATACAAACTACATATAGATTCACCAAGTCATTTATGGCTTCAGCTATCTGAACCATAGGTGTGTTGGCCTGCATGATATGCAGACTTTCCTAAGCCTTAATACTCTGTGAGTCTAGGTTATGGATCTGTGTGTGTGTGTGTGTGTGTGTGTGTGTGTGTGTGTGTATAATTTGTTAGTGTCTTTTAGATTATTGCAGTATTATTTTCATGCCTTATCGATAGCCCATGAGGAGACATTGTTATAAAGTAACTCAATTTTTCAGTGGTTTGGCTTCTATTTGGCCTATATGAATAAAAGACACCCTGCTCATAAACCTGATTTTTAGCTGACGTTGTCACAGAGTAACTGTTCCCACAAGCCCGACCCTCCTAATGTCTTCATAAGACACTTTGGGGGTACATTTGTTTTTTCAGATCACTTTGTTCATGTGTTCTATGGGGTAGGTCCTTAAAATTTATATTTCTCAAAAAATTTTTAAACTAATGTTTCATGGTTGCAATAGTTAGGCTACTGCCCCAAGCCTTAAGAGATCATTGGCTGCGGCAATTCAAAGGTATGAATGTTTCTTTTTATGTAGAAAGATGAAGCTCATTGATTATTCAACATATTAGTAAATTCTCAATTTTTTCCAAGGCATTTAACCTTACAATAATGTACAGAACCACCTCCTGGTGGTTCAAACATGTAAATGGATCTATGAAATGTCAAATTTTTGTGCCATTCATGACTCATGAAGTTACCATTACCTTCCCCCAGTTTTTGTACCAAAGATACATTTTTGATTAGCTAGTTATTATGTATACTTATTTATTAATCAGGATTTCTCTGGATATATAAATCAGTATTTCTCTTTCTCTCTGTGTCTGTATTTTAAAAAAATCACCAAGACATTAGGGAGGTTTCACCATACTTTGTTTCCTAGATGTAACTATTTTTTTCAAAGATCCTTCTATAGAGTTTATAAGTAGAAAATATATTATGGTGAATGGTGAAAAATCTCTTTGGAAAACTTGGAATAACAAGGAAAAATTTAAAAATGTATTTGTGAGCTCAGGAGAAATGATAAGAAATTATATAAGGTTTTCCTGAACTCTTTAAGAGATTAAAAACTTTCTCACTTACAGGGACCTTTTTGTCAAAGACATTCTAAAAATCATGGATTATTTTTTAAAATCTGCATTACACCTCTTTTATACTTCGGCTTGCATGATGTAAAGAACTGAGAGTTTCTGCTATATTCTCCCTTCCAGGCTAAACTGATCCACTACTTTGCAAATTTATAAGGATTTAAATTCCTTATAAATTGGCTATGAGTCATTGCTTAATTGAAGTGATTCTATAATAAATAATGTCATTTAATCTCACTTCATTGTACTACATTCACTGAATATGTAAATTCTCATACATATATAGCCTGCTCACAGCACTCAATATCTAACTTTTATAGTGAATTAGAGGCCCGTTTTCGAAGTGATCCAGTTTCGGTAATAAACCACTTTTGTGTAGACTCCAGGTTTGTTCTTTTGACCACAGTTGTCTCCCCAGCTCACAATTCCAATGAGATACCAGGTATCTTTAAGATCCTTTATGACTAGAGGTCCCCCAGAATCACCCTGAAAATAAAAGAAAGAATATTAGCTAAATATAAAGCTTGTTACTTAAAATATTCTTATGAACCACATATTTTATTGTTCGATAGCATAGGTATTGATTACCAATTATAGACTAGTTAATTGAAACATGGATTTCAAAAGTTTTAAAAGCCTTAAATTTTAATTTCCACATTTTAATTTTTTCAGCTTTATAGACATATAATTGACAAAATTGTGTATATTTAAAGTGTACAACATGATATTTAATAGACATACACTTTGTGAAATGATTACCACAATCAGTTAATTAACACATTTATCACTTCACATAGTTACTGTGTGTGTGTGTGTGTATGTGTGTGTTTTAAGAATGACTAAGGTCTATTGGCAAATTTCAAGTACACAACACAGAAAGTCTATCTAGCTGGTGTTGGTTTTTCTGACTCCAAGCAGGGTGCTTGGACCTCAGTTTTATTGGACAGACTAAACCCCTCACCATGAACCACAGTTATAATCACTGTATTCCTGTCTTGGACCCTGTCCCTGGGTCACCTTCTCAATATTTTCCCCAAGTTTTCTATGGCTAAAGCTTTGTCTTACCACTGACTTGCACAGTCATGGAGCAGGCATCTTACCTTTGTTTCCCATTTCAGTGAAATCTCTTTATGACCATCTCTTTTCTGAGGTATATCACTGATCTCACCATTTGCCTAGATTCCCATGTGCTGTCTACAAATGGGCTCCTGTCACCACCTTCTCCTTGTGCATCATGGTTTGGAACTCTCTGTGCATTCTCTGAATTCTAGCTGCCTCCCTCCACATTCTCAGCAACCAAGGCTGGATATGTACCAGCTTCTGCTCTAGCTCAGCCCGTGGGCTATAAAACTCCCTGCTCCTTTTCTGATAGAGGTTTACGTGTGTAATTTGTGGGACTCTGGGCAGAGTTTTCTGCCACTAATATCAAAGCAATTTTGGTATTTCACCATGTAGAGTCACCTCCTTGGAATTTTCAAGAATTTCTTGTTATAAAGCAAGTGCTTTCAGGAAGAAATACGCTTTCTACCTTTGTCAGAAAGCATACAGGCTGGATAGCTATTGGACAGCCGAGGAAGGCACTGGAAAGGGCACCAGGCAATCCCAACATGACCCGATCTGCCTTCTTCCTCAGCAGTATGGCCTGTCAGCCTCCTTATGCTGATTACTTGGGGGCCCCTCAAATACGAATTATAATTTACACCCTCATAATTTTTGCTGTGCTCTTTCTATATATAGAAAGATAATACTCTTCTCTTATTCTATAACTGGATAAGGGCCCTTTATCCTTCAGGTCTATATCCTTCGTTATGATCTCTCTGTTACTTGCTGCAAAAATGTTCCCTTCATGCTAAAAGTATTTGTTATCCTTATACCATTTAAAACATCTCATCATAGTTTGTCGCTCATGATTATTTCCTTTCTAGATGAGCCCTTTAAGAAAAGGGACTCTTCTTTATGAACCTTTGGAACTTCTAGTATTAAGAAAATATAATTTTGTTGGTTTGTTGGATAGCATCAAAGAAACTCTGTTTATAACATTTTGCTTAATAAAACACCTGAAAATATTTGTGTTGTGAAATCTGCATTTAGCAGTTATCGAACTGATAAGATGTCCATGTTGATACTAACATAAATAACACATAATATTTCTTGAAAGAGATAAAAGTGTTTTTGAATTAATGATATTAAAATAATCTCTCTCTACCTACCCTGCAAGCATCATACATTCCTTCTAGATATCCAGCACAAAACATTCCAAATTTTATATCACGGCCATATACATGCGGTTGCTTGCACACATCATCACTTATGATTTTCAGTTTGGCTTCTCGAAGATTATTTTGGGATTTCCCTTCAGGAAAAACAAAGTCATTTTAGTGTTTACAATCAACATCCTTAGCTAGAATGAAGCAAGTGAACTTTTTTCTAATCTAATATATTTCGTACTTAAAATTGTCAATACAGAATGAGGTTTATGTAAACAGTTTCTAGAGAATAGATTTCCTTTTAAATTCTGGCACATTTAAATGATAATTATTGTCCTTATCACATTTTATAAAAACCTATACTAGGAATAAAAACATTTCCCAGAGAGCAAACTCTCTTGCTATTGTTATATGTATGTACCTAGACTGGATTTTATGATCCAGAGTGTATCTAAGTATGCCCCCAAAACATTCAAAAACAAAATCATTTTTATTTATTGGAAGTTTAAGTTAGTATATAGAATTAAATCATTTTGGAGAGGATCATGGAATCTTTGTTACCAGAGACTATCTCTACACAGTATTCTTTTTTTGAATTAACATATAATGTATTTGTTTCAGGGGTACAGGTCTGTGAATCATCAGTCTTACACAACTCACAGCACTCCCCATAGCACATACCCTCCCCAGTGTCCATCACCCAGCCACCCCATCCCTCCCCCACGACCCCAGCAATCCTCAGTTTGTTTTGTAAGATTAAGAGTCTCTTATGGTTTGTGTCCCTCTCTGGTTTCATCTTGTTTCATTTTTCCCTCCCTTCCCCTACACAGTATTCTTATCCCTGATCCCTTTTAAATTAACTTCTGTAGCTCTGAAGCAGATTTTGCTGCAACTAGACATTGCAGCTGAGCAACGGGAAAACCTGTAAGGTGACCGAGGAAGGTAAAATGAGTAGTGGAGCAAACCAAGAGGAGAAGGAGATGAAAAGGGTTGAGGGAGGCTCACAAAAATGGACCATGGAGGGAGGGGGTCTTGGAGTAAGGGTGGGCATGAGGATGAGAACACGCCTGATAAGTACTTGACATTGCATTGAAAACAGCGTGTAGAAATAGACTCTAGTTTTGATGAGGGAGTATTTGCTTCATTTATGTCTTCCTTGAAGCCCATCCTTTCCAAACTGCCTCTCCCTTATGCCATGTGTTTCTCACAGACTGCTTATCACACACCTGCCTTTCTCGGTATAGGCACAGGAGTGAGGGTTTAAGTTCGCCAGTCAGTCCAAGTACCCCTGGACACAAGCAGGGCCAAAAGAGACCTTTTCAGGACTTAATGTCGATTCTGGCCAAGAGGATATGTTCTTCCCTCTGCAGCTACTAGGGGAAGATGATGTAGACCCTGGTGTTGCTGGCCACCTTTGATACTATGTGGAGCTAGAATCCCTCCATGTGAAGGCAGCCTCGGGGAGAACAGAGCCAGAAATAGGAAGATTCAGACATTCAGAATCAAGTGACATCATACATCATACTCCTGAATCCAGCTATGTCTGAAACCAGACTCCTGTCATCTCTCTTGACTTCTAAATTACAAGGGCCAAATTTGCCATTTTATTATTATCTTTGCTTTAGTAAGAGTTGAGTTTCTGTCACTTACAAAATAAGAGCACTCAACAAATCCAACCAAGCTGTGTGGAAATGGGTGGCAGGATAATATTGTTGGAGGTTAAATCACACTGTCCTAAATCGGACATAGTGCTTGTGGTCCTTTCTGAGATACTTACCACCATAGAAGAGTGCTCCAAATCCTGTGATATAGACTGTGGAATTTGGTTGGAAGGATGCAGAGGCTTCCGGCAGACAAACCCGGCGGATGTCATTGGTAAAGGTGACCCTGGGAGAGAACTGCACAGCAGCAATATCGTACTCTCTTGCTGGGAAGTGGTATCTTTCGTGGACAATAATTCTTCTGACATTTCTTTTCATTAATGGAGGGTTGATTGTCATTCCAAAACTAACAGTCCATTGATGTGGATTTGCATTACTGGAAATTGTTAGAAATGAGCAGAATATATAAACTGCACTGTAATAATTACATAAAGGTTAATAAAAAACTCCCTCTTAAAAATATATGTTGTAATGATAGTTTCCTTTGACCTTTAAATCTAGTCTATTGCTATTTTGAAAAAATAAACTGTGTACAAACAGTATCTTAGAGCTGGGATCCAAAAAAGAACTATGAATTTCAGAACTGTAAAGCATATAAACTACCATTCATTTATCTCTTCAACAAATATTTATTGAAATTCTATGTGATGAGCCTTATATGGTTAAAGTGGTGAACCAGATAGAAAAAGTGCCTGCTGGTGGATGTATTCGATTCCAGTGAAGGAAAAAAGCAAAACAAATTAACAGATAAATAAATCCAAGCAGTAATCACAGTTATGAATAAAATAAAATAGAGCAATTGAATAGAATATGGGAGTGTGTGTAGGTAGATAATTCTCTTTTGAGAATATGATGTTTATTTATTTATTTATTTTTTAGATTTTATTTATTTATTTGACAGAGAGATCACAAGTAGGCGAGGAGGCAGGCGGTGTGGGGGGGGAAGCAGGCTCCCTGCTGAGCAGAGAACCTGAGACCATGACCTGAGCTGAAGGCAGAGGTTTAACCCACTGAGCCCCCCAGGCACCCTGAGAATATGATGTTGAGATTGAGACATGGTTGATGAGGAGCCAGCTGTGAGAAGACAGGGAGACAAGTTTCCAGACCAGCCTGCCAAGGCCTGATACCAGCTGGGCTATAGTTCAAGACACATGGGAAGAATGGTGGGAAATGAAGCTGGCGAGGTAGCAGGAACCATATTTTCGTGTTTCTTACATGTCATGAATAAAGAGTTTAGATTTCATTCAAGCGATATGGGAATTCCTTGGATGATTTTAAGCCATGAGTAATGTAGTCTCTTGTACATTAAAAAAAAATTACCTAGGTTCTTTCTGGAGAATATATTGTTGGAGGGCAAGAATTAATAAGGAAAAAGTTGTCAGAAGTCTTGTGAAAAATGACCAAATGTGGGTGACTTCTAACTTGGGGGCTTGAGCAACTGGTGGATCTGGTATGGATGGAGACTGGAAAGGTCGTCTAGTAACAAAAGATCCTCCAGGAGTCTTTGTTTTATACTTAAGGAAAATAAATTCTAGACGGGTTAAACTATTTGCCTACTATCATGTCTTCTTGCCTCTCTGGCTCTTCTCTTTATTAGACATGGTCTCTCACCACAATTTACTTATTAGTAGCAAGATTAGTGTTCTTAACTAAGTAATTGAACTAACATCACCCATGAGGGATAAGCAGAGACAGATATTGCCCATACAGATACTTGTTTCTTGACCTAATTATTTCTTAATAGGTAGTTTTAGTCATAGAAAGAAGCATATAAGCATATATCGTGGGGTTTAAGTCCAATTTGAAAGCTGTAATTGTGTTGGGATTATTATTTTTTTCTCTAAGGCAACTTAAAATTTAAGATGTGTTTTTATATGCAATTTTTATGTGCAAAAATACTTAAATGAGAAAAACTAAATAAAAATTGGATTGTGGGGAGCACCTGGGTGGCTCAGTCAGTTAAGTGTGGAACTCTTGATTTGGGCTCAGGTCATGATCTTGGGGTTTTGAGATCAAGCCCCATGTTCAGCTCTGCCCTAAGTATGGAGACTGCTTAAGATTCTCTCTCTGCCCCTCTCTGCTCATACTCTCTTTCTCTCTTAAAAAAAAATGTTTGTGAACACAATTATTCATATTGTATAAATATGACATTTTTGTTTATAATTCAGTCTTTTGTGAGTTTTATGGATGTAAATTTGCTCTCTCAACTTAATTATGCCTAGATAAACTTAACATAAATCAAGTATTTTGAACTTGGGAATGCAAAGGACAGACCTTGAATACTATTTACTCATATGGAAACAATCATTCTAGAACTTTCGGACAATGTCCTGATACCATTTAATACAGCTTGTATTTGTTATATTTGTAGATAATGAGCCCGAAATAAACCTCTGACATGAGAGATACTAAGTGAAGATTAAAGATAAACTTTCTAAATTCTTAATCCAGGCGCAAATAAAAAAAGATACAATTTAATGGTGATAAGTATAAACCAGTAATTTGGATCCCCATCTAAAATGTAAGAAATCAAAGTGGGACTCCTATCTGGAAACCATCCCTTTAAAAAGGATCTGGGAATTTTGTTGATTATTAGCTTGAAAATCAATCATGTGATAAGAGTTCTTAAAGTATTAATTTCATATAAGACTGCAATGATATCAAATAATCTCAGAGTAGCGAAGGCCATAAAAAATCATTTGGTCTTCTCACTGATCCAGTGGTTGAAAGATGGGACTTTGCATGAGGCAGACATATATGCCTATGTTCGGTTCCACCATCCCCTAACAATTGTGACTTTGGGCAAGTTACTTAACTTTTCTTTCTTTCTTTTTTTAAATTTATTCATTTTAATGAGAGAGAGAAAATGTGTGTGAGCAGGGAGAGGGGCACAGGGAGAGAAGGAGAGAGAGAACCTTAAGTGCTGGGCATGGAGCTCAATGCTGGGGCTTGATCTCATAACCCGGAGATCGTGACCTGAGCCCAAATCAAGAGTTGGATGCTTAACTGACTGAGCCACCCAGGCACCTCAACTTTCCTTATTTCCCTCAGTGTAAAAGGGCTTATCAAGCAGGGTTTGCTTAATGAGGCAAGTGTAAGAATTACATAAAACAAATCTTAAGCATCTAACTAAAAATTTGTGGCACATGGGAGCTTAATAAATGGTTAATAGTTGCTGTTGTAAGCACACACTCTCCAGTAGCAATTCTTTTTGCTTGAATCCTGCAGGTGGGGACCTCTCCTTTCCCACCTCTTTCTTCACCTTGGGATACCTCGCATGTTTGAGCAGCTCTAACTGTTGACAAGTTCTTCCTTGATACCTTAATTCTCTTCCACAGGAAAGCATCTCAGACATAGGGTTTGCATGGCAAGGCTATATAGTTATCCTATCACCTTTCTTTATCATCCAACACTCTACTCTAAGAGTATTTCATTTCACTATGTTTTCTTTCAAGTCTGCTGTCCAGGACAGAATTCACTATCCTAGTCAGGATTTGACCAACGAAGAGTCTCCTTTATTTTGGAATCTGTAGTTCTCGTAATTCAATTTAAATCACCATGTAGTTTTGTGAACAATTGACTCACAGTGGGTTTTTTTTTTTTTTCTGACTCAAATTTCTAAACAATTTTCACATGTTAAAACACAAATATGATTTTGGTACTAATACACTTGGATTTTTTTGGATTTATTTAGAGCCTTACATTTATACCAACTAAAATTAATCATTTAGTTCTTGTTTATTACTCTAACATAATTAATGTCTTTTTGAAATTTCTGTTTTTCTTACCCAAACATTTGTCATCCTTTCCAGCATCTGTCATCAGCTACTTTGTTGATTATAACTTCCACATAATCTGCCAAGCCTAGAAAATACACTGTCTAGGACAGGGTGCAGGAGTAAGGTCTTTGGTGGGCCATAAAAAACATCCTCAGCATTTTAATAACAATTGTTAATCATGATCCTTTAGTGAGAATTTTTTAGTTATCAAGCTACCTATTACGATCACATTCAATTTATATTGTTTATATATAAAGAAGCCTTCCCATTTTACTTTGTTGGTATGACATTGATCATATTATCTATTTTGAGAAGTGTATTTTAAGGGAGACACTGACAAAATCAAGAACATTTATAGGAGAACAACCAGATTGTAGGGCATCTGAAGCTGATGCTGTGAAATAAAGTAGTGATATTTATTTTCACATATGGTTTGGAGATTTTCACTCATTTTATATTGTTTGGATTGAAAAAGAGAAAATAAGGAAATTTTTCTTTGCATGGTTCTATGGGGAAAAGAAAGAAATTTGATCCTTGCTGCTCCAGATCAAAGAACAAATATCAATGGTGGAAGTTATTAGGTTGCAGATTTGGCGTTCAGTGTTATAAAGATATTTGCACAAGTAGAACCATCTACCACAAAACTGGCAAACTTTGGAGAGAGTAAGCCCTCCATTCCTTTGGGATATTCAAGGACAAACTAGGTACCTGCATAAGGGATTTCTGTGCATTCTAACATATTGCCCTATTGAGCTCTGATGTCTTTCAAACTTTAAGAATCTAAGTCTCTATACAGATTTGGACTCAGGCAGGCAGAATTTACTATGGTATCAAAAGTCAGAATTTTATTTGCAAATATCTTTTCCCATTTGGTAAGCTGTCTTTTGTTTTATTTTGTTAATGTCTTCCTTCACCACACAAAAGCTTTTTATTTTGGTGTAGTCCCAAAATGGTAGTGTAGTTTTGGTATAGTTTAATTTTGCTTTTGTTTCCCTTATCCAAGGAAACATGTCTAGAAAAATGTTTCCACAGCTTATGTCAAAATGATTGTTGCCTGTTTTCTTCTAGGAATTTTATAGTTTCAGGTCTCACATGTAGGTCTTTAATCCACTTTGAGTTTACTTTTGTGTATGTTAGAAGATGGTGGTACAGCTTCATTCTTTTGCATGTAGCTGTCCAGTTTTCCCAACACCATTTGTTGAAAAGACTGTGTTTTCCCATTGTATATTCTTGTCTTCTTTGTCACAGATTAATTGACCATATAATGGTGGGTTTATTTCTGGGAACTTTATTCTGCTCTATTGACTTGCGTGTCCATTTTTGTGCCAATATCATATTTTCTTGAGTACAACTTTGTAGTCTACCTTGAAATCTGGGATTGTGATTCCTATAGCCCTATTTTTTCCTAAGATTGCTTTGGCTATGTGGGATCTTTTGCACAGTGAATGAAATCATCAATGAAACAAAAAGGAAGGAAACCTACTGAGTGAAAGAATATATTTGCAAATGACATATCTGATAATGGGTTTATATTCAAAATATAAAAAGAATTTATACAACTCAACACCAAAACAACAACAACAACAACAACAACAACAACAACATCAAACAACCCCCAAAAAACAAATGCTCTAACTGAAAAATGGGTAGAGGGCCCAAACAGACATTTTCCCAAAGAAAACCTACAGACGGCCAACAGACACATGAAAAGATGCTCAACATCACTGGTCATCAGAGAAATGCAAATCAAGACCAAATGAGTTTATCTTTGTGTATATGGCCCATATATACAATGCAGTATTATGCCTCCATCGGAAAGGATGAACACCCAACGTTTGTATCAACATGGATGGGACTGGAAGAGATTATGCTGAGTGAAAGAAGTCAAGCAGAGAGAGTCAGTTATTTATCATATGGTTTCACTTACTTGTGGAGCATGAGGAATAACATGGAGGACATTGGGAGATGGAGAGGAGAAGTGAGTTGGAGGAAACTTGAGAGGGAGACAAAGAATGAGAGACTGTGATGGGACGCCTGGGTGGCTCAGTGGGTTAAGCCACTGCCTTCGGCTCAGGTCATGATCCTGGGGTCCTGGGATCGAGTCCCTCATCGGGCTCCTTGCTCGGCAGGGAGCCTGCTTCCTCCTCTCTCTCTGCCTGCCTCTCTGCCTGCTTGTGTGTACTCTCTCTCTCTGACAAATAAATAAAATCTTTAAAAAAAAAAAAAAGAGAGACTGTGGACTCAGAAACAAACTGAGGGTTTTGGAGGGGAGGGGGTGGGGGGTGGGGTGAGGCTGGTGGTGGGTATTACGGAGGGCACGTATTGCATGGAGCACTGGGTGTGGTGCATAAACAATGAATTCTGGAACACTGAAAAGAAATAAAATAAAATGAAATTTAAAAAAAAGAATAAAAAACCCCAAATGAGACATCACCGTAAACCTATCAGAATGACTAAAATTAAAAAGATAAGAAAAATGTGTTGGCCAGGATGTGGAGAAAAAGGAACTCTTGAGCACTGTTGGTGAGAATGTAAATTGGTATAGCTATTGTGAAAAACCATATAGAGGTTTCTCACAAATTAAAAATAGAATTACCATATGACACAGTAATACCATTACTGGGTATTTATTCAAAGAAAACAAAAAACACTAAAAAACACTAATTCAAAAAGATACATGCACTCTAAGTCAAAGCTATAATGAGACATCACGGCACACTTGTCAGAATACCTAAAGTCAATAATGTAAGAAACAACAAGTATTGGCGAGGATATGGAGAAAAGGGAAACCCCCTTACACTGTTGGTGGGAATGCAAACTGGTGCAGCCGCTCTGGAAAACGGTATGAAGACTCCTCAAAAAGTTGAAAGTAGAACTACCCTATTATCTAACAACCACACTACTAGGTATTTACCCAAGGAATACAAAAATACTAATTCGAAGGGATGCATGTTTATAGCAGCATTATTTACAATAGCCAAATTATGGAAACAGACCAAATGTCCATTATGAATGGATAAATAAGATATGGTATATATACATTACTTAGCCATAAAAAAGAATGAAATCTTAACCATTTGCAATGACATGGATGGAGCTAGAGTATTATGCTAAGTGAAGTAAGTCAGAGAAGGACAAATAGTATATGGTTTCACTCGTATGTCGAATTTAGGAAACAAACCAAAGAGCATAGGGGAACAAAGGAGAGGCAAACAAAGAAACAGACTCTTAACTATAGGGGATAAACTGATGGTTACCAGAGGGGTGGTGAGTGGAAGGATGGGTTAAGTAGGTGGTGGGGATTAAGGAGTACAGTTATTATGATGAGCCCTGGGTGTTGTATGTAAGTGTTGAAGCACTAAATTGTATAGCTGAAACTAATATTACACTGTATGTTAACTGGAATTTAGATAAAAACTTAAAAAAAAAAGAAGCAAGAAAATTTTATATGCACCCCTATGTTTTAATGCAGCATTATTTACAATAGCCCAAATATGGAGGTTACTTAAGTATCCACTGATAAACAGATAGATAAGGAAGATGTGAGGTGTACACACACACACACACACACACACACACACACACACAGAGGAATAATACACAGCCATAAGAAAGGAGGAGATTATGCTATTTGCAATAGCATGGATGAACCTAGAAAGTATTATGCCAATAATAAATAATTGAGACTGAGAAAGACAAATGCCATATTATTTCACTCATGTGTGGAACCTGAAAAAAAAAAAAAAGGAGTAAACAGGTAGAATCAGACTTATAAATACGGAGAACAAACTGATGGTTGCTGGAGGAGAGGAAGATTGAGGGGTGAGAAAAATGTAGAATGAATAACTTCCAGGAATAAAAGGCACAGCATGGGAAATATAGTCAGTGATGCTGTAATAGTGTTGTATGGTGATGGATGGCAGTTACACTTTTGGTGAGCACAGTGTAACACATAGAGAAGCTGAATCACCATGTTATACACCAGAAACTAATGTAACATCTGTGTAAACTATACTCCAACACCCCTTCCCAAAACCTGTGAGGCCGTGACCTATGAGTGCTAAGATAATTACTACTACCCCCACTAATTTTGCAAAGAAGTATACAACTGTAACATTATATTAGAAAAGAACCAGAAAGAAAAGTTTCTCATTTACCTCAGTAATATTTGGGGGTATTGGTTATTACTCAGAACATAATAAAACTCAGTTTTTAACAGTAGTGGAGGCCAACTTAGAGTCAATAACTTACTTCGTAAAGCAGTGCGCTGCTGTGATGAGCCATGTATTACTGACCAGGGTGGCCCCACACTGATGTATGTTATTACGCTGAAGGGAAGCTTGCCAAGGCCAGGCAGCCTTGGCTGCGATGTCTCCAGACATTATTCTGTTGACTATTAATGGAACAACTCGTTTACCACAACCTGTAAGAGATAAGATCATTAAGTCATAAGAAATGTCTCTGTAGTCTTTGGTTCAGAGTACCTAAGAGAGAGCTCTAATCTAGTATTGACATTTATCATTATATAAACATATACAATATTAATATCTATCCTTTTTGTTTCCTGATATGTTGATGTTTTGCTCATCCCTGTGTTTATCTGTGGATATATATTGCTTACTAAAGCTATGTTAAACTACAAAGGGTTGATATATCACAAAGTAGGTGTCCTGAGGACTTTAGATGTCCTGGGAACTCCTACTAAGACTATTGCTTCCCAGTTTCAGAAGACCCAGTGTGTTACTTTGACCTGAAATTTTCACCAGAAGAGCTCCCCAGACAAGTAATTGCCCATTTGTTGGAACTCCTTCTCCCGTATATTTTTCTGTGTGACTAGTTCCTAAGGTGTGCATGGGTTAATGTATGATGACCAGTTTCTCACTCTTCAGGATAGAGAGTTCCTTGTTTCCACATAAATATCCCATTCACTATTGGTGGGAATAAATATGTACTGTATTATGTGTATCAGATCAGAGATTATTTTGCTACTTAGGGTTTCTCAGAATTAAGCTTGTTATGAACATGGTGCTAATAAAGAAAGTATTGTAGTTCAAATCTTCTTCCAACTAATTGAGTATTGAAAAAGAAAACTCATTTTATTTATATTGACTACACAGCACTGTGGCCTGTCATTTTATTTATTTATTTATTTATTTATTTTTAAGATTTTATTTATTTATTTGACAGACAGAGATCACAAGTAGGCAGAGAGGCAGGCAGAGAGAGAGAGGAGGAAGCAGGCTTTCCATGGAGCAGAGAGCCCGATGCGGGGCTCGATCCCAGGACCCTGGGATCATGACCTGAGCCGAAGGCTTTAACCCACTGAGCCACCCAGGTGCCCCGTGGCCTGTCATTTCAGAAATCTCCACCACTCTGCCATCACTCTAGTGTAGACTACCTTTTTTCTCATCTGGAGGACTAGGATAGCTTTAGTTTGTCACCCTGCTTCTGTCCAGCTCTTTTGATCTATTCTCCATACTGAAAACTGAGTAATCTTTCTTATATGTGTAAACCCTTTAGTGACTTCTCATTGCCTTTCAAATAAAGTCAAAATGTTTCAGTATGGTTCTGGTCCTTGATCACTATTAATCATACCCATTTCCCATTCTATGTTCCAGTTACACTGACATTTTTCAGTTATAAGAAATGACCATGTTCTTGCTTTTCTGAAGATATTTTTACATACAACTGCCCCTGTCCAGGACACTTATTTTACTTGCCACTCGATTCATGCCATCTCCTTCTCTCTCCTGTCTCAGGGATCATTTTCTGACCCTATAAAACCGGGTTAAGCTGACTCTGTGATTGACTGTCAATCACATTGTGCACTTTCTCTATTGTAGCATTTATTACACTATTTTAACATTTCCTGATTTATTTATGTCTTCCCCTATCTTCGAACTCTTCATTTTAGAGGAGGGATCGTGTCTTATTCATAGTGGGATTCGCTTTCTGGCACTTGGTAGATGTGAAAAAGATACTTGTTGAATGAATAGAAATATATAGTGTGTTTGCAAGATACAGAGGCAAATGCATGAATACCTTTGTTCAAATTCATCACCACTTTGATAAAATCTTTCAAAATTTAGGCCACAGTGATATGGAGTGAGTGGATGGAGCTGCTGTCAACCATGAAAATGAATGTATTAAGCAAATTTTATAGCTCAGTCATAGACAATACGGTCTGTTTCCTCCCCATTTATTGCTTTCTTTGATTTTATTTCTCAGCAGAAAGAACATTTCATAGCATTTCTAAAATTAGAAAAACAAGCCCATTTATTCCAAGGCAGAAATGCATAATTTATTTAAATTACCCCCAAATTCCCACCATGTGAAATGTTTTTCTTGAACATGACGAAAAAGATCAGTTTCAGAGTTAGAAAAATGTATTTCCATCTGTTGTCCCGTTGTTAGTCTCTTCCAAAGAGAATGTGTGACATGGATGGGAAATTATGAGGTAATACTTGAAGACATTGTCCTTTTTGATGTGGAAATTGAATTTGTTTTTAGAAGCTAACTAGACTTACATGCTTGGACAGTTAGCTTCCCTGTTGATGAGCTCATTGCTGAAAAACAAAATGGAATATAGATTGATAATGTGATATGGTCTTAGTTGGTCTTTCAGAGGATATTGACTATATGAACTCTGGACAATCGAGCATGTAATCAGGAGAATGGCAACCCAATAAACTAGATATGTATACAATTTTTATAGAGATTCATAGGCAACCTCTGGGTAGGTGGAAAAATCCTCAAGCTGTAGGTGATTAAGACACAAATAGTGGATGATTGAACCCACAAGTAGTTTGTATTAATTCAGAACAGGGATTTCCTAATGGGCAGGATATAGCCTCTTTGGATTTCACTTCAGGAGATAGAGAAAATGGGGAAAGAGGGAGCAAGTAGATGGGGTCTCCAGGCTCAAACCCAGCCTTAGTCAGAGCAGCTCTGCTTTTATCTCTTCTGTTGAAGAATTCATGTAAGCCTTTCTTTAGTCAAAGGGTTTAGGAATGAAAAAAAATCTTTGAAACCACCCATATAAACTATATTTAAAATACTTCTAAAACAATTACTAAATTGTCAAAATGATTTTTTCTGAAGAATAAACGACTATGTAGTCTTATCCAACATCTACTGAATATTGGTAAAGACCAATTATTGGACAGAATCTAAAATCAAATTTTCTCAATTTCCAACAAAGTTAAGAATCTGACAAAGGATTGGGACGCCTGGGTGGCTCAGTCATTGTCTGTCTGCCTTTGGCTCAGGTCATGATCCCAGGGTCCTGGAACTGAGCCCCGCATCCGGCTCCCTGGTCTGTGAGCCTACTTCTCCCTCTCCCTCTGCCTGCTCCTTCCCCTGTTGTGCTCTCTTTCTCTCTTTGTGTGTCAAATAAATAAATAAAATTTAAAAAAAATCTGACAAAGGACACATGAACATTTCAACTTAAATTGATGGAAGGTTATTTGAAAATCGTGTTGATTTTCAAGATAAAAAACCTTACTGAGCAGAATGAGGATAAACTGTTTTACTTATTTCGACCAGTGCCATGTTTCTCAGACTCATACTCTCTGTCTCTAACTTTACATTGTGCAAAATAAGAATGTTTCTTTCTACTCACCTTCTATAAATCCAACTTGGCAAACTGGTAAGGATGAATTCAGTGAAGCAGGAATTTTGAAAGTATCCAATTCAAGAATACCCTTACAGGGGCGCCTGGGTGGCTCAGTTGGTTAAGCAGCTGCCTTCTGCTCAGGTCATGATTCCAGGGTCCTGGGATCAAGCCCCACATTGGGCTCCCTGCTCAGTGAAGAGCCTGCTTCTCCCTCTCTCTCTGCCTGCCGCTCTGCTTACTTGTGCTCTCTCTCCCAAATAAATAAATAAATAAAATCTTTAAAAAAATAATACCCTTACATTCATGCCCAAGTCATTATTTGATGAAGAATCAATTGCTCAGGACAGATTCTCAGTATTTACTCTGCAGAAGAACTCAATTTTCTGTCAAATGTAGTTCGACAAGAAACAAGAAACAAGAAACAAATTTCTTGTTTCAATTTTTAAAACATAATTTAGTATTTCCTACATTAGTTAGTAATGGATTAAAATGGAAAGTAGTATGATATTAGAATTCTTCCTCAAAACTTCATCTTAGTTTGAGCAAGATGCAAATTTCCCCTTTCCAGGAAGGATACCAGGTTGTTTGAAATGGTTGTGAGTGTAATTGGATTTTTGAGGAGTGAATTTTTAGGGAGAATGATTACACTTAGAGTTAAAATATCCCCATGCAAGTAACTAGCTGTTGATATCTAATTTTTACGAAATAATTTTACTTTTCATGTGAAGGAGTGAAATGAACATTAACACCTAAGTCATGAAAATGAGCCTCTAACATACTTCTGAGTTGAGAGTAATTGAGTTAGTATTCAGGGGTCTGCATGCTACAAAGACCATGAGGGGACCTGGAGCACACATGAACCAAATGTAGGCAGTGACCTGCTCTTTCACAGCCATGGTGTTGTAAGGGCCTACTTAGCCAGAGTGACCCCATCTCGGTAGAACAGCCATTTTGTTGTTCATGCAGTGAACTTAAATTGACCCTGCCCCCCGCCCAGAGGAACTTACTTAGAAACAAGTCTGGGAAACCAGTAAAATATGGCTGACCAGTCCCTGATAAAAGAGCCCAGATATAAGGACGGGTAAGGTCAGGCTGAGATAACAGAGCCCAGATGCAAGGACAATTCAGCCCAGGTGGATGGAGGTGTCCAATCAGTAAAGCGCACATACTATCTCCCTAACCACCAAAGAATATAAACCCTGCCTTTTGGGCGCCAATTCTCACCAAAATGATAGGCTTCTTCAAACAGCTACTATAGGGTAAATTGTAATTCAATTGGCCACCCGTTTGTGATCTAGCATGACTATGCAATTATCTCTCTGTGTTACAATCTCATTGACCAGGCTCAACCACATGGCCTTTGCTCTATAAAAACTGGTCTGTGAGGCTGGGGGTGGAGGGGTCACTCTCTCCGTAGGAGATGGCCCCGGCGGTCGGTTTGATTCTCTGTGCTGGCGTGAAATCAAGCTTTGCTTGACCTTTGCTTTGTATCAGTCTAGATCCTTTGATCACGGACCCCATCAGTGTTTGCAATGCAAAGGAGCCGATTTTAGCTTCCCTTTGACACACTGCATCCCACAAAGGATCCATACCACGCAGTGTTTGTTTTTCAAAAGAAACCCCAGAAAACAACAAAACAAAAAAAACAAAACCAACCCACAGATTCTTGACAAATAACAGATAATCTTGGGCTGCAGGGTTATTTCTAGACTTGGTCTAGAATTTCAAGTTTTCCACTCATTGGGAACCGCCCAGATTGAGTGTTCATGGAGAGCTGTGATTTTGCCTTGAGGATTCTGCTGAGGTTTTCACTAAGTGGGTTTTCCTAAATGTTAGTAAACACTCCTCTTTTTACATTTGGAAATTTGGAAACTTTCAAGGTTTCAGCTTTTTCTACTACCAGTAACTCGCATTATGCTTTCAGGTTTCCAAAGCACGTGTAGAATTTACTAGCTTTCTAAGTAGTAATGGCCCATATGTTTCACATTTTCTATTTTCTTATACATCCTCATATACATGATTACAGGAAGAATAATTGCAATTTTTATGGATGAGAGACCAGAGGTAAAGTCATGGGCCAATTACTTGGGTGGTCTTAAAGTGACTCGGTGGGGTTAACTTTCAAATCAGGTTCTCCAACAACATCCTGCCTTTTAAGCTACTAGTCATTAAGATTAAAGTGTAGCACATAAACTGAGCCTGTAGAAAACAAAAAGGCCAGGCAACTGATAGCCATTTTGTGTTTCATTGCTGGTTTCAGATAGCTCAGGCTTTTAAATTTCTGGCAAATTAACTGGTTATTGGAAGTCACACACAACGCGTCATATAATTTATCAGAATTGCCACTATTTCACAACCTTGACTCATTTGTTTCCCCACTTAACAAGGTGGATTAAGCCCTTGACAGGTTCTTCCCTCCTGGGTTGGGAGAGGTCCCCAGCTTTATTCCTGGAGTAGCTGACTCTTCACCAGCAAACTCGCGCCCATCCCATTCCCTCAGATTTTCACTTCCTGGTCAGGTTTCCTCTTGAGGAGTCAGCCAGACCCTTACAAGGGTAGGGCATCCTGTTTCACCTCTGATATTAATTACTTACCCTGAAACTCTCTTAAGTCTGGTATCCATTGGAATTTGTACGAGAAATCTGCACTTGTGTGCCAGAAGTAAGTATTGCAGAAGTAGCTTAATGCACAAGGGTAAACAGGTTTGTGTCTAGCTGGACTCCACAGAGCTTTAATATGCTAATATAAGAGATGAATATCATAGACAGAATTTCTAAGACGTGTTTGACCCAGAGCACTTTTTTAATATAAAGCCTCTCAAGAAATTAGAGATCTAGATTTGAATCTTACATCCTTTTATTTGTTAGTGTCCTTAATTTTTTGTTTCTCTTTCATATTTATAAAGGTGAATTTGCCTACTTCCTAAGAATATAGAAATTAGATGCTGCATGTGAAGAGTGTAGAAAAGGGACTTGATAAAGATTGGTTTGACTTTTTAGAGTAATGATAATGGCATAATGGTTTCCAGTGATTTTTTTCCTAGCTCAGTGATTTTAAAAAAATTTTATTTTATTTTTTTTCTCACCATAGGATACACCCTCCCCGGTGTCCATCACCCTGCCACCCCATCCCTCCCACCCGCTCCCCTCCAGTAACCGTCAGTTTGTTTCCTGTAGCTCAGAGATTTTTAAAACATCACTTTTAAGGTGGCTTTAGTGGCTCCAAAGTTGGTTTATCATTTTCCCAAATGCCCACAGGAGAAAAAGTTAAGAGAAATGTCATAATTTCACTATATACAGAAATCATCCATATTTTTAAAAGGCAACACATGAGTTTATGTTTTAGGAAGGTCATGCCCTGAAAAATAGTTGTTGCTAAATGCTTGGTGTTTTCACTAGCTTAGTCATGGAGGCAGTGGCTGGATCAGATTAATTCTCTATTAGTGGTAAGGTTTGCCTTTATTTAAGGATGACTGCTGGTCAATACCTACAGGAAAAACCACTTGACAACTAACTTCAGACTTGCTTTTATCAGAGAAACATAAAACCTTGAAATGCCATTTTTTTAACTTGAAAAAATTTTTCCCATCTAAATTCTAGTTGTTATTTGGGATGGAAGTTAATGGTAAGTAAGTTTAAGATAAGACATAAAGTAGAACTAGTAGAAAACTTCACACCCGAAAAAAGGGTGTACCTACTTACTATTAACTTGAACTGAAGACGCATTTATGGGTAAGGCTCTTGTGTTCCTTATCTTCTGATTTAAGATGCTAAGGATTTTCTCCTTTATTAAGGCCCTTTGCTCAGTAGAGGGGAACTGAAACACCATAACGATGTCTGCTTTCACACCATCTTCCTCTGGACTGCAACGTACAAGAGAAAGATGTTTATTCAAGGAATACATTGGGTCTTACACTCTTTCCTGGATTTAACACCCCTGAATTATGCCTTAATTGCTAAAAGTGTTGAGAACTAATCTTTTTACATCGACATTCATCTCTCTGTCACTGTCTGACCCAAGATCATTTTATATGTTCCCTCTTCAAGTTTCCATCATATTTTGAGCAAATTTTCCCCATTAATTTGAAGGCTTGTTATAGCAGTTGGGTAAGATTCAGATCTCAAAAAAATTTCATCCAAATTGTAAAGTCTGAGGATCAGAAGAAACTTTAGTGGTCTCTTTGGCCAGCTGATACCTACATCACCTCTAGGCACCCATGGCCCTCTAACCCCAGGGCAGTAATTAAAATGATGGGAAATTTACTTCCCTCCAGAGGCTGTTTCTCTTTGGTCAGCTCTGATTTTAAGAGAATTCTTCATTTTGAGTTGAAATGTGTCTCTTTATATCTTCCACTACATTAGGATTAGGTCTACCAGTTGGTACATATACAAAACATCAAGTTCCTCTCCCACATAAAATATTTGAAGACACTGGGGCGCCTGGGTGGCTCAGTGGGTTAAGCCGCTGCCTTCGGCTCGGGTCATGATCTCAGGGTCCTGGGATCGAGTCCCACATCGGGCTCTCTGCTCAGCAAGAAGCCTCCTTCCCTCTCTCTCTCTCTGCCTGCCTCTCCGTCTACTTGTGATCTCTCTCTGTCAAATAAATAAAATCTTAAAAAAAAAATATTTGAAGACACTGACATTCCTGGTTCCTGAGTCTTCTCCAGATTAAACATGTCCAGTTCCTTGAACTTTTTTTCATATAAACAAGTTCAAGTCTCTCTCTCTGTAGTATTCAGTTTTTCCTTTTAAATTAGGAAAACCAAACAATTAAAAGCCTTTAAAAAATTAAATCTATGTACTGATGTACTGATCTACTTTTTCTCTTATTTTTACACTTCAAAAGACCCAAGCTCTGAAAAGCACTACAGGCCTAATTCTTCTGAATCCTTTGACTAAAAACAGGAAATCATATTGATTCTGAGGCACTTTTACATATTGTTGTCCATTTAGGCTCCAGAATGTGAAGATACAAATAATCAGAATTTTATGACATATTGGCAAATGTAAGACCAAGTTAATTTTCCCTCTTTAGACAGAAGGAAAACATTGTTTATGAGGTAGAATTTCTCTGGGTCCACAGAGAAACTTACAAGTTATAATGACTATAAATTTCATGGAGTTCACAAGACTATAATAATGTTTCTAGAATGTTATGGCAAATCAGAATTTGAAAAGAAATGATACGAAATCCAGAGAATTTCAGCAAATATGTGCTTTTTATCTCCTAAACATTGTAGAATTTATCTAATTTATATTATAAAATCCTTCTGGAGGTTACTAGTTATTTAGTAAAGGTGTAAGGAACTTGGAATAAGTCTTCTAATAAGACATTAGTGTGTTGTAAAAAAATTATTTCCTCTATATAAATCAGTCTGAATATATTCATTTTTTAGGAGGATGAGTCTTAAAGGCTAATAGGTTTGCGCCTATTATGTACCTATGTTCTGCTACATGCTTTCCAAATAACACAGTTGAAGCCTCTGAGTAATTTCTGCAATTGATATGAGCCTTCTCCCTTTACCATACAAACAGAAAATCTGTTAAAACAGGAACATTTTTTGTTTGAGAATGCCTCCTGGGACTTCATTACAGGTAAAACTTACGATCCCATTCTGCAGTCAAACTTTGCCTTCTTATTTTTGAACTGATACATCTGTCAAGACAACTTGATGGGTTTTCCCAAGGGCACAGGTTCTGGTAGTCCTGGGCCTTACAATCAGTTGATGGGGTTTGAATCCTTTTTCTGTCACTTGGGGAACTTTGAACGTATCACTTAACTTCCCTGCATCTTAGTTTTCGCATTTAGAAAATGGTGGTCAGCCCTGTATCTCCAGACCATATAGAGATACCATTCATGAGAAATCTTAGGCAAAAGCCAACCTCACAGAGACAACAACATATGAGTGTTCCCATCTCCCTTGCCCTATGTCCCTCCAGGTTGGGAGTCCACCTTTGCCCAAACATACATACGTCAGTCTGACTACTTGGTTCTTGATATAATGCTTGTTCAAGGCTGAATCTATAAATATCTCATCCACCTGTTATTACAACAAGAGAAAAACTCCGTGTTAATAAGATATTTTATAATAAAAATATCCTTCTGATTAAAGGCTAAAAAATAAAAAAGAATTTTAACATGAGTAATATTGTTTTACACCAGTGGCTTTCAATTCTCATAGTGAAACAATCATTGGCAGGTTTTTTTTTTTTTTTTTTTTTTAAATTATAGACACTGGAGCCCCTCAGAGTTTTGGTTATAATTGATTAGGAAGGAACCTAGGCATTCATATTTTTAAAAACCTCCCCAGGTAATTCTAATGGGCTGACATAGGTACTTAAAGAATCTTCCTAAAATTCTATAGAAGGTGAAGCCAAAAGACCCAGAGCCAAAATGTGGCATGGAGGGAGGCTTTGAGAGAACCTTGGTTGAGTATTGGGTTTGAAGACTATCCTGCTGCTCACGAACTGGGCAACGTTGGAAGTTACTGAACCAATCTGAGCCTCAGTTTTCCAACCTGTAAAAAAAGATACTGAGGGGCGCCTGGGTGGCTCAGTGGGTTGAGCCACTGCCTTTGGCTCAGGTCATGATCTCAGGGTCCTGGGATCGAGCCCCGCATCGGGCTCTCTGCTCAGCGGGGAGCCTGCTTCCTCCTCTCTCTCTACCTGCCTCTCTGCCTGCTTGTGATCTCTCTCTGTCAAATAAATAAATAAGATCTTTAAAAAAAAAGATACTGATATGCTGCTCATAGGGTATAACGATTAAACACACATAAGATGTTGGGTATATTTTGGTAGTGATCTGCAGGTGGTTCCCGACCCCCCAATCCTGGCATCGCAGGTCTCAGATTTCTCTGCAGGTCTTTGGCTCTAAGTACAGAGAACAGGCGTTAGGCATTTGGGAGAGAGCCAACGATTTTTAAATTGTTGTTGGTTGTGGGCCCTAGTGTAAATCAGGGAGGAAGAAGGAGTAAGACAGCGTTGTAGATTTAGATGAAAGCTGTATTACTCAGTTTATATCACCATGGAAGGAGAAAATAAGCTACTACTTTTGGTTCATTTGCACAGAATTTTAATTGCCTGATCCAGCATCATGTGGCTGTGGCTTATCACGCCTGGGGTTTGACTTGCAGTAACTCTTAGTGACCACTTGGTGGCAACAGTGTCATCTAAATTAAACGAGCGTTGCATTTCACGTTTGATGAACCAAATGTGCAAAACCCACTTCCTAAGTCTTTAAGGAAGGGGCAAGAAAACCAACTCATTTTGAAAAATGCAAAAACATGAAAATAAATGGAAGGCTATGTCAGAGATCAAGGAACAAGTCATGGCTTCCTTAGCACTACCAGGCATTCACAAGTACTTAATTGGGACACAAAATACTCCTGGTCTCCTTTAACCCTTACGATAACTGGTATGGAATAAAAATGATCTTGGGAGATGAACTGTGAGAGACTGTAGAATCTGAGAAACAAACTGAGGGTTTTGGAAGGGAGGGGTGGGTGAGCCTGGAGGTGGGTATTAAGGAGGGCACGTATAGCATGGAGCACTGGGTGTGATGCATAAACAGTGAATCTTGGAACACTGAAAAAATAAAGTTAAAAAAATGATCTCGATTTGTATTTTATTTGACACTTGGAGACATTATATAAAAATTCCCTGGCATCGTGGGGATCATAAACTGGGACTTATATTTAGATTTTCTGTTTGCGGGGCCATCTCTTCTCATTAAATGCCAGCCTCCTTGATCAATGTGATGTACATTTTACTTCAAGTTCTTTCACAGAACCAAAACGATACATTATAAAATAAACATCAGGTTGACTTAAACTATAGAACTTGTCAAGATATAATTGGTTGTATATTTGTAAACCTGAAGATCAAAGGCAGTATTTAGAAAATTGAAAAACTGCTAGTATCCAAAATATACACTTATTTGTATTTATGTAAGAAGAGTTTAAATGGACTGAGAAGGTGTGGGGTTTATAAGCTAGGAATGAAATTGTTTTGGGAGGTGTGTTTTTGGAGGAGTGACATTGAGGTAACGATTTCTCTTTTCGTTGCATACAGCTATTCTTATTACTCAGTATCTGGGGAAAGTCCAAAAGGAAAGAAAAGGAAAAAAAAAAAAAGAAAAAAAAACCAAACCCATGCCAACTCTACAGGAAAATAGTGCCAAATATTAAATGGAAGAAAAGTAAATAGCAGCTGAGTATTTATAGACGTTTGTAATTATCCTCTGAAATTCCACCCACAGATGTTCCCTTGGCTGTTTATAACTTGTTGGTGAAGGTATTAGATTAAGTTTTTGATTTTAGATGACATCATTCTAAAGTCACGTGGCTGCTGAGAATACCTACACCCAGCATCAGTCCTGTCGTTGGTTCAGTTGTTTGGGAAGAGAGAAGCTGAAGAACCTCGTAAGGGGAATCTAGGCATAAGTGACTTCACTAATCATAGAAATAAAGTTTTCTTCCTTCTAATACAAATTCCAGGACCCTGCCCCTCCCTATAAAGTCTCTTTTATTAGCCTGGGGTGAGGCCCAAGATCTTCAGGTGATTTGGGTGGCCTGAGGAAAACGTGGAGAAATGCTGCCGCACAGGGACTGGCTTAAAGGGTTTCTGCAATGAAGGAATTTCCAACAGGGGTGAATCGGAGAAACAGGAACCTAAACTCTATTGCTGAATGGATTTTGTGTGTGAACTAGCTTTCTAGAGACCCTAAGATAATGATGAGTCATTAATCATGATTAATCTTTCCTGGAAGATGAAGGGTTAGCTCATAAGAAATACTCTGCTGATACTTTGGCATTCTAAATCTGTAAGAGTTAAAAACACTTTAAAAAAAACAAAACAAAACTGTGTGCCAGTTTGTTTTAAGTGTATTATTTACACAAGCTAATAGAGATACTGATTTCTAAATCTAGCCCACCTCCCATTCTGGGGCATTCGCAGAGTTTGCTTGTTGTAATTAGTCACTTAACATTAAACACAGACCCCACCCCTTTCAGGGTAGTACCTCTTTAGGTCTGATAATTTTGAAATGCTGGAAGTTGCGCTGAGATTAAGTTCTAAAAGGGCAATTGAAGGTTAGTTGAGTGTTTAATAAAAGAGTTAGGGAGACGCGCCCATGCAATCAGCTCTCATTCCTGAACAAGTTTGTTTACACATGGCCCACGCCTTTCACTGTCAGAAGCTTCCCAACTTGGCTTTTCTCTCAGCAATCTCAGTATTTACATAGGAGGTGTCTCAGGGCTGAGATTGCGACCTTCAGGTAGATATGGCACCAAGAGATCAGCTAATGACAGAAAAACAGTTTCTTCCAATGTCACACCAGATGAGCCCTGAGAATCAAAGGACACACAAACATGCCATGAGGAAACTTCAGATCCTGTTGTGTTCTCCCAATTATAATAAGAGTAGCACATAAAGAACAGTGTAAGAGATACTTAAAAAAAAAAAAAGACACGTTTAGTTTTAAATAAGACTTAATTGAAATTGCCTTGCTACAAGGCTGAACTCCGGTAAAAATAGGAAATAAAGCACAAGTCATTTTTGCCTCAGGTCACAGATTCAGATATTGAAGGTCATCACCTTCTGTTGCCCCTCGTCTATCCCATCTTCAACAGACCTGTACCTGTCAGGCTTGACCCTTATTTCCTGTTTACTTGTCCTTTTTAGACTATTCCTTGAATCTGTAGTACCCTCCCCCATTCTGCTGGCTCTCCTTTTCTGAATCAGAGCTCTCCTTCAAGGTCTATTTCAGGTAATACCTTCTTTGTGGTTATTCCTTGAACCTCAGAATAATCTTTCCTCTTTCTGCCTTAATCTTTCTTATCATTCTTATACCTTCTACTCCCTCCTTAATATAGTTATTTATGTAATTTTAAAAATCTCCTTTACTATACTACACACCCTTTAAGGTTATATATTGATTTTTTCATGCTCTACAGTATGTAGGAATAAAGCATGTTTTTTTTGGATGAATGAATGAAAGAAAGTGAGAATTTATCAGAAAGCCCTGCATTTGCCAGGAAAGTTGCAAGAGTTTTTAATGAGCTTTTCATCAGATTTAGACCAATGCTTCTGAAGAAAAAAGCAAATTGACTATGAATTACTGATGGGAATCCTTTCTCCTTTTGGACCAGGTAATGTGATTGTTTATGGAAAGCTCCTCCATGGTAAGACTACAGTAGTCATAATGGTGGGAATAGTCTTCATAGTTGTGTATCACCAGTGCACCAAGCACCAACTCCATTGTATTTGTGAGCTCATTTGCTTTGCTCATCAACCCTCTGAGGTGAATACTATTATCATCTGCATTATATAGATGAGGAAGTGACTTGCCCAGTTGAACAGCTGACCGTGGGATGAGCACACAGGTGAGTTTTTACTAAAAGCTCCTACCCACAATGTGCAGTAGGCAGCACCTAAGGGGTCAAGAAACTGTTTTAGCCCTCTTGCAAGGCAGTCTGTTTTCTTTGCCCTCTAAAAATGAGAACTATAATCTTGATAGTTCTTATTGTAATTTTTAAAGTTGTGTCTATTTAAAACTCCAGATATTTGGCAAAACCCAAGAATCAAAAAGTCAGCTATGAATAATTTTTCTAAACCTATGTAGAGCGTAGACACCCTTCACGGTGGTAGTATTTATGGAATTCTGAAGTTTGGTGGCCTTCTGGGTATTGAGTCAATTTGTGTCCACAAAAGTCCTTTCAAAAAAAAAAAAAAAAAAAAAAAAAAATGTGTCTAGTAGAGATGGCAATTGGATCCAGTGTCATGTGGGGGCTGTGGGTATGTGGATGGAGTGCCATGGAAGTGTGACATTCTGATAACCCAAAACCAGGAGTAATGATATCAACAAATGGCTTGTGATATTATGTGATATTATTGAAGATATTTCTTTGGTCGCCCTAGTCCTCCTCAGTGTTTCCTTATAGGATGTTAGAAAGAAACAGATGGACATCTGTAACGGTTTAATCACACATAGCAAGTAGCAATATATTGGATAAGCTTATCCCAAATTGGCTTATATTCCTGAGACTGAGAAGCAAAGTAAATTCAATAAATTGAAGTGTTTGCAATTAAGGGTGATAAAGGATAAATTAATAACTTTCAGCATAACACAATGGCTTAGATCTCTGAATTACCATTTTAGAAGAGGAAAATATATAATTTGTGTCTTTTCAAAGTTGTGCTAAAGATATTTAAACCAGAATGCCTGAGACAAAGGAAAATCATTTTTTTAGAAGGTTCCTGTGCTTTCCAGGTGTGTTGTCTTTGAAATCTCCAAATTATTCAGTGAAAAGGAGAAAGGGAGAGAATATGAATCATTACTCTTAGAATCTTTTATATTTCCTGAATGATGAACAATAATCTAAATAGATTATCCAGTAAAGATTGTGCTATAGTCATAACTTCATCAGGAAGTTTAGAGATGGTTCATATTGCTTCCTTTCTCAAAAAAAAAAAACTTCTCTCAGAACACACCCATCCACATTTTTCTCCTAATCATTATTTGTTTATGCTAAACATATACAGGCAGATATTTTCATCAACCTCCTTCCTCTATTATAGTTGTTTGTTTCTGTTGTCTTCCTCCTCAAAAACTGATACAGACAAGAGACCATAAGCCAAAACTGGTATCAAAGGACAAAGAAAGTCATTATATAATGAAAAAGGAGTCAATTCATCAGGAAGACATAACCACCATAAATATTTTACCGAACATTAGAGTACCCAAATAAATCAAGCAAATACAAACAGATCTGAAGAGAGAAATAAACTATACAATAATAGTAGAGGACTTCAGCATCCCATTTTTATCATGGATCCATCATCCAGACAGAAAATCAATAAGGAGACATTGGGCTTGACCATACTTTATACCAAGTGGACTAACCAGACATATATAGGATATCCCACCTAACAGCAAGAGAATACACATTCTTCTCAAGCACACACAGAAAATTCTTTAGGATTTATATGATCTATAATGATAGATCATTATAAGTCACAAAACAAGTCTTAGCAAATACTTAAGACTGAAATCATACTATGTTTTTGACTATGTTTTGGCTACTGTGTTTTGACTAGCATGAAACAAGAAGGTAATAACTGGAGGAAAGCTAGAAAATTCACAAATATGTGGAAATTAAGCAACACACTTCTGAACAAACAATGGATCAGAGGAGAAACCAAAAGGAAAAAAAAAATCTTGAAACAAATGAAAATGGAAACACATATCAAAACTATGGGATGCTGCAAAAGCAGTTCTAAAGTGGAATTTCACAGTGATAAATGTCTACATTAAGAAAAAAGAAAGATCTTAAATAAACAACCTAATTCACACCTCAAGGAATTAGAAAAGAAGAAAAACTATTGTGCACCTGAAACCAATATAACACTATGTTAACTATACTGAAATTAAAATTTTAAAAAAGAAGTAGAAGAAAAAAACAAAGCCCAGAGTTAGCAGAAGGAAGGAAATAACAAAGATCAGAGCAAAAATAAACGAAATAGAGACTAAAAGACAACAGAAAGGATCAACAAAATGAAGAGTTGGTTTTATTGACAAATCTTTGGCTAAACTAAGAAAAAAAGAAGACTCAAAATCAGAAAATGAAAGAAGAAATATTACAACTGATACTACAGAAATACAAAAGATCATAAGAGACTACTGTGAACAATTATATACTAACAAATTGGATAACCTAGAATAAATGGATAAACTTCCGGAAACATACAACCTACCAAGATTAAATCATGAAGAAATAGAAAATCTGAACAGATCAATAAGGAGTAAAGAGGTTGAATCTGTAATCAAAATCGCCCAGTACAGAAAAACTGATGGTTTCACTAGTGAATTCTACCAAACATTTAAAGAAAAATTAACACTGATTCTTCTCAAACTTTTCCAAAAAAAATGAAGAGGAAGGAACACTCCCAAATTCATTTTACAAGGCAAGCATTAACCTAATACCAAAGCCAGATAAAGACACTACAGGCTAAAATTCCTGATGAACAAAGATACAAAAATTCTCAACAAAATTAACAAATCAAATTCAACAATATATTGAAAGGATCATACATTATGATCAAGCAATATTAATTCCTGAGGTACAAGGATGCTTCAACATACACAAATCAATAAAATGTAATACACAGATTAATAGAATGAAAGATAAAAATCATATAATTATCTCAATAGATGCAGAAAGATCACTTAACAAATACAGCATCCTTTCATGATAAAAATTCTCAACAAATTGTATATAGAAAGAATATACTTCAACATAATAAAGGCCATCTATGGCAAGCCCGCAGCTTATATAATATTTCACAGGGAAAGGCTGAAATCTTCCTCTCTAAGATCAGGAACAAGACACCTAAGGTGCCCACTTTCACCACCTATTCAACATGGTACTGGAGTTCTAGCCAGAGCAATCGAGCAAGAAAAAGAAATAAAAGCCACCCAAATCAGAAGGGGATAAATTGTCTTATTTGCAGATATATCATTTTATATAGAGAAAATCCTAAAGATTCCACCAAAAAACTGTTGACTAATCCATAAATTCAGGAAAGGTGCAAGATACAAAATCAGTATACAGAAAATGGCTACCTTTGTATACATTAGCAATGAAATAGCTGAAAAAGAAATAAAACACAATCATATCAAAAATAATAAAATACTTAAGATAAGTTTAATCAAGGAAGTGAAAGATCTCTGCCCTGAAAACTATGACATTTTGATGAAGGAAATCAAAGAAGACAAAAATAAATGAAAGATATCCTGTGTTCAGGATTTGAAGAATTAATATTGTTAAAATGTAAATACTGTCCAAAGCATCTATAGATAAATGCAATCTCTATCAAAATTCTAGTGGCATTTTTCACAGAAATAGAAAAAAGTCCTAAAAGTTATATGGAATGACAGAAGATCATGCATAGCTAAACAACCGTGAAAAAGAAGAACGAAGCCAGAAACATCACACTTCAAGATTTCAAACTCTAATACAAAGCTATAGTAATCAAAACAGCAGGGTACTGACATAAAAACAGACACATAGACCAATGGAAAAGAATCAAGAGCCCAGAAATAATTTACGATTATTTATGATCTGCTAATATTTAACAAGGCACCCAAGAGTACTCACTGGGGAAAGGATAATCTGTTCAATATACAGTGTTGGAAGGCTGGATAACCACATGCAGAAGAATGAAATAGGGCCCTTATGCACCATCTCAAAAATAATTTGAAATGGATTAAAGACTTAAGCATAAAGACCTGAAACCATAAAACTTCTAGAAGAAAACATAAGGAAAAAGCTTCTTGACATTGGTTGTGGCAACAATTATTTGAATATGATATCAAAAGCACAAGCAACAAAAGCAAAAATTAGTACGTGGGTCTTTATCAAACTGAAAAGCTCCTACACACCAAAGAAAGTCACCAACAAAATGAAAAGGAAACCTATGGAATGGGAGAAAATATTTGCAAATTTGGTTAATATCCAAAATATATAAAGAACCTATACAACTCAATAGAAAAAAAAAAGTCTGATTAAAAAATGGGTAGAAGAGCTTAATAGATATTTCTTCACAGAAGACATACCAAATGGTCAACAAGTACATGAATAGGGGTTCAGTATCACACTAATCATCAGGGAAGTGAAAATCAAAACTCAATGAGATATCATCTCACACCTTTTAGAATGGCTATCATCAAAAAGACAAGAGATGACAAATGTTGGAGAGGATGCAATCCCTTGTGCACTCTTGAAGAATGTAAACTGGTGCAGCCACTATGGAAAATAGTATGGAAGCTTCTACTACTTTATGATATAGCAATTCTGCTTCTGGGTATGTATACAAACGTGTGTGTTGTGTGTGCATGTGTGTACACACAGGAATATTATTCAGGCACAAGAAAGAAGGAAATCCTGTTATTTGGGAAAATACGGATAGAACTTGAGGGCATTATGCTAAGTGAAATAAATCAGACAAAGACAAATACTGTATAATACCACTTAGATGTGAAATCTAAAATGCTGAATTCACAGAAGCAGAGTAGACTGGTGGTTACCATGGCTTGGAGTGGGGGTGGGGTCATGGGAGAAGCAGGGTGATGTTGATGGAAGGGTACAAACTTCCAATTATAAGATGAACAAGTTTTAGGGATCTAATGTACAACATGGGGATTATAGCTAATAATACTGTTCTATACTTGAATGTTGCTAAGGAAATAAGATATGAAATGTTGTCATCCCAAAAAAGAAAGGGTAATTATGTGATATGATGGAGGTGTTACAGTGATAATTTTTTTGCAGTATATCAAATCAACATGTTTTGTGTTGTAAACTGACGCAACGTTACACGTAAATTGTATCTCAGTAAAGCTGAACGCAAAGCTGATACCAGGAAGTGAGGAAACTATGGAGGAGGGCATATATAACAAATAAACCCAGTGTGTTGTTTAGCTAAGAGTTACCTATCACAACATATGTAACTTATAACTAACAAAACTTAAATTAAAAATAGGAAAATAATAAATTTAAATATTCAATGGGAGAAAAATTGATCTAGAACTGAGCTTCCTATCTTAGCTGAGTACCTTTCTAACAAGTAGAACAATGTAATGGAAAGAGCACATGTTCCGATTTCTTCCATGGCTTTGCATCTCCCCTGTGGTATTTACTGGCTGTGGACCTCAACTTCAGAGGCTTAGTTCTCTTATCTGTCAAGTGTGATAATAATGTCTCCTTTGCAGTGTTACATTGCAGATTAGACATGAAATAGACAACAATTATCTTTTTCTTCCAGGATTCAAATTAAACACGTTGAAGTTGGAGGTGCAGTGATACACATCTTCCTTTTGATATGCCTAATCTTTAATTACAAAATAAATGTAAGTCTGTGTTCTCATGTAAGGTCTCAGCCATACTCTACATTCAATCTTTCTAACCTCTGAACATGAAGTTTCTTGATGATGTCTGCTTAGAATTTTCTCAAATCTTCCAAATCCAGTTTCTTCTTTCTAGGCATAGGGCCATAGTCCCACACCAAGCATGGAGCATTTTTTGCTTCTCTTGCCTTATGCATCCAGACTTAAAGACTAATACCTTTGTTAAGTTTAAGTTTACCTTGACTCAGTTCCCTTTTCTTAGGAACATTTCCTGCCTCAATGTTGATCAGAGCCAAATTTCTCAATTTTTTCATCTAATTCTTAAATATTTTTTTTGTTTTTAAGATTTTATTTATTTGACAGAGAGAGAGATCACAAGTAGGCAGAGAAGGAGGCAGAGAGAGAGGAGGCAGCAGGCTCCCTGCTGAGCAGAGAGCCCGATGTGGGGCTCGATCCCAGGACTCTGGGATCATGACCCGAGCCGAAGGCAGAGGCTTTAACCCACTGAGCCACCCAGGCGCCCCTCATCTAATTCTTTTAGACAGTAAATTTCTAAATAGTTTATCTCCTTGCAACTCTGTTTCAAAGTTCCTTGTTTCTATAGTTACAGACTGTATAGACACATAGTATCAAGTATATTTTGAGAATCATTTTAGGCCCTTTTTGGGTGTCCCTGGGTGCTCCTTGGACATAGGAGCAGTGTTTTTTAGGGGGAGACAACCTTAAGAAAATTCCCAACTGTTGCCATTGTTAATGCAGATGATGGTCACTGGCCCATGTAGATAGTGTAATTGAAAGAGACTAATGTACCACGGATAATTACTTGATCTCTGGAATTTTGTAGGATTGTAGATGGGAAGTAAAATCACACAGGTGATTCTTAGGGATGATGTAAGTTTATTAAGAACATGTAATCTCAAATTTTAACTATTATCATTTACTAGCTGTATGATCTTGAATAACTTAACTTTTCTATACCTTGATTTTTCTCATCTATAAAATTGTGATAATAATTGTACTTACCTCATAAAGCTGTTTTTGAGAATTAACTAAAATAATACAAATCGGGTGCTTAATGTAGTGCTTGGCACTCAGTACATGTTAGTGATTTTTATGGTGTTACAAGCTTATAGCTTTCACATTTGTAATGACCCTATAGTTTAAAAATATTTCCTCATATTGCTAAAATACATTTCTTCAAATAAAGTACTGCCTCAGCCAGTGACTCTACCCGAACTTCTAATTCAAGAAAGTGACCTACCCATTTGGGAGTGTCATGAATTATTGGTGTCTGGTTACTGGAGTTCTTTTAGCAGTATCTGAGCATGAACTCATTTTACTTTTGTACCTCCATTTACATTCAAATCAGTAAATCCCCAATTATGAGGAAGAACAGGACCTGCAACCTGTCTTTCTTGGCTGTCTAGTTAGTACCCATATAGGACAGGAGAAAAATCTGGCTTTATTCATTGGGATTTAACAACAATAAACAGGAGTGGCTCAGGATAATGCATGAATCCTTTGTGTAATTCTTCTAAAGGTAACTCGGTGGTGAGTGAAGGAAAAATGGTCTCATTTAACAATTTTAAATTGTCTCATTTAAACAGAGCTAAATAATACCATGTTTTTCTTGACCACAGAAACCTAGCTGAATTCCTTTTCTTTGAAGCTATTCTGACCTTAAAGTCCTCAACATACAATTTGGTTCTTAATTATGTCAGGCTGTTCAGTTTCACGTGTGTGATTCTCATTTCTCCAAAGATATTGGAAGAAATTTGATGAGATAGATCATGTTTCCTTTTCTGCCAGGCTCAAGTGCAAAGAAATGTAACAAGCTGAACAATCATACCACATATTGGGAAGAAAGATTGTTTAGTTAAATTGGGAAAAATGGCTCACTTATATGCAGAATAAAACTTGGGACCCTACCTAACATTACGTACATGGTGGACTTGAGATACATTGAAGACATAATATAAAAAGTAAAACTATAAACTTAATAGAAGAAAATATAGTAAAATATTTTTATGACTTAGAGGGAATGTCTTCTATAAAAAATTTATAAAAAACATGAACATAAGACAAAGAAAATTGATGAAGATGATTACTTCAAAATTATGGATTTCTTTTTCATGAAGAACAGCATAGTCCAAATTAATAGAAAACAGAATGGATAACTGTAATTTCTACAACCAACAAACTGTTTGTATTTGGAAAATATAAGGAACTTCTGGAAAATAACACTAATAAAACAAAATAATTCTAATAGTGAAACAGGTAAAGGATAGGTACCAACAGTTTATAAAAATGAAAAGTTTGCTAATAAGCATGTTTGATAGTGCACAAACTCATTAGTAATTAGAAAATTAGTAATTAGAAAAATAAAATTAAATCCAAATAAGATATAACTTATTGCTTATTAGGCTGGCAGAAATCAGCAAGCCAAGTAATACCAAGTGTGGGCAAAGATGTGGGGACCTGCCCTGCTGACGGAATGTACACTGGTTCAGACATTCTGAAGAGCAATCCAGCTAGTTAGTCAAGTTAAGTGGATGCACACCCAATGACCCAATGACTCTGCCTTCAGAAGAACTTGCAGAGGTCCATAGGGGACAAGCAGGAGGTAGTTTAGTGCAGCATCTCTTGGGATAATGGGCAGGAGGTAAAATATGGCAGATACAGACTGTGAATCATTCTGTGGCCACCAATAGCAATGGATTAGATGTACATTGAGCAACATGGATAGAGCTTAAAAAACAGATCTGAGTAAAAAGGTCTGAAACAAAAGGTGATGCCAGGGACTGAATATTTGTTGCCCCTCCCTCTGGCCCCCACTCCATACCCCCCCACCAACCCCGGCCCGGATTCATATGTTGAAATGCTAACCCTCAATGTAATGGTATTAGGAGGTGGGGCCTTTGAGAGGTGATTAGGTCATGAATGGGGTTGGTGCTCTTATAACAAGAAACCCAGAGAGCCCTTTATGTCTGCTCTCATCCATGTGAGGATATGTCTAGAAATCTGCAGTCTGCAACCTGAAAGAGGGTCATCTCCAGAACCTGACCACACTGGTCCCTGATCTCAGACTTCCAGCCTCCAAAACTTTGAGAAACAAATTTCTGGTATTTCTTAGCCATCCAGTATCTGGTACTTTGGTATAGTTGTCCAAACTGACTAAGACAACTGAGTTATAACACAAAGAATAAATTAAAGACACGTGCATACAAAACAACAAAACACATTTTTACAAGAATGACTGCAAACAAAAGAATACACATGAAATAAAGAATGAAATAAAGAAAAAAAAAAAGAATGAAATAAAGAATGGTAGCTTGCAGGGAGAGGTGAATGAAAATGTGTTATGAGAAAAATAACGACGACCCCAGAAGTGCCTTGCCTGCACTCGTGATGTGTTATTACCTTTGCACCTGAGGCTCCTTCATTCCTAGAAATGCATGCTTTACTGAAACCTTAAAGTGCGTTTTCAAACACAATTTTGCTATTATAAATGCACTTTGCCTTTATTTCCTTTTAAAAGATCTATTGCATTCCTTTCCATTTACTTCAGTAAAGATAGTGTCTTGGTTAGCCTAAAACAACAACAATGTTGGCTGTAAAACATAAAGGAAACATTTTAAACTTTCTTGATTTATTGTAAACAGTTTCCAAGTTCAAAGAATTTGTATATCGAAGACAGGTTATTTTTTATTATTGTTTTTACATTGAAGAAGTTATGTGGAGTCACTCAGGGTTAGAGGGCTAAAGGAAGTACCAGGGCACGTGCCCAGGTTTCTTTGGCATTCCCCAAGAAAAGATTGCAAATGCTGTTTTCTAAGGTACTATAGATATAGAGGAATGGAAGAATATATTTCAGCCTACAAACGTAAATTAATGATTTGGAGGGACAAGACTGTAAGATGGAACCAAAGTGCATGATTTAGTGAGGCTTGAAAATATAGGTTATAAACTCCATGATATTATTGCAAATATGTTGCAACTGAGTATGCATAGGGATAAAGATCAGGTGGTGATAGGAAAATGAAAATTGATTTGAGAAAGAAAGGAAATATTTAGAACTAAAAAGGTTCTGTGACTACTAAAACAAACCAATACATCTGCCATTCCCACTGTTTGGAAATAACTGTACTGCTATGCTTCCTTGTCAAAGAAGTTAAATTAAGCTTAATTTTTAAAAATATTTTATTTATTTATTTGACAGACAGAGATCATGAGTAGGCAGAGTGGCAGGCAGAGAGAGAGAGGGGGAAGCAGGCTCCCTGCTGAGCAGAGAGCCTGATGAGGGGCTCAATCTCAGGACCCTGAGATCATGACCAGAGCCGGAGGCAGAGGCTTAACCCACTGAGCCACCCAGGTGCCCCAAATTAAGCTTCGTTTTTAAGTGATGGTTCACACACACCATCACCTTATCACACATCATGCGGAGAATTATATTATAACTGAGTTTACTTTTTCCTTTTTGGGGGCAGTCCTATATTTTAGTTTTAACAAAATTATTAGTATTGCATTTGAATATTACATAATAGGTCTGGCTATTTTATCTTTATTAGCATGCTTGTGAGATAAAATTAGTATTTGTGATTATCTTTCCTTCTCTCATATATTTTAAGAATATTTTAAATCTTATAATGTGGTCCTACAAAAAAGCATGTGGTTTCACAAGTAACTATTTCTGATATGGCTAAACTTTATAATTTGGGTGATATTATGGGGCAGTGGGGGAAGTCATAGGCTGGGATAGAGTTGGCCTCAGTTCTCTCACCTTTAGATGAGAAGATTGAATTAAAGTGGTGTATCAGGCTCACTGTTAGAATGCAGATTCCTTTACTCCCTCATCCATGACTACCTATCTCATCAGACACTGATCCAGTGAGTCTGGGGTGGGGCTTAGGACTCTTCAAGATGATTTTGATGCAAGTGGTCTGAAAATCATCTTTTGAGAAATATTGAAGGAAATGTTTCACAAATCCCTTCCGTCTACGTTATTTTACAACAGAAAGGATATCATCTGACTTACCAAGTTCTCACTCATCTCCCTTAAGTCCTTAAGTTGGTATGTGTTGTTTTGTCCAGAATTACTATTGACTTGTAGATCTGAAATTTTAAAGGTGGCATGATAATACTCCATTTTCTGTCCTGTGATATAAAAGAAAAGTAGGAAATTACGCGATATGGGCATAGCTTTCAGGATCTAAGGTACAGATACAATGGGGCTAATATAAAGTCTTGAATTACTGCTGAGATTCTTTAAAAATGTAGTTTCATAATAATATTAATGAAAATGATGATTAATGTATTATGTTAATAATAGCTGATATTTACTGAGAGTGTATTATCTTGTGAAACATTGTTCTGGGTACTTTACATGTATTAATTCATTTGGTCCTCATTCTAGATCTCCAAGATTGGGGTCTCCATTTCACAGGTGAAGTAAGTGAGGCACAGACGTGTTAAGTGACTTGCTCCAGGGTCTACAACTAGTAACTAGCCCAAGTTTAAACCTAGACAGCGTGACTCTAGAGCTGGAACCATTAATTCCTATTCTGTTCCTTGCTGAGGGACAATGAAACGTGTACCACCTTATACTCTACAAGAAGTAGATGTAAATGAACGTCCTTGTGAATTTTGATTTGTAATGGGAGAGTCAGATACAGTAAGAAAGACAGGAAAAGAAAGGAGAAAAACTGTCAGAGGTGGGAGTTAAGAACACTGTGAACTGGGGTGAATCAGATCTCTGCTTGGCTACTGGGAAAGGTAAGAAAACAGAGAGCAGGGGAGACTTCTGGGAAATCTGGTAACCTTAGGAGTATGTCCTTGTGTGTGTGTGGCGGGGATGGGAGCAGACAAGAAAGCTACAAAGAGTTAAAAATAGAGAATGGAGCCATCACAGAATGATTCTCTCTCCCTGGGGAGCCAGGGAGATAAAATGGGTTTCCCAGTTGTGGAGCTGGAAAGGAAGAGGCATCTCAGGATAGTGCGTCTTCCACGTGGACTCTGTAGTGCCTTTTCTGGTCCCCCTGATATTTATCTCTACAATCCATATTGTTATCAAACCTTATAGTCATAATAAAGGGGCTTTTGTGCAGTCACATGAACTGACCTAAGAATCTTTGGCCAGTGGCATAAACTACAGGTGGGGTTGTCATAATAGGCCAGAACTGTGTCCTTTAAAGCTTCTGATAGACTCATCATTTCCCATCAAATCTGAGGAAGATGACAATAGATGAGACCATTCAAGAAAGCAACCTGAGCTACTTGTTGTAACATACACATCTGTGTGAGTGACACTGTGAGATTTGTCAAAAAATGTTAATGGTTTGCAGTCTGTGAAGAGAAACATACAATTTAAAAAGAACTCTGAAATGCAGTATTTGTGTGATTATAAATATAACAATTTTATTTATTTATTAGGCAATTAAAAATACCTGAATATCATTTTAGAAAGAAAAAAATTCTCTCTAAAAATAAGTAACAACATTCTGTCATATCTAGAGTTTACCAATATTTTAAAATTCATTATTACTTTGGACATGTGTTTTTCTTTTGCCTTTAAATGTTGGTGGATAGGATGATGAGTAAATGAGCCAATTTTAATAATGAATTTAATAACTATCACAGTTTTTCACTTGATGATTAGAGTTATTACGATTGCTAGTAAATTTTAGTTATTATTTTTGATCTTTTGTGGAGAATCTCAAAAGAATACTAGATTGTGAGCTCTAAGTAGATAGGAAACTTGCTTACTTAATGCTATATCTTGAGTCTTCCAGAAAAGTACTCATATATAATTAGGCAGTCAGTAATTGTTTCTTAATAGAATTATTAAATAAATTTAAACAATTCTAAATGTGGGCATTTGCTGGTAAAAGTACAAAACTGTTTTTGGATGAAATCACATATACATATATATGAATGAGAAAAATGAAATCAAACTGGATGAAATCCATAATTTTTACCCACCAGAGACTAACACGTGAGCCAGAACACCAATGGTCACTGCCGCCACTGTCAGTAATACCAAAATGAGAAGGGCAGTCATCCATGGTTTCAAACCTCTGCTTCGGGTGCCAAATCCTGCTGTTCTGTGAAAAAGAAAACTCACCAGTTACTCTTACATGGTAACGGTTACAGGCTTTCCGGTTTTCATTTGGATAAGATCAAGTTGCTTTGGTCTGCTTTTCTCAGCAAGAAGACATTTGTCTTCAGTTTTCATCAAGGTCATCTTGGTGTGAAGGGAGGTGTTAAAAAGATCAGGATCTGGGGCGCTTGGGTGGCTCAGTGGGTTAAAGCCTCTGTCTTCGGCTCAGGACATGATTCCAGGATCCTGGGATCAAGCCCCACATCAGGCTCTCTGCTCAACAGGGAGCCTGCTTCCTTCTCTCTCTCTGTCTGCTGCTCTGCCTACTTGTGATCTTTGTCTGTCAAACAAATAAACAAATAAAATCTTTAAAAAAAAAAAAAAAGATCAGGATCTGAGAATCCATGATGTTGCTCCTGGTTTCTACTTCTGGAGGCACTGGCTCTCTGTGGTGGCTGGTCCTGACTTAGCAATGTTGTCCAAAGCTTGAAAAAGGATGTTTTTCCTTCTTCCTCCAACATTTTTTTTCTCTTTTCTCTGTGTATCCTTTTAGAGTTTACAGAGTGATTTCAAATCTATTATTTATTTATTTTTTTTATCTTTTAAGTCTTAATTATGAAGTATTTCAGGTACATAGAAATTTAGAAGGAATAGTATAGTGGAACACCCCTATATTTATCACATCATTTTATCAGTTGTTAATATTTTTGCCATTTTGCTTCATTCATCTTGTTGCCATATTTTAATATGAAATAAGACATTATGACTTTTCATTACATCACCATTATAAACAGGGTATTTCCAACATAACCATAATACCATAACACTCCTAAAAATTAGCAATATTTCTCCAGTACATCTGACTATCCAGCCCACCTTCAAATTCCCTCTTTTATCTGCACCATGTTTCCTGATGGTTTGTATAAATCAGGACATAATCAAGAATCATGTAGTATATTTGGTTATTATGTCTTTTAAGTCTTTTAAAGAAGAGTCCTTTTTCCTTTGAAAATTTTAATGATGTTGACTTGTTGAAGAAATCAAACCAGTTGTCCTTTAGAACATCCCACTTCTTACTTGTCTGAATGCTTTCTTATGATATCACTTACCTTGTTCTTCTATCCCTCTCACTTCCTGTTAGGTTAAACAGATCTAAAGACTTGATTAGATTTTGGTTAAATTCTTTTGACAAGACTACTTCAAATGTGATGCTATGTATTTTTTACTTTTATCACATCAGAGTTAGAGGAAATTTCCATAATTTAGGAGGAGATAAATAACTCTTTGCTTTTTTTTTAGCTTCTTATGATCAACCATAGTGCTGATGATATTGTGTCAAGTATTTGTTTGCATGTATATTAATCTAAACTTAGCTGTGCACTCCTTATGGAGCTGGACTATTGTTCATCTTTTTATCATTAAGATTTAATAAGGTTGCCTGATAAAGAATGGGAATTTTATAAAGCAATGAGAGGCAGATATTATACCAGCTTTACATATGAAATAACAGAGGCTGAGAGAACAGACACTTGATTAGAGTCAAGTGACTTAAAAGGGTTTTGGTCATCTAACTCATTGTGTAGTGCTCCTTCTCTACAACCTGCCATTGTAGTCAACTTCATTTATGCCTTTCATTAGAATTTAGCTTTGGGGACAGAGGGTATTTTTCATATTTCATATTTCCTTCACAAGATTTAGTGCAATGTTTTGTACTAAATGTAATTTTAAATAAATATTGGCTGATTTATATATTGATTTTAATATAAGCATATTTTTATGTAAATGCAAGCACAATAGATACAGTTTGTGGACCTAAACAATTGAGAAGATGATTGTTTTGGCATAAGTAATGTATTTACCTTATAAACCTAGTGGAACTTGAGAGATCTAAATTCTGTTGAGTATAGAAAATATTGACAGTGTGTGCATTGACTGATTAAAAAGAATCTAGACAACTGGCTGTGGAAAGGCAATGTGTCTTCTAACGGACCAAAGCTAAGATGCCAGAATATAACAACAAACAGAAGCTCCATGGAGTATAATATTACTTAGCCTCTTAAATGGCTTAAAACTTAAATTCAGAAGTGAAAGATAACTTTGAGGCTACCTGAAAAATTCAATATATTTTCCAGGTGAGAAAACTGAGGCCTAGAGATGATTAAATGACTTCTCTATTATAACCAAAGTAGCAGTCATCTCAAACTCATGCCTTCTAACTCCTGGGGCACTTTTTTTTTTTTTTTCAGTGCCGGATGGCTTTTCCATTGAGTGTATGTGAAAATTCTTAAATTAATTTATTATTCATATATTCATTCACTCACTCATTTATTTATTCATTCATCATTTATTTGACCATTCAGTTTCTCAGAAAATCTTAGTGTATCTTCAAGTCATTCAAAAACAATAAGAAAACCAAAGAAGAAAGGCTAGACCTCAAGGAGATTTAAAAACTTTGAAATCTATCTTCCCATCACATCAGAGTTCCTCTGAGTAGGACAAATGAAGAAGGTGGATGACAGGGAGCTCATATCCCACTACTGAGATGCACACAAACTCACACCATTACATACTGAACGGTGGGACTCTCAGCAGAAGAGTGGTTCAATAACCAATGACACACTGCTTCATATGCTGTGGCAGTCATATCTAGAAATCCCATACAAGGTGCTGAGAGGGTGGGGTACTCCCAACGAATGGGAGTAAGAATGGGGAATAATAGGTGTACAATGCCAAATTACAAAAGCTTCAGGAGCCATAAGCTAAAGCTGCCCTTACTTAATCCTATATGAATAAACTTTCAACTCAGTGTCACTTTTATAAATACAAACAAGGAATTCATGAAAGCAAACATGCATCATCGACTTTCCATTCTAGAGAGGTTCTGCTAGTGATTTGCATAATATCGTTTCAGATAGGAAAAGAAATAGGCTTTGTAAAGCCTTGGGAACCTAGCCTGACTGTAAGTAGAGACGCACTGCGCCATGGCGCTCATGCATTTTTTTCCGCTTGCACCATAAAACAAACACTGGTGTATTAACTTTCTATTGCCACGAATTACCGCAAAGGTAGCAGCTTGAAGCAACTAGTTCACAATTCTGTATGTGTCATGTCTGAGTTCTCTGCTCAGGATCTCACAAGATTGAAATCAAGGTGTTGGTTGGGGCAGCTATCTGATCTAACATTTGCGATCATCTTCCAAGCTCACTTAGGTTATAGGCAGAGCTCAGGTCTTTGAAGATTTTATTTATTTATTTGAGAGAGAGAGAGAGCAAGAAAGAGCATTTGTGAGCAGGAGGATGGATAGAGGGAGAGAGAATCTCAAGCAGCCTCTGTACTGAGTGGGGAACCCAGCACTGTCCTGAGATCATGACCTGAGCCAAAATCAAGAGTTGGGAGCCCAACCAACTGAGCCACCCAGATGCCCCAGAGCTCAGTTCTTTGAAGCTAAACTGGGGTCCCTGTTCTCTTGCTGGCTGTCACAGACCTTCCTCTTTAACCTCCTTGATTTCACCCACATTCTTTTCATGTGGCCCACTCCGTCTCTGTAGCCAGCAATGGAGAATCACCCTTCAACAAATCTCTCACATCTTGAGTCTCTCTCTCTCTCTACAGGTAGAACTAGCTAGTCCTTTTCAAAGATGTCACCTGATTAGAGTAGGCCCACCAAGGATAATCTCCCCATTTTAAAGTCCACTGATTTGAGGCCTCAATTATATCTGTGAAATTCCCTCATAGCAGCACATAGATTACAGTTTGAATAACTGGAAGAAGAAGTGTGTACATCGATGGATGGACATCTTAGAGGCCTTTTGAAAAGTTTTTCACAGCTAGAAATATTATGACTTTCATGAAGATGTACAGAAATCTCTATAGCCTTCAGAGAAAGCATGTAAGATTTAAAATTTCTAATTTTTATGGGAGGTGGTAGAGAACTTTTCATTAAAATGGAATTTTATGTTGAACATACAATTAGAAGACTAAGGGATATTTTACTCAACTAAGAACTGGGAGCAATACAAAGTGAACTCTTAGAACTTGAAATGGGAAGAACACTAAAAGTAATCCCTAATTGTGGCCTAATTAGCATTCTGCATCCCTTTAAGGAAAGGGCAAGTATAGATGATACTTATTCAGCATAACACACCCTATAATCTGTGTGAAATCCAATTTATCATATTCATTTCACCTTCATTAAGGTTGGTTATTCAGTGTTTAAAAGGGCATATTCAGGGACGCCTGGGTGGCTCAGTTGGTTGGACAACTGCTTTCGGCTCAGGTCATGATCCTGGAGTCCTGGGATCGAGTCCCGCATCGGACTCCCAGCTCCACAGGGAGTCTGCTTCTCTCTCTGACCTTCTCCTCGCTCGTGCTCTCTCTCAAATAAATAAATAAAATCTTAAAAAAAAAAAAAGGGCATATTCATAGCATGGTATTTCCAAAGATGTTGTTAATGAAAACATGGTGGTAATTTGAATAATTTTGTGACTATGCTTTCTGCAGTCTTGCAGACTAAAAAATACACACCTTGAGGAATATATAGAGAGTATTAATTATTCATGATCTTAGATAGGATATTCTTTTTTTTTCAGTAACCAATCTCTAAGCCGATGACTTTTATATATGTGAATTCAAAGATGGCTTGGGTCAGCAAAAGATATAGACCTCTTTCTCCACATGGTTTTTCTTCTTTCTAGAAAGATTTCACTGAAGGCAGCACCTTAGGCTCACTCCTCAGTCAACCACATGCCTTTTATCTTTTTTTTTTAAAGATTTTATTTATTGATTGATTCAACAGAGACAGAGATCACAAGTAGGCAGAGAGGCAGGCAGAGAGAGAGAGGAAGGGAAGCAGGCTCCCTGCTGAGCAGAGAGCCCAATGCGGGGCTGGATCCCAGGACCCTGGGATCATGACCCGAGCTGAAGGCAGAGGCTTTAACCCACTGAGCCACCCAGGCGCCCTGCCCTTTATCATTTTATCTGTAAGCTCTAAATATTTCCATTTTCAAGATTAGTCTTCTGCTTTCTAGTAGATAAATGTTATCATTGTACAAAGGAAAATTCATGTGATTATTATGCAAATGCCAATTTATGGACAGGTTATGCTCCTACAAATCTTCATAAAGACAGTTTCTTGAAGTTTGAATATACGATCTAATTTATTTTTTCACTTTTAATTTTATTTTTTGTTTTTGTATTTATTGTGTTCAATTAGCCAACATATAGTACATTATTAGTTTTTGATATACTGTTCAATGATTCATTAGTTGCGTATAACACCTAGTGCTCATTATCACACATGCTGTCCTTAATACCCATCACCTGGTTACCCCATCCTCCCATCCCCCTCCTTTCTGTAACCGTCATTTATTTCCCCGGACCCAGAGTCTCTCATGGTTTACATCCATTGGTTAGTTTCCCAGGCCACTTACAAGACTACTTTAACTCCTAATACAACAGAACAAAGGTGCTAAGTGCACTAAATTCCTAGAAGCCCTTTGCTGCAGAATACTTTGCTCGCCTTTTCCTAGCATAGGGCCCATCCCTGGAGGAAAGTTCTTCTAGAAACAAAAGGCCAAATTTTCCTACCAGTGAAAATTGTCATTCCCTTTGAGCCACTGAAGTCAGACATTTGCTATAGAAGAGCAACCTTTCGTGGTGACCTAATATACATTGATATGTGAATATTTGGTTCCTCTGGTACTGTTTTATTCTATTTTATTTTATTTTTTTATTGTGTTTATTTTAATTCCAGTATAGTTAGCATACAATGGTGTATTAGTTTCAAGTGTACAATATAGTGATTCAGCACTTCTGTACATTACTCCGTGCTCACCATGATAAGTGTACTCTTCTTAAACCCCTTCACCTATTTCACTCATCCCCTCACCCACCTCCCATCTGGTGAGCACCTTTGTTCTCTATAGTTAATAGTCTGTTTCTTGGTTTCTCTCTCTCTCTTTCTCTTCCCCTTTTTTGTTTTGTTTCTTAAATTCCACATATGAGTGAAATCATATGGTATTTGTCTTTCTCTGACTTATTTTGCTTAGCATTATACTCTGTTGCTCCATCCATGTCGTTGCTAATGGCAAGATTTCTTTATTTTTTATGGCTGAGTAATATCCCATCATATATATATTATATATGGCACATATATAATAATACATATATATGTTTATACATACTTTATATATATATATTCCAACATAATAAACCATTATACATATACACACACACATACCACCTCTTTAATCCATTCATCTGTTGATGGACACTTCGCTTGCTTCCATAATTTGTCTATTATAAATTATGTTGAAATAAAACATGAGGTGCATGTATCCCTTTGAATTTAGTGTTTTTGTATTTTCTGGGTAAATAACCCATAGTGTAATTATGGATGCCTCTATTTTTAACTTTTTGGATCATAAGATGCTTCCGTTTTTAACTTTTTGAGGAACCTCCAAACTGTCTTTTGCAGTGGCTATTTTGGAATGACCATTTAATACTAAAGTGGTAACAAGAGCTGCTATGTAGAAAGTGCTGACTTTGTGGGAGATATTGGCATATTGTCACACTTCATCTTCCACACACTCTTGTCAGTAGAATTATTTATCTTCATTTTTCCAGTAAATAACTTGCTCAATTCACATAGCTAGTATGCAGAACTAAAACCTAATCGGCCTCTGTGATTCAAAGGCCCATTTTTCTCTGCATTATAAAATTTCTTTTTGTGATTGATTTTTATATTTTTCAGAATAGGCTTCCTATAAATTCAAATGAATAATGTGTGGTATTTCAAGTAGCATAAAAGGCAAATGAAGAGTCTTATGAAGTGAAAGTAGAGTTTATTTGATCCACCGGTCACCCATCTTCATTGAGGTTAAGGCTTAAATTTATTTTTGCTTTCACATCCTTTTCCTTTCTACTGGCTTTAGATTCTGATAACTTTAAAAAAGTTAGGATTCCCTTGTTTCCCACCCCCAAAAGACTCCTCTAACAGTAAGCAGAGGTTATTTGGAGGTGGGGAGAAAGAGGGAAGGGATTGATGGAATGTTGACCATATTTGGGGTTACCTATAAACTCTGAAGGTTTAATTTAATTTGACACTTTTTTTTATGCTACCACAAATTCTCTGTATGTTTTATTGATTGATATATTATGTGTACAAATATCCTCTTGCTCTAAACTGTGTAAGATCTTGAAGATAGTGAAAAAGTCTTCTATAGCATTGGACATTTCTTCAGAAATGTTCCCAGGGAGTGGGAGAAAGGGGGTCTCTCATAGTCAAGTAGGTTTGAAAAAAATGGGCTAAATAAGATAGGATCCTCACTTCTAGATGTCTCAGAATCTGGTTTTAAATGGAGGTAAAGGTGAGAAGAATTTCTATCTTGGATTTGTATATATTCTATTCTGTTCACTGATACAACTCCAGTGCCTCATACATCAGCTGAATCTTAGTAAATACTTGAATGCTTTTTATCAAAGTGGACTGAAATAAAAGATTTTCAAATGTACTTAAAAAATCATATCTACTGATATCTTGTGTGATTCTGATGTACCACAGAGCTGTTTAGAAAACATAGCTCTAGATGTATTTATACCACTGTGATGTTCATGGAATGCTTATTGGGAAAATAAAAAAAAGAAACAAGGGAGAGGAGTTAAGATGTGGAGTAGTAGGAAAACTTTATACTTGCATTGTCCCTCAAACACAACTAGATAAATATCAAATCATTTTGAACACCCAGGAAATCAATCTGAGGACTGAGAGAACAAACTGTAGCTGGAGGGAGAAGAGAGGCCACATCATGGAAGGTAGAAGATGCAGAGATGTGATTTGGGGGAGAAAAGAATCACTGGTCTTGTGGAAAGGAGGGAATCCTGATCAGGGAGAGATGAGAGAGAGAAAAGCGTGGGGAGAACAGAGCACAGGGCATTGCATAAAACAATTCCCCAAAACCACTGACTGGGAAAACAAGAAGGGTTAATTATTGCAAGTTTTTACAAGCAGTGGAGCTGAAACTGAAGTGTTAGAAGTCCAGGCCATCACTGAGTGGAGTTGGGTGGGCATCTGCTTCTGTGGAGAAGGAGAGGAGAGGCCTGGGAGCAGACAGCATGCTCTGAGGATCCCCTGGGTGGTAGTGGGAAAGATAGTCACCCTTCTTAGAGAGCATTTGGGAGAGGTGGCACTGCCTTTCAAGGGACAAAAGAGCTGACAGTCACCATTGAGCTGCCCTGTTCATTAGCATATGAGCAGAGATGCCTGCTGAGGGCAGCTAATCTAGACACTGGCTTTTTGCTGCACTTCACCATAAATTCTAAACCCCTGCACGTTCTTGTGATTGCCCTTCTGGGACAAACCAACACCAGCCACAGTAAAGCAACACCCTTCCCCAGAGGATCAGTTCAGGTCCCTGCCACATTGGGTCCATTAAATTTGGAGTTTTGAAACCCAGCTGGTGTGCCTGAGAGACAATGCAGGAGCATTGGGCTGCCAGCTGGGCAGAGAACTCAGACACAAACAGGGTGAAAGTAAGGATCTGAGGGTTTCCGGGGACACCAAAGGGGATATTGTTCATTCTTCAGGGAAGACTTCCTGAACAGTAGCAGGCACAGACTCCCCACTCTGGGTATTAGAGAGAAGGCTGATGCCATTTCCCCCCACCCACCAACGTGGAAAGACTTCAGGTGAACAGCATAGCACCCACAGCGGAGGCTTGAGCTGCTTACACCAAACCCGATGCCCTACACTCTGCAGGGGCTTCTGAGCTAGGACAAGTGTGCCTGAGTGTCAGATCACCGCAGGCCCCTCCCCCAAAAGGCCGGCACATCAAACCCCTCCTCCTCCCACAACCACCAAGACTACTAACTATAGAGTGCTGCAAAGCTTCAGCTCTCAGGGAAATAGGATCTAGCCTCTTTTAACAAGCAGACCAAAACACACCTAGTTAAAACTTGCCACAGTGGACAAAGTCCAAACACTCCTCAAGCAGAAAGAGAAACTCTGCAGAGGCCTTACCTGAGGGAAAGAGCAGCCAAAACACAAGGGCAGAGTGCACCTAGCATATACCAGAAACACCTCCTGACACTCCAGGCCCTGGACAGTATATGACCTCTTCTTAATATAGTCATTACTCTCAGGAGCAGGAAACATAAGGTTTCCTGACATACAGAAGACACAGACCTAGACAAAATGCCACGGTAGAGGAATTCATCCCAAAAGAAAGAACAAGAAGAGTTCACAGCCAGTGTGCTAATCAACGCAGGTAAAAGTAATATGCCTGAACCAGGATCTAAAACAACATAAGAGAAAAGCACAGAAGACACCAGGAGTCCCTTACCACAGAGATAAAAGACCTAAAAATTAGTCAGGCTGAAATAAGTGGTTTAACTGAGATGCAAAGCCAACTGGATGTAATGACCACAATGATGAAAGAAACAGGGGAACAAATAACTGATATAGAAAATAAAATTATGGAAAACAATGAAGCTGAAAAGAAGAGGGAAAGAAAAATACTGGATCATGAAGATAGATTTAGGGAACCCAGGGACTCCATAAATGTAATAACATGTGTATCATAGGATCCCAGAAGAAGAGAGGGAAAAAGGGACTGAAGGTTTACTTGAAAAAACTTCCCTAATCGGGGGAAGGAAAGAGAAAACCAAATCCAGAAGATACAGAGAACTCCTATTAAAATCAATAAAAGCAGGCCGACACCAAGACACATCATAGTACAATTTGCAAAATACAGAGATAAAGGAAGAATCCTGAAAGCAGAAAGGGAAAAGAAATTCCTAACCTAAAAGGGAAGACAAATAAGGTTAGCAGCAGATCTATCCACAGAAACTTAGCAGGGAGAAGAATGTCTTGATCTATTCAATGTGATGAACAGGAAAAATATGCAGCCAGAATACTTTGCCCAGTAAGGCTGTCATTCAGAATAGGAGAGATAAAGAGTTTCCCAGACAAACAGAAACCACAGGAATTTGTGACTACTAAACTAGCCCTGCAAGAAATATTAAAGGGGACTCTGAGCGGAAAGAAAGACTGAAAGCAACAAAGACTAGAAAGGAACAGAGAAAATCTCCAGAAACACTAACTTTACAGGTAATATAATGGCACTAAATTCATATCTATCAATAATCACTCTGAATGTAAATGGACTAAATGCTCCAATCAAGACATAGTGTATCAGAATGAATTAAAAAAAAAAACCCACAAAAAAACAAGACCCACCAATATGCTTCCTACTAGAGACTCATTTTAGACCTAAAGACTTTGAAAGTAAGGGGATGGAGAATGATTTATCATGCTAATGGATGTCAAAAGAAAATAGAGTAGCCACACTTATATCAGACAAACTAGATTTTTAAACTGAAGACTATAAGAAGAGATGAAGAGCATTGTATCATAATAAAAGGGTCTATGCAACATGAACAAAGATCTAACAATTGTTCAATATTTATGCCCCCATTTGGGAGCACCCAAATTTATAAATCAATTAATAATAAACATAAAGAAATTCTTTGTAGGGGACTTTAGTACCCCACTTAAACCAATGGACAAATCACGTAAGAAGAAAATCAACAGAAAACCAATGGCTTTGAATGACACACTGGACCAAATGGGCTTAACAGGTATATTAAGAACATTTCATCCTAACACAGCAGAATAAACATTCTTTTTGAGTGCACATGGACTATTCTCCAGAATAGATCACATACTGGGTCACAAATCAGGCTTCAAAGGTAGAAAAAAAATTGAGATCATACCGAATATATTTTCAGACTACAATGCTTTGAAACTTAAAGTCACCACAAGAGAAAATTTGGAAAGGTCACAAATACATGGAGGTTAAAGAACATCCTACTGAAGAATGAATGGGGTTCACCAGGAAATTAAAGAAGTTATTAAAAAAATACATGGAAGCAAATGAAAATGAAATCACAAAGTTCAAACCCTTTTGGAGCAGCAAAAGCGGTCACAAGAGGGAAGTATATAACAATATAGACCTATCTCAAGAAGCAAGAAGAGTCTCAAATACACAACCTAACCTTACACCTAAAGGAGCTAGAAAAGAAACAGCAAATAAAGCCTAAAGCTAACAGAAGGGAAATAATAAAGATTAGAGCAGAAAAAAATGATATAGAAAGAAAAACAAACAGAACAGATCAATTAAAGTTGGTCCTTTGAAAGAATTAATAAAATTGACAAACCCTAGCCAGACTTATCAAAAAGAGGAAGGACCCAAATAAATAAAATCATGAATGAAAGAAGAGAGAACACAACAAACACCACAGAAATACAAAAAATCTCTAAGAAGATATTATGAAAAATTATATGCCAACTAATTGGGCAATCTGGAAGAAATGGGTAAGTTCATATAAACATACAAACCCCCAAAACTGAAACAGGAAGAAATAGAAAATTTGAATAGACCCCTAACCAGCAAAGAAATTGGATCAGTAATCAATCTCCCAACAAACAAAAGTCAGGGACAAATGGCTTCCCAGGGGAATTCTACAGACACTTAAAGAAGAATTAATACCTATTCTTTTCAAGTTGTTCCAAAAAACATAAATGGAAGGAAAAGTCATTTTATGAGGCCAGCATTATCTTGATTCCAAAGCCAGACAAAGACTCCATTAAAAAGGAGAATTACAGACCAACATCCCTGATGAACATGGATGCAAGCATTCTTAACAAGATACTAGCAAATCTAATCCAACAGTACATTAAAAGAATTATTCACCGTGATCAAGTAGAAGTTATTTCTGGGCTGCAAGTGTGGTTCAATCTTTGCAAATCAATCAATGTGAAAAATGACATTAATAAAAGAAAGAATAAGAATCACATGACCCTCTCAATAGATGCAGAAAAATCATTTGATAAAATACAGCATCCATTCTTGATAAAAACCCTCAACAAAGTAGGGGTAGATGGAATATACTTCAACATGAGAAAGGCCAGACATGAAAGACCCCCAGCTGATATCATTCTCAATGGGGAAAACTTAGAGCTTTGCTTCTGTAGTCAGGAATAAGGCAGGGATGTCCTCTCTCACCATTATTATTTAACATAGTAATGGAAGTCCTAGCCACAGCAATCAGACAACAAAAAAATAAAAGGCATCCAAATTGGCAAGGAAAAAGTCAAACTTTCACTATTTGCAGATGACATGATATTCTATGTAGAAAACCCAAAGACTCCACCAAAAAAATTGCTAGCAAATTCAGCAAAGTTGCAGGATACAAAATCAATGTAGATAAATCTATTGCATTTCTATACACCAGTAATGAATCAGCAGACGAGAAATCAAGGACTCGATCACATTTACAATTGCAACAAAACTCATAAGAGACCTGGGATTAAACCTAACCAAAGAGGTAAAAGATCTGGACTTTGAAAACTATGGAACACTTACGAAAGAAATTAGAAATGACACACAAAAAAATGGAAAAACATTCCATGCTCATGGATTGGAAGAAAAATATTATTAAAATATCTAAGCAATTACACATTCAGTGCAATCCCTATCAAATAGGGATTAGCCAAAGCAATTTACACATTGAATGCAATCCCTATCAAAATAACACCAGCATTTTTCACAGAGTTGGAACAAACAACTTTAAAATTTATATGGAACCACAATAGCCAAAGTAATGTTGATAAGGAAAACCAAAGTTAGAAGTATCACAATTCTGGACTTCAAGCTGTATTACAAAGCTGCAGTTATCAAGACAGTATGGTACTGGCACAAAAACAGACACAGAGATCAATAGAGAACCTAGACACAGACACAGAATAGAGAAGTCATAAATGGACCCACAACAGTATGGTAACTAATCTTTGTCAAAGCAAGAAAGACTATCCAGTGGAAAAAATAGAGTCTCTTCAACAAACAGTGTTGGGAAAATTGGACAGTCACATGCAGAAGAATAAAACTGGGCCACTTTCGTACACCATACACAAAAATAAATTCAAAATGTATTGAAGACCTAAATGTAAGATAGGAATCTAACAAAATCCTAGAGGAGAACAGAGGCAGGAACTTCTTTGACCTTAGCCATACTACTTTCCTACTAGACACATCTCCAGAGGCAAGGGAGACAAAAGTAAATATCAACTATTGGGACTTCACCTAGGCAAAAAGCTTTTGCGCAGTGAAGGAAACAGTCAACAAGACTAAAAGGCAACCTACAGAATGGGAAAAGATACCTGCAAATGTCTTATTAGGTAAAGGGCTAGTATCCAAAATCTGTAAAGAACTTATCAAACTAAATGCCCCTAAACCAAAATATCCAGTTAAGAAATGGGCAGAAGACATGAATAGACATTTTTTCTGAAGCAGACATACAGATGGCTAACAGAGACATGAAAAGATGCTCAACATTGCTCATCATCAGGGAAATACAAATCAAAACTACGTGAGATATCACCTCACACCAGTCAGAATGGCTAAAATGACCAACACAGGAAATAACAGGTGTTGGTGACGATGTGGAGAAAGAGGAACTGAATTATACTGTTGATGGGAATGACAACTGGTGTAGCCACTCTGGAAAACAGTATGGGGTTCCCTCAGAAAGTTAAAAACAGAGCTACTTTACCACCTAGCAATTGCACTACTGGGTATTTATCCAAAAGATACAAAAATACTGATTCAAAGGGGAACATGCACCCTGATGTTTATAGCAGCATTATCAACAATAGCCAAACTATGGAAAGAGCCCAAATGTACATTGACCGATGAATCGATAAAGACAATGTGGTATATATACACAAAGGAATATTACTCAGCCATCAAAAGGAATGACGTCTTGTCATTTATAACAAGGTGGATGAAGGGGCACTTGGTGGCTCAGTGGTTAAAGCCTCTGCCTTCAGCTCAGGTCATGATCTCAGAGTCCTGGGATCGAGCCTCACATCGGGCTCCCTGCTTTGCAGAGAGCCTGCTTCTCTCTCTCCCTCTGCCTGCCTCTGCCTACTTGTGATCTCTATCTATCTGTCAATTAAATAAATCAAATCTTAAAAAAAAAAAAAACAAGGTGGATGGAGCTAGAGTGTATTATGCTAAGTGAAATAAGTCAGAGAAAGACGAATACCGTATGATTTCACTCATGTGGAATTTAAGAAACAAAACGGGTGAACATAGTCGAAGGAGGGTAAAAAAAAAAGAAGAAGGTAAACCATAAGCAACTCTTAACTACAGAGAACAAACTGAGGGCTGATGGAGAGAAGTGGATGGGGGATGGGTTAAGTGGGTGATTGGGTATTAAGGAGGGAACATGTGTTGAGTGCTGGGTGTTATATATAACTGATGAATCACTAAATTCCACTCCTAAAATTAGTATTACAGCATATGTTAACTAACAAGAATTTAAATAACTTAAAAAAAAAAGCCTTCCACCTGCTATAATCCTCTCTGGGAAGGAGAGAGGGTCTGAAGATTGAGTTAATAATTGATCCTGCTTATGTGATGAAGCCTCTATAAAAAGTCCAATAGTACGGGGTTTGGAGAGCTTCTGAGTTAATATGTGCTGGGAGGGTGGTGAGACCCAGTTCTACACGGACAAAATCTCCTGCGCTGGGGACCCCTCTTAGACCCTTCTGGACCTCGTTATTTGGCTGCTTATACATATCCTTTAATGTCCTTTAGAATAAACTGGTAATCTAGTAGGTAGACTATTTTCTTGAGTTCTGTGAGATATCCTGGCATATTAATCAAACCAGAGGAGGGGATTTTGGAAAGCTCCAATTTATAGCCAGTTGTCAGGAACTCAGGTTAAAACAACCTGGGCTTGTGATTTCTGTCTGCAGTGGGGCCAGGGGCAGTCTTATGGGACTGAGCCCTTAACCTGTTAATGCCAGAATTTAATTGGAGAATTTCTTGGAGAAAAACCCCACCTCGCTGGTGTCAGAAGTGTTGTGAGTGTGGCAGTGGCATAGGAATGGAGTTTAGTAGTTCAGTAAAGGAAAACACAGGGAATTTTCCTTTGACAAAAATTTAAAAAAAAATTGCTTTAAGTCTTCACCTGCTTGGACAAATCCTCTCTAAGCATCCTGGTATTATGGATATGCTCTACCCTTTAGGGTTAGAAGATTTTGGGTTTAGTCCCTGCTTATAATTCTTTGACATGTATCTTGAGAAGTTTATGAAGCCTCTCTGAATTTCAGGTTTTTTGCTTGCAAAGTGGTGATAGTAAATACTACCCAGAGATATGAGGAAATAAAGTGAGTATATGAAGTACTCTAGCACACATCAAATTCCTACTCCGGTCAGGAAGGCTCATGGTAGTTATCTGCTTTGATAGTTGTCGCAGCTTTTTGGAGTGGGCCTTAACACCTTTTCACCAGCTCAGTCATGAGGAAATTAGAGAGGCAAAGCAACACAGGTAGCAGAGCTAAGGGAAGGGAAGACCTGACGACTTTGACATCAAGGCCCTCTGTCCCATTGATAGACCGTGATGATAATGAACGTGAAAGCCTTTAGTAGTATAGCATTCAAACGTTGCTTACTTTTATATCCCCAGCGGGTCAGTCTGTTGTCAGTGCCCAAGATGTTTCACAGGCCCAACTGTGAATGTATTGGGGATAGGATGGTGTGGATAGCTTCAGTTTAAAGTCAGTAACCATGATCTGGGGCAACTTTCTTTTTCTTTAAAATAGGATAATAGCTATTACCTTATTTTAATATATAATATATATTAAATATACAATATATTAATATATGTTAAAATATCATATATTACATATTATATATACATAAATACATGTGATATATAATATATATAATCCTCATATGAGGATTGTAAATAATAGATGAGATAATATATGGAAAACGATTCGCATTTTGTAAATAGATAACGAATGACAGATGTTATTATAATAATTAAAAATTAGTTGCCACCCAGTAAGGATTCCTATGCTTATCTGATCATAAACTCCTAACATCTGGGTTTCCAAGTACTCTATAAACATATCTGCCAGCCTGCCTACTTTAGCTACAAATATATTATTCCTGGTATGCCACACAATTGAAAAGGAGGGAAAGCAGAACAAAGAAGATGCTATAAGTAGCCTTTAACTCTCAATGATATGAATATATATTTCAATTTATTGATTATGTACAAAGCCTTATGGAGTGAATCTTTCTTAGTACTATGAATCTTTTACTCAGATTTTACATTAAGAACAAAAAGTTATTTCTCTGGAGAATTATTAAAAAGAAGGAAAAGCAGGATATCCTAATAGTTAAGCTCAGATTCTGGATCTGGACTGCCACAAATCCTTACTCTTTCACTCCTCAGCTGTGATGTAGGGCCAGTTACATTTTTGTCTATACAGTGGAGATAATAATGGCACCTAATCATAGGATTGTTGTAAGAATTAAATAAACTAATATGTAGCATGTCTATGGCACTATGAGTTTGTTGAAAATGGGCCAAATAATAAAGTTTAGTTGATAATTTATATAAAATTGAATGATCAGAAAGTAACATGGAGGTATTACTTTTTGTTAATTTGGTTTTAACCCTGAAGATAAGAGTTTTTTGAATATATTAGAGAATAAACTTGGCAAATTAACAAGTTGATTGAAATGAGTTTTCAAAATGAAATTAAAATTTAAATTAGCAATATTTGTAAAGGTTTTCCCAGGACTATCTTCTTCTCTAGAGAATGATAATAAAGAAGAGGAACCTAATTTTTGCATTTATTGATAAACAATGCTGAAAAAACATGAGACGTAGGAAGAGAATGATGCCAGACCTCTGGGAATAGGATAGTAATCTCAGATGAAGTCCTTTGGTATTTTATCTCTTATATGGGAAATAATTGAGATTTTAAGAGAATAAATCACCCAATTAATTAACTTATAGGAAAGGGTAGTGGTATGTATACTGCTAAAAGCAAATGTAAATAGCTATTGACAGCAAAGTCTGAACACTAAGGACTATCTCTTAAATGTAGAGATGGTCCTGAAACTCACAGAGAAGAGATCCAAGGTTCAATGTAGCAGAAACAGTGAAGACATGAATCAAATACATTTGGAGAAGGCTTACACACTGTATTTCTTTTTAGTAGAGAAAAATGGTGAGCATGGCGGTAAAATATGTTGTAGAAATACTGTAGGTGAAACAGAAGGTGTCATAGTAATTATTAAACATTTGCTGTTTTCCAATCCTTAAGCCTTCCTATTAGTGTGACCTGCTATCTCCTACAAATCCTGGATGAGTGTTCTCTGAAGTTACCCCAAAGAAACCATACACCTTCAGTGTTTCCCACTTCAGTGTTTCTTTACCAAGTGTCATGGATACCCTGAACAATAGCACTGAGCCCCAATATTACTTCTCAAATTGTTTCCCTTAAACTGAAAACATTTCTTTTTTTCAGATAAGATAAAAACATTTATTTATCAGAGAAAGAGAGAGAGAGAACAAGCAGGGGGAGCAAGCGGGCTCCCCGACGAGCAAGGAACCCAATACAAGACTCGATCCCAGCACGTGGGGTCATTACCCGAGCAGAAGGCAGATGCTTAACTTACTGAGCCACCCACAGATCCCAAACTGAAAACATTTCTATAAACACACAAATATTCATTAGAAAAGAGGACTTTCTGTATCTATAATCATGAGACCTTGATATTTTTAAAAGAATAATTTGGGGAACTACAGCTTTACAATATCATGACTTCCATAAACATGAAATATGCATTTTTTAATTCAATGACTTTCAATATTCATTTTTAATAGTCATTTTTTCTATCAAAATATTATGCTATACATTTACATTTTTGTACTCATTCATTTGTTTAACAAAATGTATTGAGTCCTGGGATTTCTATGAGGAAGGCAGGTGTCTCTGCAATTATGGACCTTCCAATCCACATTAGTTCTCAAGACTGACTATAAGGCATGAAGAAAAGTAGTAAAAGAGAAACTCTATAGAAGCTAAGTTCAGTCAGATTCTTTAAAGGAGACTTTCCTTAAAACAAATGAACACCTTTCTCAACATCCCAAAACCAGAATTAATCAGAGCATAAGGTAATACAGTCTTTCAATAACTTCTAAAATCCCAGCTGTTGAACTTGGCAACATGAAATAATGGTAGGAAGGATTTTTAAAACAAAAATAATGATTTCAACGACAGAGTTTAATTAATGCAGCTGCTATAATAATTCCAGAAATCTCACAAGATCCATCAGATTGAATATGTTCAGGACACTTCATAGGCAATGCTCTGACCTACTGAGAATCCAGCCACTGACAGACAGTAGAGCAAACAGCCATTTGCTAAACAAAACTGAACTTACCGATACATCATCTGCAGGAGGAAGAACACGATCGTGAAGGTCTGAAGCCCCTGGGCTTGACTTTCTAATCAACTGCATGCCATCCTAGATGGCATTGGAGGCCTATGGCTGAAAGATATTAAAATAAATTACAAATAGTTGAAATGAAACTAGTTAGACAAGTCTGAACAGAGAAACCTCAACCCATAGAATGGCTTGAAGAAAACAGCCCAGAGATAGCATAGTCCCAACAAGAAAGCAACATATTTTTTGGTATTGACTAATTTTGTTAGAGGAAAAGAAAATGGTTGCAAGGATTTGAGTGAGAAATACCTTAGGAATGCACTAGGATTAAGAGTTTAAAGAAGATTATTGGTAAATATACAAATACCTTAAAGAAACCTTCGTGTAAAAGCTCTTAAAGAAATGCATATTTCTTCGTGTAAAACCAGGTAGCCTTGAAACCTAGAGTCATAATATACTTCAAGAAATAGTTTTAATTTTTTGTTGAACAACAGTTATCTCCATGTATTAAAGAGTTATAGTGGATTTATTAATATATGTAATCATTTTTCCTTTAAAAAATATCTGCTTCTGAGAGTACGCACAAATAAATCATATCAAACTAGATTTTTTCCCAAAATCATTTAATGTAATAAAATCCCATGCTATAGTTTATATTTAGGTAATATAAATTACAAGTATATTTTCTTTCAATATGTGTATGTGTATATATATATATATATAGAGAGAGAGAGAGAGAGGGAGAGAGAAAGCAAGAGAGAGACATTTATCAGAATGAAGAAAATAAAAAGAAGATTGGGAAACAAATAATTCGTTAAAAAGTTTTCAATCAGACATGAATATCTGCTCATTATGAACACCGAAACATTAAAGATGAGGCTGAAACTCTGACCTCTTTGTGATCATGGCTCCTTTCCTTCTCCTCAGAAGCAAATAATTTTATTAAGGTCCATCTTTTTTTTTTTTAAGATTTTATTTATTTGTCAGGGTTGGCGGGGGGCAAAAGCTGGGGGAGCCATAGGTAGAAGGAGAAGCAGGCTCCCTGCCGAGCAAGCAGCCTGATATAGGACTCGATCCCAGGATCCTGGGATCATGACCTGAGCTGAAGGCAGACACTTAACTAGCTAAGCCACCCAGGCATCCCAAAGGTCCATCTTTTTATAAAATCTTTTATAAAACATACTAAACATTTCCATACACACAGACACACAGACACGTATACCCATAGAAAACTTATGATTATTGATTAAACAGTATCATATTATATACAGCCTTGGGAAATGTGGTTTATTGTCTCTTGATATTTTGAAGATCTTTCTATGTTGAGAGATATAGATTTACCTTATTTTTTTAGAAGCTACATGCAGTATGAATATATTTCGTGTTGAGCCTTGATTATAATCTTACAACCAAATGATGCTCATTTAAAGCAAAACACTAGTTTATTTCTATTTATTTATTTATTTAAGAGGCTTGAACTCCTGACCCTGACATCAGCACCTGAGCTGAGATGGAGTGAGAGGTTTAACTGACTGAGCCACCCAGGCACCCCAGGGAAACACTACTTTAAGTGAAGATTTTCAGTGGTCATTGTTTCTAACGCTTAGGGAAAGTGCACTCAATGGGGCGCCTGGGTGGCTCGGTCCTTAAACAGCTGCCTCCGGCTTGAGTCATGATCCCAGGCTCCTGGGATCGAGCCCTGTATCGGGCTCCCTGCTTGGCCGGAAACCCGCTTCTCCTCCTCTGACTCCCCCTGCTTGTGTTCCCTCTCTCTTGCTGTGTAGGTCTCTGTCAAATAAATAAATAAAATCTTTAAAAAAATAATCTTAGTACTGTAGAATGCTTTAAGTGTACAGACTCTACAATAAGAGGTGGGGTTCAAATCTTAGCAGTTTTCATGTCTGCAAAATAGAAATAATACCAGTGACTACCTTCTAAGGGTTTTAAAAACGAAAATGTGTCAATATATGTAAAATGCTTAGAGTAGGGCCTTGTGAAGTGGAAACACTACAGAAATACTAATGCAGTGCTTGAACTCATAACCCTGGGATCAAGACCTGAGCTGAGATGAAGAATCAGACACTCAACTGACTGAACCACCCAGGCACCCCCTGAAATATTAACTTTTAATATTAGGGCCTTAGTTCATATATAATCAAAAGAGAAAAACCATTTAGTGAGACTATAAGTGCAAATAAACAGTACTTGTCAAGGACCAGACATTATCATCAATGCTTAATACTTCACAACAACCCTTTGGGGGTACAAATTTAATCCATTTTACAGAAATAGAAACTGAAGCTCACAGATGTTAAATTAATTTGCCTTATCACACATCTGAATGTGGTGGTGAAGAGGGCATTTCCCCCCTCAGGTACCTCTGATTCTAAAAGGCTCTGATCTCTATCAATTAGATCTACTATATGAATGGCTCTTGACACAAAGCTTGCCCTTAAAAATAGATCTCAGTGGGGCACCTGGGTGGCTCAGTGGGTTAAGCCTCTGCCTTCGGCTCAGGTCATGATCTCAGGGTCCTGGGATCGAGCCCCGCATCGGGCTCTCTGCTCAGCGGTGAGCCTGCTTCCCTCTCTCTCTGCCTGCCTCTCTGCCTACTTGTGATCTCCCTCTCTCTCTGTCAAATGAATAAAAATAAAAATAAAAAAATTAAAAAAAAAAGATCTCAGTAATTCGCTATATCAAAAAATGGTATACAGTTGTGTGTGTATGTGTGTGTGTATTTTATATATATATATATATATATATATATATTTTAAGATTTTGTTTATTTATTTGACAGACAGAGATCACAAGTAGGCAGAGAGGCAGGCAGAGAGAGAGAGGAGGAAGCAGGCTCTCTGCTGAGCAGAGAGCCCTGGGATCATGACCTGAACCGAAGGCAGAGGCTTTAACCCACTGAGCCATCCAGGCATCCCTATATATATATATTATATATATATATATATATATATATATTTTTTTTTTAAGGAAATGAATATATGTATATATACATGTAGTGCATATACATGTATGTATATATCTATGTGTGCATATAAGATGATGTCATTTTTGAAAAAAGGGGGAAAATCCTTTATAAGTTATATAAGGTGTATTTATATTTTATATTTATATATTATATAAATTATAAATACAAATTATATATTTAACTTATATATTTATATTATATAAAGTATATGAAATATATAAAATACATAAAGTATATTTCTTTATATTTGTATAAACAGAACAATATGATAGGATATAGCAAATTTTAAACTTTTACTACCTCAGGAGAAAACTGGGGGGAGATTGCCAGATTTTTCTATGTACTACTCAATGTTGGAAAAGAGCTTTCTAACTTTAGAGATGGAAATGCAATTACAATAAGGTATATTTAAAAAATTATGTAGACCAGGAGATGGCAGCATAGTAACACATTTGGTCTATGTTTCTTAGTGCCTCTCTTAATAGTGTTTTTAATGAATATCAATTTGGATCACATTGATCTGTTGTTTCTACATTTCTTCTACAATGAAACAATATTAACAGATTGTGGAATCCAGTTCCTGTTTTACTTGGCTTGACTTATTGCTTAAAATATTATTTGATTTTTTTTCAGGGTCCATAAATAAAATTTCATTGGAACACAGCTATGCATATTCACTTATGAATTGTCTGTTTCTGTTTTTGCACTATAATGGCAGAGCTGAGTAGTTGTGACAGAGACTGTATGTCTCACAGAGTCAAAAATATTTAGTATCTGACCCTTCACAGAATAAGTTTGCTGAACCTGGAAAATGAATTATTATTTTGTAGAATTAAAATTTCTTTTTAGAAGCTCTATGAATATATAGTTGATATTAATTTCAAGATGCGCTATTGAATATCCTTATGATCTTGGTTTAAGGTTTGAGAAAAGTAGGATGGGACTCCAGTAAATGTTTGATGCATAACTTTTAATCTTTGTGACTAAGTCACTCCAATGCTCCTCTATTGTTTGCTACTTTTTTGTTTGGTTGTCATTAATATATCTTTCTGGGTGGAAAATTCCCTATTGATTAAAAAAAACAACAGAATACTTTTTTTTTTTTGATTCTTTAATATACCATTATTTGAGGAAGTTCTGGGATCTTTGTCTAAGGAAGGTTGAAAAACCAATTTGTGACCACTTCAATCTACCTGTGGGTCTCTGGTGGCCCTGATATAGCTTATAGAAAGAACCCTCTCTACTAATGGGCCAATTACACTGGAGGAAGAAGAGTCCAGAAGTCATCACTCTATGCATGGCCAACCATACTCCCCAAAGGCTTTGCTATTTTCAACATCTATTATCAAATTACTTCTCCCTCTGTATGTGGTCTTGAGAATAGGACTTTTTATTTTTTTAAAGATTTTATTTATTTATTTGACAGAGAGAGAGAGATCACAAGTAGACAGAGAGACAGGCAGAGAGAGAGGGAGAAGCAGGCTCTCCGCCGAGCAGAGATCCCATTGTGGGGCTTGATCCCAGGACCCTGAGACCATGACCTGAGCTCAAGGCAGAAGCTTAACCCACTGAGCCACCCAGGCAACCAGGACTTGGTTTTATGTATAGTTGCATATCCAATGTCTAGAATACCCGATGTCTGGCACATAGAAGTTCCAGAAATGTTTGTTAGATGTATGAGTAAGTGATTTATGTAAGTAGTTGCATACAATGCTCTAGGCCAGTGATATCCATAGAACTTTGATGATGATAGAAATGATGTATATCAGTGCTACTTAGTACGGTAGCCATTAGGTTCATGTGGCTATTTTTTTATTAGAAATGATATTAGCATTGCTGAGGAAAATGAATTTTAATTGTATTTAATTTTAATTAATTAAAATAAAAATAGTCCCATCGGCTAGTGGCTACCATATCAGATGGTGTGGCTTTTAGTAGATGGTGATGTTACGTGACTTCCTATTTTCCACTCTACAGTGTTAGTGGATGAAGGACTGAGCCATTCTGCCTCAGCTGAATATGTAAATCTCTTTTCCATCAGTACCTATTTATACATTCTGGGAATATTAAGTAGAATATACATGGTATGATTATGCAGGATTTAGATATGTGACAAATCTCTTTCTAGAGAGAGATTTATATAGATTTCTCTGTATTTATATAGATCAGTTGAGATCTATCTACAGATAGATATCTATCTCAATATATCTATATAAACAGCCTCCTTCGCCCAAACAGATTCAGATTCCAAATGATATTAATTTGGCTAAGATTGTTTAGATATGTGTGACCATCATAGATGAGTCTTTTAGCGTTCTTTCAGCATTATAACAAAAAGGAGAAGAAAGAGATTCTTAGACCCATGTAAGGAAATTGTGGTTGTAAGATTTTTTACAGTGATTTTTTTTCCTCTGATTGTTGATCCCACGGCAGTGGTTCTCAGCTGGGTGATTTTGCTCCTCAGGGGACATTTGGCAATATCTGGATACATTTGGGGTTATTACAACTGGTGGAGATTACTACTGGCATATAGTGTGTAGAGGTAAGGAATACAGTTGAACATTCTACAAGTCACAGGATAACTGCCACCTTCCCCCACAACAAAGAATTATCTCTGACTAATGTCAGTAGGCAAAAACTGAGAAAGTATAATGCAGTATAGTGATGATTCAAAAAAATGAGTTTAAGTTTATTTTATAAATATATTTTAATGCATACAATATAATATTATGTATGTGGGACAAGAGAGACTCTCAGCTGATATAGAACTCAGAAGAAAATCTTGCACAACAGTTATTTCATTAGCCAAATTAATCATAATGGGGGGAGCAAAGGTTTAGAAGCACAGAAAAGGATTGAGTTTTGTTCAAAACTAGTCCAATCATATGTGGTGTCACAAAATATACATTTAAATACATATGAAAATAACTATTTTATCATAAAAGGTAAATCTCTCCAAAGAAACTTTCTAAATTATTTGAATATTCTCTAAAAATACCATATTTCAAAGAATGCCAGACTTTTTTTTAAACAGGAAATTTTAATATTAGATAATAAGGACTTTTTCAAAATCTTTTTTATTTTTTGATTTTTTAAAATATTTTATTTATTTATTTGACAGACAGAGATCACAAGTAGGCAGAGAGGCAGGCAGAGAGAGAGAGGGGAAAGCTGGATCCCTGCTGAGCAGAGAGCCTAATGCAGGGCTTAATCCCAGGATCCTGGGATCATGACCTTAGCCGAAGACAAAGTCTTAACCTACTGAGCCACCCAGAGTCCCCCAAAATCTTGTATCAAATTGTTAATGAATGTCTAATTTTATATTGACCTTTCACTTAAGTTATTTATGAATATCTAACATATTGATTGCTTATTCTGTGGGTACCTGACTTATTCTGGATTTGATTGAAGGTAAAACCATTTAGAAAACAAAATGCATTAAGATGTAATAAAGCAGAAGTGGAAAGTAAATTTCCATCAAGTTTGGAACTTCTCCCATTTTTAGAGATGGAAAATAGCTCCTTATCATGGAGTCCCTTTCTCATTTCCACCTAACAAAAAGGCCCAGAAATTTTGTCTTTTTTTCTCCTAAATATCAAAAAAGCATTTTTAGGTAGTGTAGAACAGGATACTGGGTTAGGCAATGTCTCCAGTTTTTCTGTTCGGTCCCAAGATTTATTCATTGTCCCAAAGTAAATATTAGGTAGTTGTTTACCACCTTACAACAATTAGAATGGCAAACATTAACAAAACAGGAAACAACAAATGTTGGCAAGGATGTGGAGAAAGGGGAACCCTCTCACACGATTGGTGAAAATGTAAGCTGGTACAGCCACTCTGGAAAACAGTATGGAGTTTCCTTGAGGTGTCAAAAAAAGAGCTAATCTATGACCCAGCAATTGCACTACTGGGTATTTACCCCAAAGATACAGATGTAGTGAAAAGAAGGGGCACATGCATCTCAATGTTCATAGCAGCAATGTCCACACCACAATAGCTAATGTGTGGAAGGAGCTGAGATGTCCTTCAACAGATGAATGGATAAAGAAGATGTGGTCCATATTTACAATGAAATATTATTCAGCCATGAGAAAGGATGAATACCCATCATTTGCATTGACATGGATGGAACTGGGGGGGGGATGATGCTAAGTGAAATAAGTCAAGCAGAGATAGACAATTATCAAATGGTTTCACTCATATGTGGAACATAAGGAATAGCATGGAGGGCCACAGGGGAAGGGAGGGAAAACTGAATGGGAAGAAATCAGAGAGGGAGATGAACCATGAGAGATTATGGACGCTGGGGAACACAGAGGGTTTTGGGGGCGGGTGAGGGGAGGAGATAACAGGGAGATGGTGCTAAGGAGGGCACGTATTGTGATATGCACTGGGTGTTATACGTAACTAATGAATCATTGAACACTACATCGAAAACTGATGATGTACTATACAGTGGCTAACTGAGCATAATAAAAAAAGATAAAATCTGTACAACTGGGTGTAAATGTAAATGCCAATTTTTTTCAAGTTTCAGAAACAGGTACCTGTGCATCTGAGGGCAAAGGGGAAAGGACTCATAGTAATGCCATCTCGTAAGTCCCTGTTTCACCACTAGTGCCTCTTCATCGTTTGGGTTAGCTTTGGTCCAAATGAATTACCTTGATTTATTTGGTACTGTGAGCCTATAGATTCTTAATGAGGATTATTTAGTGAAGAAGATACAAACTGTGGAGTCAGGGAAGGGCAGCCTGCCTTGTCAGGGAAAAAAATAGAGAACGCTTAGCCGTTGGCACTTGTCTGATTAAACGGGATTATTCTAAAATGAGTAGTACATAGTAGGAACAGAAAGGAGGACAGGGAGATAATGAGAGACATTTGGCAGCAATGGCAGCTCTTTGTGGAGCTGACAGTATTTTGTACGCTCATGGTTAGCAAAACACTTCAGATGATGTAAAAGAAGATGCTTTCCTCATGTTTAAGAGGAATGTTGTCAGATCATGCTTATCTGCACCTTGAACTCAATGACAATATACATCGCAACACATACTCAACACAATTTGCTAGAGACCACATTTGCATTTTGCATGCAGAAGTGATTGTTGCATTAGATGTTGGTTTTAGATTTAATCCAGTCCCGATAACGAGTCACTTTGGTGTAAATTCCAGGCTTATTTTTTTTTCCACAGTCTATTCCCCAGCTTACTATTCCAATAAGATACCAGATGTTTCTATCACGTGCTATAACCAGAGGTCCTCCAGAATCACCCTGAAGAAGAAGAAATGTACATTGTCAATAAAACAAATGAAAGGGAGTAAAAAGTGCAAGTTAATGAGCACGTGAATACCTACTAAATTAATTTTTTTTAAAATCAAGATATGTAAAATGAATTCTATTTTTACTTACTGTTAGTATTAATGTAACAGTAAGTTTATTACTTATTATCTCTGTTTTTATCTTACAACTTCTGCTTATCTGTGTAAATGTCTTCATTTGGGGGGCAGTGTGAATAAAGCTAAGCTTTCAGTTTTATCTTGTGTAGTTTTTAGTTTTGTTCTATCTAAAAGGAAGCACAAATTGAACTTAAGTCCAGGCATACAATTCTTACATGAATGACGACCTTAAGGCTCAACTGTATGTCACCTCCATGAAGCCTGTCCTGTTAACTAGATAAAATCACTTGCTATAAATTTGAATTGCACCTCGTACCACTCACACCGCTTGATAGGAAACTGTCCTGGATGTTATATTGTTGTGTAGTAATAGGTTTAAGAGGAGAAATATAATGCAAAGGACACTCCAGGCAAATGTGCATTATTTATTATAGACAGGCTTTTGTTTCTAAATCAAGATTTAATCTCTAGCCCTCATGAACTGGTTTGAAGTGTGTGAATCTTGAAGACTTACCTAATATCTTTAGCCTGAGGTGTAGACAAATGATTTTTAAAATCTTTTAGCAATGAACTTTTCATTCAAATGAAACATTATATGGAAGTCCCTTACAGATTTATTTTATAAGAACAATGATCCTGTATGAAGCAGTCCAGGGGTCTTGTGCTTTTAGCTCCCTTCCCTTTTCTTTCCATGCTTCTTAGTACCGTTTAGGGATCAATGGACAGAGTATGAAAACTCTGGTCTACTAAAAGTCATGCTCCTCAGCTCCTTTCCTGTAGGACCACATCCTAATTTAGGTCCTCAGTATTTTACTCTGCTATTGGTGAAGGAAGCAAGGGAGCATGGGCCAACAGCAGAGAACATCTGCTCTTATACAGATTTATGTTCCTGCTGAAGAGTCATGTGATCCAGTTGTATTGTGGGCCACCCTATTGTTTCTGCTTCTCCTCAGGAAGTAAAGTGAGTGGAAGGAGATCTTGTATTCTAGAACATGTAACCAAATCCTAGGATTTTATTCTTTTTGTTACTTGTGTGCTGTATTATTAGATTGTAAATTCATATGGATTCAGTGTAGGTTTTTTAATATTTATGTTTCCTTCAGTAATTGCCACATTATCTTGCAAATTACAAAAAAACCCCACCCCTGAATAAATAAGTAAATGAATGTTTATTATATCACATTACAGACAGCCAATGGCAGATCAATGGTGCCACCTTCACATTTAGGAAAAAGCTGGTGTATGTGTCAAATTCTCAAACATTTCCTAATCTTTCAAGAGTTGTTAAACTGTTAGACCCACATCAAAATCTTTATTATTTTAGTTACTTATTTTTAGTCTTTTAAGTAGCCTGAATTTAAAACTGATATTCTCCTTAAATGCTTAATAATTAAAGTTTTGTATGGTTTGGCAAAAAGCTATTTATTTGATTAGTTTTTAGATATAATTGGTGAGGTAGCACTTTAATATGAATTAATGTGGATAAATATATTTTTTTCCTAATAGTGCGATTCTAGCTCAATGTACACTGCTAAAGGTCAAAGGGTTAAGTACTGGTAAAATGCTTCTCTGTTGGCCATGGAGTTATCTGCAGACCTCATTCCACAGTGCCTTACAAATAGTAGGGATTATATACCTAAGTGGTTACCACTGTGACTTGAAGCAATGATTGTGTGGCTTTCTGGCTTGGTTTCCATTATCTGCTTCCAGTTTTTTTTTTCTCTAATTAAAGTTCTAATTTGCAACTGATGGTCATTTTTTACAAATGGTTTTGGAAAATAAGAGGGTGATAAAAGAGGAGTATTTCTTATAGTTCTCCTATTCCCTCTTTTTACACTCTCCTCTCTCCTCCACAACTTAATTTTTGGGGGTCATATGAAGTGACATTGGTCTATGGTCAGTATAGCCACCTCTAGTCAACAAATTCATTTCTGTGGATTTGAGTCTATTCTTACCTCACAGGCATCTAGTTTTCCTGTTAAGAATCCAGCACATATCATTTCTGATGATACGGCACCACCATATACATGAACTTGATTACATATATCATTACTTATGATCTCTACTTCAACTTGTCTCAGAGTATTGGGAAAGGGACCTAGAGAAGAAAAAAAAAGTAATAGATGAAGAATTTTCACATTGTTGCTTATGATAGTTAATTGTTGTATCTTAAAAAGGATGAATCAGTGATAAAATATGTCTTGAAGTTGACTCTGTTCTCAGTGACAGTGCTCAGGTTCAAATTCTATTTCTTATGTATCTTCTATGTGCTAGGTACCATTCTTGGCACATTTACTTCCACTGTCTTACTTAATCCTTGCAATAACCAACAAAGATAGATAAGAATATTTTCTTTTTAGGGGCGCCTGGGTGGCTCAGTGGGTTAAGCCTCTGCCTTCGGCTCAGGTCATGATCTCAGGGTCCTGGGATAGAGCCCCACATAGGGCTCTCTGCTCAGCAGGGAGCCTGCTTCCTCCTCTCTTTCTGCCTGCCTCTCTGCCTACTTGTGATCTCTCTCTGTCAAATATATAAAAATCTTTAAAAAAAAAAAAGAATATTTTCGTTTTCAGATGAGAAAGCCAAAGCTTACCCAGTTATGAGTCTTGCTATGATCACATAGTTAAATGTGTAATAATATTAGATTTAAACATTAGATTTAAATTAAATTTAAATGAGAGCATTTCTCACCACCTGAGATGATCTGTGGTAGTTCACCTTACCTTACCTTACCTGGAAATCTGCCACTTCACTCTAAAAAGGACACAGCGATACTGGGAATTGAGAATCCTTTAGGAAGAGGAGTACAGAGCAATGTTGTACTATCAGAAAGTAATTTTAATACTGAGTAGATGGAATGCTATTGTTTCATGAGAAAGACCATGTCTACTTCAATCTTAAATGGCTATCCAAACTAATTCCAGGGTAAGTAACAAATACCAGGAGAAGAAATAGATTGTGTTTTATTAATGACCCATACATTTATTGATTTGTTGTATGAAAAGTACCATTTCATTGTGTATTGTATGGTTTTAGTCATTGTGTTCTCATTACCCCTTAACAGCTTTATAAAACTAATTAATTAATTAATTAATTAATCTTTTAAAAAAATTTAAATTCAATTAGCCAGTATATAGTACATCATTAGTTTTTAGTGTAGTGTTAATGATTCATGCATAGAACAAGTGTAGCAACTTTTAAACACTGTTAGTCCTTCATGTAAAGATGGGTGCTCTGTTTATAACAGTTTCAAAGACAATTGAGAAGAGGAAGGAGAGCAAGGCTGTCAGTTTGATCAACTAGTCAGGGTAATTCTGTGCTAAAGACTCTGGTCTTGGAGGCAGCACATAGGAGTTTGAACACTGCATAATTTATGTGCTATTTAGCCCTATGCGCTTTACTTAATCGTAGTAAGCTTCATTTTACTCATATGTAAAATGAGAAAATGGCACCTATCTCACATGTTTATTGTGAGCTACAAAGTAATTGATGTAATCAGTTATGATAGTGCTTTGTCCCATATTCAAATTTTAGTCAATGGAAGCTATTGGAGTGAACTGTAGAGTTCAGGATTACATATTTAAAACCCTCCTGGTACAAAGCTGCACTTCGATGACTGCTGAGTGCTAGAGCTTTTATGAGAAGATCTAGGTTTCTAGGGATTTTGTCACTAACCATAAATAAATCCAATCCTTTATATTAACACTAGTAAATTCACTTACCTGGGACTGACCACCTTGCTGAAAAACTAAGCCTAAATCCTCTACAGTCATTAAAGTTATATAAGTTCTAGTGAATTTCTTCACCATTTTTAAGGATGAGAGGGTCATTATGTGACCATTTCCTCTTCATTTCTGATTCTCCTTGAAATGCTCCCAGGGAAGAGTCTGGTCACAATCTGTTCTTTATACAGATTTTTAGAACACTCTAAATCATTTGTGTAGACGCTTCAGGAGTATTCAATACTATCTCTTTTGTTCTGATTGACATTTAAAATGTATAGACATTCCTAGGCTTTTAATCAACTGAATCTCAAGTACTTATAATTTGTGTGCCTACTTTTATGTTTTATGTTATGGTAATTAGTCTAAGATGCTAGGTTTTAAATTTTAAATTCTTATCGTTCTTTAAACTCAACTTTTAAAAAGTCAATTCAGGTGCATAACAATATAATAAGCTATTTTACATTATCAAACATTCAAGGAAGAAATTATCCAGAATAGAAAATTTCCATTTTACAAATTTCCATTTTACAAATCTGTTCCAAGATTTCTAATTAGATACAATTGGATAAATTTTGGGAGGTAGGAGAAGAAAATCTTAGTCCTTATCTCAGTTTCAAAATGCAGAGAAAACCATAATCCAATATTGAATACTTAAGTTTTGACTAATGTCTTATAAATTCATAATGTTATTCCTGAAAAGTATGCATCTTGTTAGAGTAAACAGATCAGTGCTTGGTAATCTGCACACTACAGGGCATTGAATGATCCATAATGAAGTCCCAAAGCACTCACAAACCACTACTCTGGGAGTGGGTGGTGTTAAGTTTAATTAGGGTCGACAGGAAGTGTAACTGGTATTGCCCTAGTGGTAGATGCTCTCCAATTCTTCTCCAATCATTAAGTGGCCTGTTTAATCCCAAAGGATTTGATTCCCCTTTGTACTCATTACCATTCCTTACAAAACAAGGCAGACTCCCCAGAGATGAGGAAAAGAATTTTCAGATTATAATGATAGTACAAAAAGCTGGACCCAGTCTCAGAATTTTGAAGTACATATGGAAGGCAAGCAGATTTCTGTAAAAATGAAGTGACAAAGACTCAGTAGATAAAAGCTATACTTGGAGGAAGTACATAAATAAGACTACAACTCTTTAGCAAGAGTCTGGAACAAGAGTCAGAAATTCAGATGCAGATTAGACTATGTGCAGGTTGATCACCTAAGAGAGGTAGAAACTGGAGACTCACAGCAGGATCTAAAGGTCTATCTTTGCACTTTATTGTGTGTTAGTAAATGTAGTAAAATGTCGTACTTGTGAACTTTATAAATCCTGAGGCCTAAAAACTCCTCCAAAGTTACGTGGATTGGAGGGACCACATTTAATATCTAGCATCATGCACGTCATTTAAAATAATGGTGCAAGGCTGTTTTTGTTTAGCTTCATGACACATTACAGAAGTTTATCATCATTACTGCTCACAAATCGCATACTTTAAGATTCATGCAGCCATAGCAGAATCCCTGCATATGAAGACAGCCACAGAAAGAAGGAATGTGAAAAAATATGCTTGAATAATTTTTGAAAAGAAAGTTATAACTAATTTCCAAAGTAACCCATAAAGAAGGCATTAGACATAGATGCTATGTAATAGTTCTAGCCAAAGTTTCCAAAAGTCACCATATCTAGATTTTTCTATGTGCTGTTTCATGATATTTTCCAAGGGACATCTTGATTTCATCTCTTATTTTTAATATTGTGATTTTCAATTTTATTTTACATCTTCATTCAAATGGAAGATAGGTTTGCATTTTTTGCTTAGCTTTTTTTTTTTTTTTTTTAACTGAGATACTCACCATTAGCTTTTAATGCTCCCCATCCAGTGACAAACACTGAACTCTGAGGCAAGACTTCAAAAGTAGCATTTGGGAGACAGACTCTGCCCACATCATTGGAAAATAGGACAGGGGTGGAGAGCTTCACCACAGCGATGTCATCGTCATGCTTATGGGCAGCATAGTTTTCATGAATGATAATTGATTGTATCTTTCTTCTCATCAGTGGAGGGCTGAGAGTTGTTCCAAAACTAGCCATCCAGAGTTTGGGGTTTTTGTAACTGATCACAGATGAAAAGGATTATGGTTGATTCATTTCTGATCTAAAGTTGCCCAGGACTCTGAATCAGCATGAGACATAGGGGTGGTAGAAGGCCAAATTGTTTAAGGTGATAATTGGTGGGTCTTCCCACCTTATTTGAGGCTTCACCCCCCCCCAGGACTGCTTTCTTTCATTTAGCTGATCCAAATGCCCCCATTCTAAGGTAGCTTAAATTACTTCCTTTGAGGGGGAGTTTGTATTTTCTAAAGGGAACAAAATATTATTGCTATTTTTGATATAAAAGTAATACAGATTTGTTGAAGAGGCTATAAATAAATAAAAATTAGACATATGTACATATCCACACACATGTATACCTTCATATGCATTCAGTTATATAAATGTCCGTATGGCTATGAGGGGAGAAAAAGAGAGGGAGAAAAGGGAAGAGGAGAGTGAAAGGTGTCATACTGGAGCCACACCTTGTATATTGTTTTCTTATCTTTTCTTTTTAGTTAACATTTTACCCAGGATATTTTCCCATATTATGTGAATTTCCCTAGTTATTACTATCTCTTTATTATCTCCGTATATCCCATACGTTAAATCTTCAAAAAAGATTAAAAATTGCAATCCTAAAGATAGTCTTGTGGGATAATCTGCTGTAAATTTGTGGGTTCAGATACTGTATTAGCAGAGTTTTAAAAAAAAATCTCAATATATCCTAGGAAAACTGCTGAGTGTGTTTAACTTTTGACAGCATCGGCTTGTTCTTAAAGTTAGGAAAATATATTCTGGGGACTATATTTTCAGTTGGAAATGAAGATTTCTCTAACTTTTCTACTCTTCTTTAGTAACTATCATCTGTTCCTAAGCCTGCTTCACAATCATGAGATCCTGTGGGAGACTAATGCTCATAAAAGAATGAAAGCATGTGCCTCTGGCTCTGGTCATGATCTCGAGGTTATGGGGGTTTTGGGGTCTGGGATGGAGCCCATATCAGGTTCCTGCGTAGTGGAGAGTCACCTCTCCCCCTGCTCATGCTCTCTCTGTCAAATAAGTAAATAAATAATCTTTAAAAAAAAAAGAATGAAAAAGGGACGAGAATTATAGGAAATGAAGGTGAGAAAAGAAAGTGAAATTGGTTATCCTGTTGGTACAGACTGAGGACTTACATGTCAAAGCAGTGAGCAGCAGTCAGGAGCCACTCCTCACTGATCAAAGAAGCTCCACAGAAATGGATGCCATCCATTTGCAGGCTGGCTTGCCATGGCCAATCAGCTTTTTTTGCAGGATAACCATCAGCGATTCTTTCCATAGATAGAAATTCCCTCCCTCTTCCACAACCTGTCAGAAGGAAATAAGATAGTTATTTATTAATATTTTATTTTATTTTACTTGTCTGTTTCAGCTGACACACAACGTTACATTAGTTTTAGATATATTACACAGAAATTCAACTTTTCTAAGCATTATGCTATGCTCACAAGTATAGCTATAAGATGGTTATTTATAACCAGAGTTATAAACATGTGTGGGTGTGTTTGGCACATAGTTAAAGATGGAAACATTAATAGGTTTGCCTTGCCTCTAAAAAGTTAATTGAAATTATATAATAAAATAGTGATTATTCACATTGAAAAAGTATTGACTTAAAAAAGTAAACTATTTAATGTCCTCCCTGGTACATTTAAAGCAACTTCAGCTCAAGGTTTTTTTTTTTTTTCATATCTTTCTAGGTCATTTTCTTATGTATGAAGATGTATTCCAGTGATATTTGACAAATTTTGTGTGTCAAAAGTACACTATTTATTGCAGAAAAATACCATTTGTACACTTAAAATGCTTGTCTAATATTATAACAATTACCCTACTATAACTTAAGTCTCAAAGTTCACATATTAACATTAATGAGTGTCATTTAATTCTAAGCAAGATTTTCTTCTTTAACAAAGTGAGCCAAATAAAAAGAAATATGATAAAATGATAGGGAATTGTTAAAAGAAGTTGTCAATGAAATTTTCTGTGAGGAATAACAAGTTATTCTCACATAAACATTCCCAATTATTAGTAGTAATTTTTCCCATGATGGAGAGTTAAGTCATGCATCCATTCAGAGATATTATATACTTTGGGGAAATAGTAAATGTGGGGATAGAGAAACTCTAGCAGTATTTTGAGTTTTAGAATTTGGTTTGCAAATATTGCAGTGATATTCTCAAACTTACAGCTGTTCAGAATGTGTTCTGCTTGTGCTTCATTCATATCTGGAAAAAAAAAACCAAGATGATTGCTCAGTATTGGAACAATTATAATTTGAAAATACTATGCTTACATGTCATGAATGTTTCTGGTTAGCATGAACTGAATTATTCAGGTATTTCTTAAAGACAATAAAATAAATTCCTACAAAAAGGAGAGGCCTTTTTTTTGGATATAAATTCTTTCTTCTATTTGTGGACTCTAAGAAAATCCTGGTTTATAATTTTTTTTTTTTTTTAAAGATTTTATTTATTTATTTGACAGAGAGAGATCACAAGTAGACAGAGAGGCAGGCAGAGAGAGGGAGGGAAGCAGGCTCCCTGCTGAGCAGAGAGCCCGATGTGGGACTCGATCCCAGGACCCTGAGATCATGACCTGAGCCGAAGGCAGCGGCCTAAACCACTGAGCCACCCAGGCGCCCCCTGGTTTATAATTTTAAAATCATTGGCATTGGGAAGGATATCATTTGTCTGGAAAGAGGACTACATCTAATTAATTTAGCCATACCAATTTATTAAAATGCAGGTTATGCTGAAGAGGATCTAGGACTACTTTCATATATGTACTATTATGTGGTGGATACCATTTCCTTTTGTCCTCGTTCATATGTTAGTGATAGGGTAAAGGCACTCAAAGCATCTTAGATGCTGACATCTCCACAGAGGCTCCAACTGGAATAAAGATCTACTAGTGTAATAACAAATCCTCAATACATATTAGTCATTTTATCATAAACTGAAACAAAAGGAAGCATGATCAGTGAATATTCCCTAAAATTATATGAATTATTCCTTATACCAGACAGTATAATAAGCAATCCAAATCCATGTTTTTGGTAAGATGAAAACCAGTGTAGAGTTTTGGTAAGCTTGCAAATTAATCAATCTTTCAGTCAGACTCTAAAGAGGAACATTGTGTTCATCTGCTAGGAACTCTGCTTATGTTTATGTCTATGTTTATTAGAATAAATCCCTTAGAATTAGGTTTTGCCAATAATAGCAATTCTCTAGTGGCTTCCCTGATCTTTAAAATAACCCCAAAATTCCTACCTGGAGCTGTATGACATGGTCCCTATTTATGTCTTTGTTGTCATGTTGAACTGTTCTTGCTTTAAGCCACTACTCAGTGGCTACCCTAGCCTTTCTGTTTCTTGACTGTGCCAAGGTATTCCTACAGTCTTTGTTCTAGTTGTCCCTCCTTGCAGAAATACTCTTCCCATGACCATTTTCATGGTTGATTCCTTGTTGTCATTCAGATCTTAGCTTAAAAATCCTCTCCTCAGAGAGACTTTCCATGTCACATCAAAGTAGCCTCCCACTCCCTATTCTCTGTATGGAAATTCATATTATTTGATATTACTTTGTTTATATACTTGTCTAATGGACCATTATCTTTTTTATTTCAATTAAAATGTTCTATGAGGACAGGTAATTTAGTTCCTGGCACAATAGATTCTGCTGAGATAATAATGAGCAGTAATAACTAATAGTTTACTGTGTCCTATGTACTAGCAACTGTACCAAACACTGCTATATCCACACAATAGTATTATGAGACAAAACTATTAAGGACATGGCTTAAATACTTCTCAAGGTAAGAAACTTGTCCTACAACCATTTCACTGTAACGTCGATTATAATCTAGTGTTACCTGCTATAGGTTATGGATCAGTGAGGGGGTGGAATTATGGTTACTTCACAGATAACTTTAGCCTTGGCTCATTTCTATCAGCAGAAACTATTGATGAACTTCCATGGTGATGCTGTATCTCATATGTACACATTATCTAGTAGATGTGTTCCACATGCAGGATAAAAGAAGTTAAATACCTCCAGTTCTAGAACAAGATTGTGTAGACTCACTTTTTTCTGCTCTTCTTCTATAAATACAACTAAATACCCTGAAAATTATCTAGCAGATAATAAAAGAACTCTGAAAGCTGGAAAGAGGTAGGCAAAATGACTAGAGACTACAGTGTTTTAAGGACAATGTGGTGAGTTTCCTAGTGTTGTGTTCATCTCACATATACTCTGGACTGGAGACCAAGAAAGGCCTGCAATCTGGAACCATCAATGGGTATAGACAAAAAAAAATCTCAAGAATAATCTGTTCTCTCCATCCAAATACGGGGAAAGAAGAAGCACAACAAGACCTAGTGAGGAGCCCAAACCTCCTGCTTCACAATACAGGGCTGACTATCCATTTTGTCAGAAGTTGTGACAGCAAGAAGGACTTTGACCATCCTAAACCCTACTTTCTGACCAGGGGATCAGCTTGTAGACAGATAGCCACAGGAACAACATCAACCTTTATACACCCAGTGACATAAATAGGTTCAGGCCTACTGCACCCCTCCACAAATGATAACCTAGGGATGGAAAGCAGCCTAGAGAAGCCTGTTCTACTCCCCTATATGTTGCTGGCAGTAGGGGTTGAGAGGAAGCTCCAGAAGACTAGAATAGTACTGCAAGGGCTCTGAAAACCAAATTGTTATTGAAACAATGGAAGTAGGTGAGACTACACTCTAAACATAAATAAGTGGACTACCTGCTAAAATAAAAGAATTAAATAGGATCCAGAGTCTCCTAACATAATAATCAAAAGATTTGAATACAAACGAAGTTACTTGCCATACCAAAACCCAGGAGAACTACAATCTGCACGAGAAAAGACAATCAACTGATGTCAATACTGAGGTGAATAAGATGTTGGAAGTCTCGGATGTGGATTTTAAAGCAGGTGCCAGAAAAATAATTTAGTAGTCAATTACAAATTCTCCCAAAACATGTAAAAAATAAAACTCTAAGCTAAGAAACAGAAGTTATAAAAATCAAATAAATGGAGGGGTGTCTGGGTGGCTCAGTTGGTTAAGCGTCCAACTCTTGATCTCAGCTCAGGTCTTGATCTCAGGGTTGTGAGTTCAAGCCCCATGTTGGGCTCCACAGTGGGCATGGAGCCTATTTAAAAAAAAAAAAAAGGAAAATTATAGGACTGATAATAACAACAACAATAATAATAATAACAGTAATAATAATAAAAAAAACCCTGTTAGATGGTCTTAATAATAGAGTGGAGATGGGGGATAGAATCACAGTAAATTCCAATGAAATTAAATAATATTTACTCAGAAGAACAGAGAGAAAAGAGACTGAAAAAAGATTAACAAAGCCTGTGAGATTTGTGGGATAATAACAAAAGATTCAACATTCATATCAGAGTTCTAGAAGGAGAGAAAAAGAGTATGAGATTGAAAAAGTATTCTAGGAAATAATGGTTGGAAACTCCCTAGATTTAGCTAAAGACAAAGATGTATAGATTCAAGAAGCTGGGAACTTCTCAAATAGGAAAAACTCAAATCCCCTCCAAACCCATTATAATTAAGTTACTAAAAGCTAAAGACAATGAAAAAAATTCTTAAAAACAGAAAAATGATACATTACCTATAAAGTAACACCAATTCAAATAACAGCAGTTTTCTCATCTGAAACCGTGGAGGACAAAAGGAAGTGGCATAGCATTTTTCAAGTTCTGAAAGAAAAAACTATCAACCATGAATCCTATATCCATTGAAACTATATTTAGAAATAAAGGTATTCTAGGATGAAGGTACATGAAAAGAATTTCAGTTTCTAAAAGACCTACTCTTGGCTAATGGCTAGAGGAAGCTCTCCAAACAAAATACAAATGATAATAGAAGAAGGCTAGTACCTTCAGAAAGGAAAGAGACAGAATACGTAAAAACATAAATATACATAATAGACTATTTTTCACCTCCTAGGTTTCTTTAAACTTATTTTATGGTGAAACCAGAGATGCAACACCATCTGATGTGCAGAATATATAGAGAGGAAATACTGATCTGATGTGCAAAATATATATAGAGAAAAATGTATCTAAAAAATGGGGAGGACAAAGAAACCAAAATGGAAGCAAAGTTTCTACACTTCATCTGAAATGGTATAATGTTGCCACCAGTAGGCTATGACGTTATGTGTGTGTATGTTAATACCTAGTGTAGCCACTAGAACAGTTATACATAGTGATAAACTCAAAAACATTACAAATAAATGAAAATGGAAATCTAAAACAAATGTTCATGTTACTCACAGGGATGGAGGGAAAAAGGCACAGAGGAACAAGACATAGGACAAAAGAAAGCAAATAATAAAATGAAAGATTTAAGCTCTAACATAACAATACTTAATATGTGGATGGTTTAAATACATCAATTAAAAGACAGAGTGTGATTAGGAAAACATGACTCAACTATTATCTTTTTACACTGAAATTTCTAAATTGAAAGTAAAAGGATGGAAAAAGATCTTACAAATAGGAATCTAAAAAAAAGCAATAGTGGCTCTATTAATATCAGATAAAGTGGACTTCAGAGAAAAGAAAATTACTGGGTACCTAGAGGGACATTACATAATGATAGAAGGATCAATCTACTGAGATGAAGTAACAATTTTAAATGCATGTTTACAAATAGCAGAGCTTCAAAATACATCAAGCAATAACTAAAATAGCTAAAGAAAGGAATAGAAAAATTCACAGTTGTAGCTGGGAACTTCAGCAGCCTCCAATATCAACAGATGTAATTACCAGAAAGAAAGTCAGCAAGAATATAGCATTAAACAACACTATCAACAATAATGTCTAACTGACATTTATAAAACTCCATGCAACAATAACAGAAAGCACATTATAAACACGCATGGAGCATTCATTAAAATAGACCATATCCTGTGTCATATTTAAAAGAATTGAAATCACAATACGTTCTCTGTTCAGAGTGGGGTCAATTAGAAATCAATAACAGAAAGGGAAGGAGAAAAATCTCCAAATACTTGGGAATTAAGCAACAGACTACTAAACAATACATGTATTCAGGAAGAAGTCCCAAAGAAAATTAAAAATTACATAGAATTGAGTGAATATGAAAGTACGACATAGCAAGTATTGTGGGATGCAGATAAAGCATTACAGAGAGGAAAATTATAGCACTAAATGCTTATTTAGAAAAGAGAAATGATCTCAAATCAGTATTCTTGAGTTCCTAACAAGAAACAAACAGACAAACAGAAAAAGAAGAGCAAAGTAAGCCTAAAGTAAGGAAGAGGAAGGAAATAGTGAAGAACAAACTATTGATACACACATCAACATGGATGAACCTCAAGGAAATTATGCTGAGTGGAAAAGGTCAATTTCAAATTATACAAAGTGTATGAATTACATGACATTCATGAAATAATATAATTATAGAGATGGAGAAAGGATTAGTGGTTGCCAGAGGCTAGGAATAGGTAGAGGAGATGGGTGTAGTTATAAAGAGGTAACACAGGGGAATCTTGATATGGTACAGTGGAATATATTGAGTGTGGTAGTTGTTATGCAAGGCTACATATGTGATAAAATGGCATAGAGCTATACCTACACAAATGAGATCATATAACTGTGAAATCTGAATAAGCTCAATGGATTGTATTTATGCCAATTTCTTCGTTTTGATGTTGTGCTATAGTTGTATAAGATGTTAACATTGGGCGCCTCGGTGGCTCAGTGGGTTGAGCCGCTGCCTTCGGCTCGGGTCATGATCTCAGGGTCCTGGGATCGAGTCCTGCATCGGGCTCTCTGCTCAGCAGGGAGCCTGCTTCCCTCTCTCTCTCTCTCTGCCTGCCTCTCTGTCTACTTGTGATCTCTCTCTGTCAAATAAATAAATAAAATCTTAAAAAAAAAAAAAAAAAAGATGTTAACATTACCAAAGGCCGGGGGGAGCATGCAAGTGCATAAGATATCCTTGTAAATTTCTTTGCAACTTCTTGTGAATCTATAATTATTTCAAAATATTTTTAAAAATCAAGCACCCTATATAAAATCAGTGCACTAAAATCAACTGTATTTCTATACAGTAGCAATGAGAGAGAAGAAAGAGAAATTAGGGAGTTGATTCCATTTACAATTGCTCCAAAACCCATAAGAGACCTAGGAATAAACCAAACCAAAGAGGCAAAGGATCTGTACTTGGAAAACTATAGAACACTCATGAAATAAATTAAAATGACACAAAGAAATGGAAAAAAGTTTCCATGCTCATGGACTGGAAGAACAAATATTGTTAAAATATCTATGCTACTTAGAGCAATCTATACATTCAGTGCAATCCCCATGAAAATACTATCAACTTTTTTCACAGACCTGGAACAAATAATCCTAAAATTTGTATGAAACCAGAAAAGACCATGAATAGCCAAAGAAATGTTGAAAAAGAAAACCAAAGCTGGTGGCATCACGATCCTGGACTTCAAGCTATATTTCAAAGCTGTAATCATAAAAACAGTATGGTACTGGCACAAAAACAGATACATAGATCACTGGAACAGTGATGGATCCTTAACTCTATGGTTAACTGATCTTTGACAAAGCAGGAAAGAATATCTAATGGAAAAGAGACAATCTCTTCAACAAATGTTGTTGGGAAAACTGGACAGCCACATGCAGAAGAATGAAACTGGACCATTTTCTTACACCGTACATAAAGATAAACTCAAAATGGATGAAAGACCTAAATGTGAGATAGGAATCCATCAAAATCCTAGAGGAAAACACAGGCAGCGACGTCTGTGACCTCAGCTGCAGAAACTTCTTGCTAGACACATCCCCAAAGGCAAGGGAAACAATGGCAAAAATGATTATTGGGACTTCATAAAGATAAAAAACTTTTGCACAGCAAAGGAAACAGTTGACAAGAACAAAAGACAACTGACAGAATGGGAGGAGATATTTGCAAATGTCTTATCAGATAAAGGAGTAGTATCCAAAATTTATAAAAAGTTTATCAAATTTAACACCCCCAAAAAACAAATAATTCAGTTAAGAAATGGATAGAAAACATGAATAGATATTTCTCCAAAGGAGACATGTAAATGTCCAACAGACACATGAAAAAGTGCTCCACATCACTCATCATCGGGAAAATACAAATCAAAACCACAATGAGCTATCACCTCACACCAGTTGGAATGGCTAAAACTAATAAGTCAGGAAATGAGAGGTGTTGGCGAGGATATGGAGAGGGGAGATCTCCTACACTGTCGGTGGGAATACAGGCTGGCCCAACCACTCTGGAAAACAGTATGGAGGTTCCTGAAAAAGTTGAAAATAGAGCTACTCTATGACCCAGGAATTGCACTACTGGGTATTTACTCCAAAGATACAAATGTAGTGACCCAAAGGGGTATCTGTTCTCCAATGTTTATAACAGCAATATCCACAATAGCCAAACTAAGGAAAGAGCCCAAATGTCCACTGACTGATGAATGGATAAGGAAGATCACACACACACACACACACACACACACACACAGCAATACTACGCAGCCATCAAAAATGAAGTTTTGCCATTTGCATTGATGTGGATGGAACTAGAGGGTATTATGCTAAGTGAAACAAGTCAATCAGAGAAAGACAATTATATGATCTCACTCATATGCGGAATTTAAGAAACAAAACTGAAGATCATAGGGAAAGGAAGGAAAAAGTAAAACAGGATGAAATCAGAGAAGACAAATCTTAAGAGACTCAATCATAGGAAACAAACTGAAGGCTGCTGGAGGGTTGGTGGGTGTGGGCAAGGGATAACTGGGTGATGGACATTAAGGAGGGCATGTGATGTAATGAGCACTGGGTATTATAAAGACTGATGAATCACTGAACTCTACCTCTGAAACTAATAATACACTATATGTTAATTAATTCAATGAATTCAATTAATTAATTGAATTTAAATTAAAAGAAATAAATCAAGCATCCTGGAAGAAAGTCTGAATTATCTTTCTTTTCTTTTTATGTACTATTTTAAACATTGTCATTTGAAGAACTAATCAGATAGTGTGCAGTCCAAAAATGTAAGGGGAAAACAATATATACCTTGGTATACCAAGGTATTCCCTTCCTTTCCTTTTCTTTCCCTTCCTTTCCCATCCCTTCCCTTCCTTTCTCTTCTTTTCCCTTCCTTTTCCTTGTCACTCAGAATCACTGGAGAGAATTCTGACTTTTATATAATGAGAAGAAAGGCCATAAATATTTTATATTTTATATTATGTAATATAAAATATGTCATATTTTATATTATAAATCACAAGGCTATAAATTTTAGGAAAAAATTCACCTAATTATCCATGAGCATTTCTACAATTTTTAAAATTCTACAATTCTACAATTTTTTTAATTCTACAGTTTTTTAAAATATCTACATGGACAACTATTTAGCAAACTTGCACTTATTAACTCTGAAAGCCAAACTCAAAGCTTCCCCTTGAGCTTTAGTATGATCCTGTATAAGTTACTTTTGAAGGATTATATCTAACATTTTCTGCATTGTTTCTTCTGTGTTAGACTTAAGATTATTTGCCAACTAACTCTTCCAGTATTTGTGTTTTGGGGCTATGTGTGTGTTTTGGTTTTTCAGTTACCTTTTTCAAGACATGTTATCAATTCTCCAACTTCCTAGGAGCAGGGGTGCTAAAGATATCTGTGAAAGTCCATAAAATAATACATTACATTAAAATGTTTATACTTGTCCTTTTCAAAGCATTTTTAAGTTTTTCCAAAGGATAAGTTTCATAGTTGCTACTAATTTCATTTTGCAAAGCAGGAACTAAGACAGTTTCAGCAACTTACCCTAGGCTGCCCTACTGTGGTTATTGTTGACATGGCTCTCCTGAGCTCTAGTCTAGGGTTCTTCCTACCACTACCTTCAGACTTTCTTCTAGAATGCATTCCAGGCATTTTCTTTCTACCCTATATACTGAAATTATTTCTATGAGTTTTGTTTTTAAAATTTTTATGTATTTTTGTGTAGTTTAAAGCTCTATATGGAAGGAAGAATGGTCTAGTTTCCTCTGTGTTCTGTGGTGCTTGTTTAATTAAAGATTGCTTTTGTTTCCTGCCCACTTTCAAGAGAATGAGCTAGTTTATAGAGTTAAAGATAGATCATTTTACAAATACCAAGTTCCGGCTCTCTGCTGAGTTCTGCGCTAATCTTCAGGCTGTGATTGTAACTACAGAAAACATATTCCCTGTGTTCAAGGACTTGTCAGTCTTTTGCAGAAGAAGATGAAATAAAAAATAAACAAGTTAATTTCAGAATACCCTTGGTAAGCACAGAAAGGATGAATGATAAATCCAAGGAGACCATTCCATGGGAATGAGGAATGTCTTAACTGTAACTTGCTCTGATTGGCAAGAGATCTGGTGATGGATAGTTTGCCACAGATACCTGAATAGACCAATCCCTCATCTAGATCCAGCAACACTATGAAGGACCTAAGTGCCCTAATACCACAAAGTCAGGGTGGACAGATCCAGAAATGATAGAGTTTAGGTTTGTAACATTTGGCTTAATGGGAGCTCAAGATCAAATTAAATTATTTTTAAAATAAAAACTTCACACATCCCTACTACATCCTTCAGAAAGTCTTGTCTTTGCTATCTAAAGCACAGAGCACTGGATTCAGAGTCTTACTCTGTTCTATCTGCATGGTTAACAGAATTCAATGTTGGGCATTACTCAAGAAACTTCAAGTTCTTATCTTCAAGCCATTTTATTTTTCCTTTTTGACTTTCACCAAACCTATAATGCAATCTACTCTTCTGTCAGCATATTATGATATATCTGCTCTAACCCTCTGGAACAGTTTTGGGGGAAAAAGTACCAAGGGAAGACTTATTAGTAACTGTAATTACAAGTCAGCCTTAGTGTCTCATTTCATAGCTTATACAAATTCTTGTAAAATATGGCAACTTCAAGGTTCGTATATGTTAGGTTAACAATAGCCTTGGAATTATAAAGAGCTTTGTTTAATCTTATACCCCAAATATCTATTACGCAGTTCCTTATGCCTGTGAGGCGAATGACATGGTGCCTTCGTGCCAGACGCAGCTATCATCAGGGTCTGCCATTTTTCTTCTTCTGTCTCCTCCCTGCCCTGGGCCAGTCCTATCCTCCATACTGTAGGAAGGCTCATGGTAGTGTCAGGAAAAAAACGACAAGTCTCCTTTCACAGGAGCCAAATCATGTTTGTATCCCTCATGTGATTTCTGTGTTCATACCACTCTTTCATTCTGGATTCTGACTGGAGAGAGGGTGCAGCTGAAAGAACCAGACACCACAGATTACCATGTCAGTAGCAGAGTTTAGGTTTTTATCTGATACGTGCTTAATTAATTCAAAGAACTGCGCCAAAATCTTAAAAAAAAAAAGAAATTTATATTTGGGTTACCATATAATTTTTGCCTCATACGTATCTCCATACTAATCAAAGGAAGAAAATCTTTTGTGTTGATTGTGTGGAGGTTTGTTTATTATCAAGTAAATGAGAAATTTAAAAATGAAAAGTGGTTTCATTTTATGGTGAAATAAAGCTTTCTCTGTAGATGAGAAGAATGTGAAAATGATAAACTCTAACAAGGGAAGGAAAATGGGATTTCTTGCCTTTCAGATAAGGTAATGAAGTATCTATCTTCAAGAAGCTTTCATTGGATTTCAACTTCTGATGCAAAATGTTGTCAGCTTGCCTTTTTACTGTGTCTGCATGGTTAGAAGCAAACTGAAACTTAAGCAATACATCTGTTTTCAAACCATCATTACTTGAACTGAAAAAGAAAAACACCAGAATCAATGAATGAGTAATAGCCATATTTATAATTATTTTATACTCTAGTATTTAAGCATTAGTTATATCTTCAAGAAAATACAACATGAATACTTTATATATTTTACTGTTTTGGATTTCCTTCCTTCCTGTATCATATAGTTGTTAATACTGGAATTATCCCCTGCTTGTATAATTTGATCGTATTCAGAGAAAGCAGAGTATCTTAGCGATCTATATTTTTTTCTGGAAAAATACATAAAAAATGCTTATTAAATCCATCAACTTTGTGTATGTGTGTATAAAGTAAGTAAAACAGAGAAGAGTATTTTCAAGGATTACAAGATTCTTTTGCTGAATGCAATAGTCTTTAAGAGGACAACCAGTAGAATATGTTGTATCACTACCCAAGCTAAGAAATTATTTCCTTATAAGTACTCTGTAAAGAAGAAATGACAATTAAATGTAATAATATTAAAATATTTTTGCTCTTGATAAATTTAAAATTTTTAGATCCTGTCCACAAATCAAACAATGAAAAATAATTAAGTGATACAAAGTTTCCTTTTATCATAAAAATTAATTAGTTGTGATTACCTAAAGTCAACAACATGAGACTTGATGTAATGATGATTTAAACTGGATCTTCGAAATATATTCTCTATCTGAGAAAAGAAAACAACAGTGTAGAACTTTTTAAAGCATCATTTCACACATTTCAACATATCACAAAAATGCCTGTATAAAATTCGCAGTAATAGCATTTACTTCTAAGATTGTTTGCAACTATCCTTAGAAAGCTCATCTGGGCATAATCCTCTTGTCATAAGGTCACCTCTAAAATTGGATGTTGATACTTGAACAACTTGTCACATGATCAAAGATGTCTGATATATATCAAGAGTTGAATTAAGCTACATATTTCAGTAGCCGGTATAAAATATACATTAGGATGGAAGTGCTGAGACTGAATTTCTTTGAAAATTTTGATGTGTATGGAATTAACAGCCATTATCAGTCAAGCTCGGTTATCGTCATCATGGCTGTGATTGAAGGATCAGTTTTGTAGGCTTTAGTGAAGTTTTTGGACCATATTTTGATCCTGTGGTAGGTAAATGGAGGAGAGGATGAGAATGTATATTTATCAGGTACTTCCTTAAAAAGAATATATTTATCAAGAAAAATACATGAAATGATTACTTAGAATAAGACAAAACTGTACATGCCACTTGTATGTCATTTTAGTTGAATAAATACTTTTCACTCAACTAATTTATTAATTTTTTTCTGGTAAAGTGCCATGACATGTCATACTACATAGTTTGGTGAACATATTTATTGAAAAATAAATAGTTATTTAAAAATGAATGACTGGGGCACCTGGGTGGCTCAGTGGGTTAAGCCTCTGCCTTTGGCTCAAGTCATAATCCCAGGGTCCTGGGATCAAGCCCAGCATCGGGCTCTCTGCTCCATGGGGAGCCTGCTTCCCTCTCTCTCTGCCTGCCTCTCTGCCTACTTGTGACCTCTGTCTTTCAAATGAATAAATAAAATCTTTAAAAAAAATTGAATAACCACATGTTTTCCTTCCAATTATGAAGGGAAATTTGTTTTTTAAGGAAATAGTTTTATGTACACACATACATTATTTGGCAAAACAAATACATGTTCATTGTAAAAAGTTATACAAAGCAAGCAATACAGCAAAGTAAAGTGAAAAGCATCAAAATCATTTCCAAATCACAGTACAGAGAACCTGCTATTTACATTTTTGTTATGTACTTCCAGATGTTCTACATTCATTTATATATTTTTATATATGACATTTATATATCTTACATATAATTGAAAGTTTTCTGCCTGCCTCCTTCCCTTTTCTTTCCAATTTCATCATTTTTTGTTGTTTCTTTTGAAATCACAGCTTTGTGAACCATACGTTATAACTGAACATATAAAGAGTTTAGATTACTGAGCGCTACAAGAAGTTTCTAAAATTCATTTTAGGCACTAGTTTTAATCATTTCTCCTAGGACAGTATTTCCTAGGACTGTAATTTATAATCTAAATTAGTGGTCAGCAAATTATAGCCTGTAGGACAAATCCAGACAGCCACTGTTTTTGTCTGGCCCATCATCTAGGAATGATCTTCACATTTTTTTAACAGTCAAAAAAATCAGAAGACGAATAATATTTTGTGACATCTAAACATTTGACAAAATTCTACTTTCAGTGTCCATAAATAGTTTTATTGGACCATAGCCATACTCATTTGTTGATGTATTGCCCATGGCTGCTTTTGCATTACAATGACAGATTTGAATAGTTTCAGAGACCACATAGCCTGCGAAGCTGAAAATACTTTACTATCTGGCATCTTAGAGAAAAAAAATTGCCAACTTCTGGTCTAAATTACTACACTTTCCTTCTTTACGTTGGCTCCATTTATACTCTAGAGGAGAGAGCCAGTTCTAATGAGTAGGCCATTTATTTACTAGTCATCTCACTGAAGTGTATTTTTATGGTCTTCCCATGTGGCAGACATAGTTACAGGCAACAGAAAATATGAGTAAGTAGACTTGGCCCCTCACAAATTCAGAGGGGCATAGACATACAAAATCATAATGATGTAACAAGGTGGTAAGCACTTTAACAAAGGTGTATGAAAGTTATGTGAGAGCACAGGAAACAGATGCTAACGTTTATTCAGACATAATTCGTCATACTTTTTATTTGCAATATAAACTAGTCTTCAGGATAACTCAGAGAGATAGGAGAAATTATCCCTGTTTTGTAGTTGAAACTTTGAGGGCTAAAGTAGCTTTTCCAAAGCTCAAAAACTGTCAAGAAGTAAAATTTGGATATGAATCTAGATGTTCTGACTTCAAAGCTTAGACGTACGAAACTCAGTATATTGCTTCCTACAAAAACTACACCCACCTTAATCAATTTTCTTTAATCAAAATTTCCTTCAGATGTATTTTTTTTTTTAAAGATTTTATTTATTCATTTGACAGAGAGAGATCACAAGCAGGCAGAGAGGCAGGCAGAGAGAGAGGAGGAAGCAGGCTCCCTGCCGAGCAGAGAGCCCGATGCGGGGCTCGATCCCAGGACCCTGAGATCATGACCCGAGCCGAAGGCAGCAGCTTAACCCACTGAGCCACCCAGGCGCCCCCCTTCAGATGTATTTTTGAAAAGACATGCCAACCCCACTCAGTTCCATCCTTTAATTCATTTCATCAGCTCATTTTTGTTAGGAAATGGATAAAGAACCTGGCAAGAATGATCTGTCATGTTTGGTCAGTGCTAGGCTCAGTAGAAGTTGTGTACACAACTGAAGTCTTCAGTAGAAGAGCTTGTCTGTATGTTTATGTGATATATTTTCAGGAATAAAGGTTTTGTGTAAGGTGCCTTGTGAGAAATGTATCAGGGTCATACACACATTAGGTGCTTAATAATACAGTGATATGTAGTAGTGTATCATTGTATCATTGTGCCCAAATGATTGAACTGTGTTTCCAGATTACTCTAATAATTTTTTTTTTTTTTTTGTATTTGAGCTATTTAATCTTTCTGTTGGGATCCTATTATTCAGTCTTTGGTGCAATTATTCTTTGCCCAGTGTATTTTTCCAATTTTCCTGAGATACTGTTGATTAAAGTTGCCAGGATTAGCAAACAAAAATATGGTTAAGTTTTAATTTCAGATAAACAATGGATCATTTTTAGTATAGGCATGTTTAAAATGTTGAATGAAATACATTTTCAGTAGGATCTAAAATTAAAAGTTCACTGAGAGGGGCATCTGGGTGGCTCAGTGGGTTAAAGCCTCTGCCTTCGGCTCAGGTCATGATCCCAGGGTCCTGGGATCGAGCCCTGCATCGGGCTCATTGCTCATTGGGGAGCCTGCTTCCCTTCCTCTCTCTCTGCCTGCCTCTCTGCCTACTTGTGATCTCTGTATGTCAAATAAATAAATGAATAAAAATCTTTAAAAAAAAATAAAAGTTCACTGAGAATTTTATATTTTATCTGGCATCCCCAACATAGGTATAATTTGATATTTTATCAACTTATCTCTTACTTTATTTTAACCTTCTACTTCACCATAGTATTGTCAGAGTAGGAATGATGACAGACTTACTTCATTATTGACTTTTTGTTGCAAGTCTCTTCTCATTTTTGAGTGTTCAGCTGAAAAGTCAGGATTATATTCAATACTGGGGATCTGGAATGAGGTCTGGTAATAGTAAAATTTCTGATCTGGAAGGGAGAACAAAAATGGTATGGTATTAGCAATGTAATGGGTTTCTCTTTAGTTCATTTGAACTGCATACATATCAAAGTAGAAGGAATAACATGCAAAAAAGTCCTATAATGATGAACTCTTGGGAATTAAACATGTGATAGCTATGGCCAATACCTCCCTTTTTTTTTTTTTAACTAAAATTGATATATAATATTATACTAATTTCAGGTGTATAACATAATAATTTGATATTTGTATATACTCCATATATGCATATATATATGTGATATATATACATGTATATCATATTTTCTTTATTTTTCATAGTTGGACACTTAAGTTGTTTTTGTATTTTGGCTATTGTAAATGATGTTGCAGAGAACTTGGGGGTGTATATATCTTTTCAAATTAGTGTTTTTATTTTCTTCAGATAAATGCCCAGAAGTAGATTAGCTAACTCATCTGGTAGGTCTATCCTTAATTTTTTGAGAAATTCCCATACTGTTTTCCACAGTGGCTGTACCAATTTATACTCTAACAGTGTACAAGGTTTCCCTTTTTTCCCAAATCCTTGTCAATACTTGTTACTTTTCTTTTTGATGCTAGCCATGCTAACAGGTATGAGGTGATATCTCATTGTGGTTCTGATTTGTACTTCTCTGATGATGAGTGATGTTGAGTATCTTTTCATGTGCCTATTGGCCATTTGTATGTCTTCTTTGGAAAAATGTCTATTCAGGTTTTCTGCCCATTCCTAAATTGGATTGTCTGGCTTTTTGCTATTGAGTTATTTGAGTTCTTTATATATTTTGGATATTAATCCTTTATCATATATATGATTTGCAAGCATTTCTAACTCATTTTTAATATCACATGTTTTCATAGTCATGTGGTTGTCAGTTGTTTTCTGACAAAATTATTACCTGTTAGTGATAATTCATAAATTTAAACTATTAATTAGATCATGATAGAATGTAATATATTCTCATAAGTTAACCTTGAAGTCAGAATTGCTACTAAAATAATGTTTTTACTTTCAGTGCATTAAATATTATTAAACTATATAATAGCATAAGATGTATTGCATTGTTCACGAGATAATATTATGTGAGCCAGTTAAAATGTTAAATGCTAGAATTAATTTTTATAAAGGATGATCATTTCCCAAATGTAGATATGTTTATACCAATTAATACTGCATTCTGCAAAGCTTACATACATTTAAGAAAATTATTGTTGCAATGAAAATTACACTTCAAAATATTAGAAAATACTAGGGTTTGAAATAAATTGAGTAGATCTTCAAATTTTTAAAAGAATACAATGGGATAGACTTACCAAATGCCAAAAAATAAACAAGGAGACCGATGATTATCGCTAGAACCAACACAACAGCTGCGACAATAAGGGCTGTCATCCATGGTCTCAGTGAGCTTGTCCTTCGACCCAATATTGCTGGCCTTTTGAGAGAGAGTTGTGTATTAAAGTCAAACAGAACTTAAATACTAAAACCTTAGTTTTGCCTAGTTTTGATATAGAATTTTTTTTTCTAGAATTTGTGTTTAGCCCATATTGCATTTGGTAACATCTGAATATATTGTTCTATAAAGTTAGAAAAATACTGACAATGAAAAATATCACTGATTGACATTTGACTTTATATTTCGATTTTAAAAAGTCAGAATTGTATAGCAGTTAACTTCTGTTTCATATACTTCCTGGTTCATCATGCTAGTGTTCTGAAATATTTTTTTCTTTGTAAATGGTCAAATAACATATATTTGGCTCATGGGCTTCAAGTCCAAAAAGCCTCAAAGAATGAGGGCTTCTGGGTCACTCCTCTCATTCTGGCATGAACCAACAGAGGCTCAGAGTGATTACTAAAAACTTGGAGTTGGACACAGTCAGTGATATGGTATTAGCAATGTAATGGGACAGATGGTAGCTATACTTGTGGTAAACATAGCTGAATGCATAAACTTACCAAATTACTAGTTGTACATGTGAAATAATATAACATTGTATGTAACTATACTTAAATAAAAAATAATAATAAAGATAAAACCTCAAAATTGGATGTTGAGGGAGTTGGAACTGGGTTTTGGGCTTTTGGAACTTTTTTCAAAACTCTATACTTAATCCTATAATCTCCATTTATAAAACGAGTAATCTGTAATACATATGAAAAGCATCTAAAATAGGACGGGTTGGAGAAAAGAAAATAGAACTCTAAAGAAGAAATAATAGGTAAACCAAAAAGAGATCACCAATATAATGAACAAACAAATAAATAGTGATAGCTCAGATCTTTGGACCCAGGAACATCATGGTGTGAGAACCACTGGTATATTCGATGAATATCTATTTCATAGTGTTATAAGATTTCAGACCTATGATTTTCAACCGATGGTATTAGGTAAGATAAGGCTGTATTTACTTCAATAAATAATGAATCAATTTAAAGAAAAATATTAAGGCAATAATGATACTACTAGTATGTAAATATGGCAAAAAGCATGAAAGTTGTATGTAAATGACTGTCATTTGGGAAACCTATGTGGAGGCAGAGAAATGTGACAAAGTTCTGTCCAGAGTCAGAGCCCACAGCCTAAAGACTAAATCTGCACAATTACAGAGTTGAGGCAGGCTAGAATGAGACTGGCATGGGTTGTCCAGGAAGATCTAATTCACAGGAGCACTGGGCAAGAATATGGTTCTGAAAGTTAAATATACCATTCTGATAAAATTATACATGAAAAAGCAGAAAAAAGAATTACCTTCTCTGGGTTGGTAGATGGCTGTGGTAAAGTAGAAAATAGATCCCCACTTACTAATCAAAGATATCAACTGAGAGGGGCATTTTGGCATCAACAATCTGAAAAAAGTGGGGATACTTCTGTATTCTGGTATCTGGGCAAAGAAGCTACAGGCAATTTCCTCACCCCAGAACCATCAACCTGAGCTCTGTTAAGTATCTCAGTCAGGTAGAACTAATTCTGAGTTCTGCTGTGTTTCTGGAAGGATCTAGAGTTACTCTGGCTTGCTACTCTTTGGTTGGTATCAAGACAAGATTATTAAAATCTACAGACATCTGAAGTATCTTTAGAAGAGTTGGGGTCCTGCTGGGGCAAGGAAAGAGCTGATGAAAATATTTACCATTTTTACTAATAGAAGATCATAGGCAATTATGAACTCATTCAGTTAACATTTACCAAGTTTCTTCTGTTTGCCAAATACTTTCTGTTTGGTATTGAAAAATGAATAAGACATACTGTCCTATCTTTAAGAGCATGTGATCTAGTGACACACTAAGTAACCAGTAAAATACAAGTGATAAATGTTGTGATGGAATTATGCCCAATAAGTTAAGAGACATGAGTTGGTACAAATGGTTTTGCTTAGAGATTTTATCCTTTGAACTGTGTTTTGGAAGCTGAGGAGGAGGAATCAGCAAGAATGGTGGGTACGACAAGAAGAGGGAAAGCACAAACAAAGACAAGGAGACAGAAGACAAGGACAAGGATTTCTCAAGGACATACATGAGAAAGTAGAATTTATGAACGAGAGTAGAGGTAAACCTAAATAATGCACGTGTTCATTAGCTAACTGAGTAAACATTTATTGAACATTGCTATGCACAAAACAGGAATATAATGAAGAATGTTCAATAGATCTTCCTCTCAAGGAACTTAGAGTCTATAGGGAAGGAACACAGTGTACACAAATTGCTAGTAGAGTTATAGAGTATTTCAAAGAGAATTTCAGAAGACTAATGATTTCTCTTTGGAGGAAATAATGGTTGAAAACGATAATTTTTTCAAGTTTAAAAATGCTGGGCCCGGGGCACCTGGGTGGCTCAGTGGGTTAAGCCTCTGCCTTCGGCTCGGGTCACGATCTCAGGGTCCTGGGATCGAGTCCCGCATCGGGCTCTCTGCTCTGCAGGGAGCCTGCTTCTTCTTCTCTCTCTCTCTGCCTGCCTCTCTGCCCACTTGTGATCTCTCTCTGTCAAATAAATAAAATCTTAAAAATAAATAAATAAATAAATAAAAATGCTGGGCCCATCTTCTCACTGTCTTCTCTTCTGAGTCCAATACAGAAAACCGTTGATAGAGAGGAAGTTTATTTCACAACAGAACTCTCATTATCAAAAGGGTGGGGTTTCCTGTTGAACTTCTAACACCAGAAACGTCATTGTGACTTATGTATGGGTCACAATTGAAAAATTGTTTGAGTACATTTTCTTAATTATGTAGACATGCACAAAATATTTATTCCTAGATATTTTTTTAAAAAATAAAATATTTTTTTCTCACTGATCTTTTTCAGTACTGATCTAATTTTAACTTGCACATTAATGAATTTCAATGGCTGATATCAGTGATTATTCCAGATTGGTGGAGCCTGAACCTCATAGGTACTTGGTAAATATTTGTCTACTAAATAAAATAATGTGTCATAAAAGAGGAGTTGACCCTAAACTATTTGTAACACAAAAACTATTTTTAGCAGAGAGTTTTGTTAGAGATGAATTAGGACAAAAAACAAGCTCAAGCATTTACCTGAAATCAAGATACAATTACAAATTTTGCACTTAAAAATCTCGAAAGGAGGGGCGCCTGGGTGGCTCAGTGGGTTAGGCCTCTGCCTTCGGCTCGGGTCATGATCCCAGGGTCCTGGGATCGAGCCCCACATCGGGCTCTCTGCTCAGCAGGGAGCCTGCTTCCTCCTCTCTCTCTGCCTGTCTCTCGGCCTACTTGTGATCTCTGTCTGTCAAATAAATAAATAAAATCTTAAAAAAAAAAAAAATCTCGAAAGGACAATTCTCCCTTCCTCTTTCCTTTCTTGTTTCTCCCTCCCCCTAATCCTTCCAATTCAAAGAATTAATTTGGTCAGACTTATCCCAGACAGATGACTAAACAGATTCACTACAGTGTAGGAAAAACCAGCCTTAGAGAAGCCTTTGACATTCAAACAAACAAAACGATATAAGTGACCTCACCTTTGAGGTATTTATGCCAAAGCAAAGAGGAGCAGTGACAAAAGCTATTCATTCAAGCAGGTCAATCTAGAAAACCTTTCACAAAGAGTCAAAGCATTGGTCTCTCCCCTGCCTTTGGTAACATTCTGAGTGGTTCATTATCCAGACTCTCATGGGAGGGATTTCCTGAACCAAAGCTCAGCAGAATGGAATGGACTCTTCCTGCTCTTACCAGTGTCAGCTAGTCAATGTCACAAGTTTTTTTTACCAAGGTATATACTCAGGTTCTTCCCTTTAGATAGCTCTCCTAGCATCTATTATTTTTCCTGGAGCTTTTATTTTTTTTTTTTTAAAGATTTTATTTATTTATTTGTCAGAGAGAGAGAGAGAGAGAGAGAGAGCGCGAGAGTGAGCACAAGCAGATAGAGTGGCAGGCAGAGGCAGAGGGAGAAGCAGGCTCCCTGCCGAGCAAGGAGCCCAATGTGGGACTCGATCCCAGGACGCTGGGATCATGACCTGAGCGGAAGGCAGCTGCTTAACCAACTGAGCCACCCAGGCGTCCCTTCCTGGAGCTTTTAAAATGCTTTATATAACCAAAATATTGTCCCTCAGTGATTCAAAGATGAGAGATAAAAGGATTTCTTTCTGCCACAGCCATGGCCACATAATTTGAAGGGTCCATGGTCTCTGAAAGAGGTTCATAGTAGTTAGGAGTGTGGGTTCTGCAGCCAGTCTACCCAATTTTTTATCCCAGCTCCACTACTATGGGACCTTGGGCATTCAATCTCATTGTGTCTCAGATCCTTTTACCAAATGGGGGTAATAATACCCATTTTGTGGGATTATTGCAAAGACTAAATGAGTTAATTTACATAAGAGCACTTAGAATAGTTACTAAAACATGGTGAAGACTTAGGAGTTTTGGTTATTTATTTATTTATTTAAATTATCAAAAGCAGCAGAAAAAGATACCAAGGGGTTTGTACTTGATGAAATGGAGTGAGCTGGTGAAAAGCGTGTGCTGGATAGTAGATGTGCTGTTTATGAAGGAAAGAGATAAGAACTGTTGCCCAGGACCTTGATATATAAGTGACAACACAGGAAAGAAACTATGCACAGACTGGGAAGCCCCTAGGGAGACTATCAAAGCCCTGATGATTTCCATGCAGAATTCTGGCAGATAACAGGGTCTAAGCTTGAGAGAAGGGGGACCACCAGAGCCTTCAAGAGAAATCCCAGGTTTCAGAGGTAGGCATAATCAGACTTTCACATTCAGAGCATCCATAGGGAAAAAATTACAATAAGGGGTATGAGAAAGCTTAAGACAAGACAAGATGGGTGAATCATCTGGATGGGGTTTTAATCCATTGGCCAGGGAAGGCAGAATAACTCTGGAAGAAAGCTGTTGTTATGCAAATATCAGGAGGTGATGGTATTATTATTCATAATAACAGTGGCTTAGCAGTGATGATGATGATGATTTTAATTGTAGCACCAGATGTGATGAGACTTGCATAAAATCTGTGATGTGAGTAGAAATACTAACTAAAAGTTGTGCGAAAGATTAAATGAAGATTTGTGCTTCCTTCTATGTTTCATGTTCTGACAAGCTGTTTGTCTTGTTTCTGTAACTCCACATTATGCAAATGAGAAAGACATAATATTTCATAAATGAAAAGTTGACTGATGTCGTAATTAAAATAACTGGTGTTTTAGTTGATAAGAGTTCAAAAGGGGATAATCAAGGGCAGAGAGAGCTACTTTCCAAATTCTGCTCATTAATGCAAATTTACATAGTGAAGTTCCATGAGAAGCTTTTCTTTGAAGGAAATTTTAGAGTACTGAGGTAATTAAAACCTGATGAGGACCAAAAAGGATGTACAAGCCATTGACCTGGGCTACTGAAGATAAAGTGGCCAGAATGGTACTGCACCCACTTTGGCCAACACAGCTTATTTTATCGGTACATTTTCCCTCTCTTACTAATATATATATTTTTAAATTAAATTGAATTAATTTTTTTGTGTGTGTGTTCCAAAATTCATCATTTATGCACCAGACCCAGCACTCCTTGCAATACATGCCCTCCTTAATACCCACCACCAGGCTCATCCAACCCTTCAGATTTCTCCCAACTCACTTCTCCTCCCCATCTCCCAATGTCCTCTGTGTTATTCCTTATGCTCCACAAGTAAGTGAAACCATATGATAATTGACTCTTGCTGCTTGACTTATTTCACTCAGTATAATCTCTTCCAGTCCAATCCATGCTGATACAAAATCTGGATATTCATCCTTTCTGATGGAGGCATAATACTCCATTGTATATACGGACCATATCTTCCTTATCCATTCATCCGTTGAAGGGCATCTTGGTTCTTTCCACAGTTTGGCGACCGTGGCCATTGCTGCTATAAACATTGGGGTACAGATGGCCCTTCTTTTCACTACATCAGTTTTTTGGGGGTATATACCCAGTAGTGCAATTGTGGGGTCATAGGATAGCTCTATTTTTAATTTCTTAAGGAATCTCCACACTATTTTCCAAAGTGGCTGCACCAACTTGCTTTCCCACCAATAGTGTAAGAAGGTTCCCCTTTCTCCACATCCTCTCCAACACTTGTTGTTTACTGTCTTGTTGATTTTGGCCATTTTAACTGGGATAAGGTGGTATCTCAATGTGGTTTTGATTTGAATCTCCCTGATGGCTAATGATGATGAACATTTTTTCACGTGTCTGTTAGCCATTTGTGTGTCTTCCTTACTAAGATTTTTAGTTAAGCCTCATTTATCCTTAATCATTCTTTTCCTACTGCGGTTTAACAACAAATTTTGACCTCCACAAAAAAGCAGGTCTTGTTTCGAACATTGAAGCATGCACTGATGTATTAGCTACAAATACTTTTTAACGAACAAGTTCTACTGTCACTATAATGACCAGTGGGAAATACATGATTATACTCATATGTAAAATTTGAGAAACAAAAGAGATCAACATAGGGGAAGGAAAGGAAAAATGAAATAAGAGGCAAATAGAGAGGGAGGCAAAACATAAAAGACTCTTAAATGTAGAGAATAAACTGAGGGTTGCTGGAAGAGAGTTAGGTGGGGGGATGGGCTAAATGGATGATGGGTGTTATGGAGGGCACTTGTTGGGATGAACACTGGCTGTTATATGTAAGTGATGAATCACTAATTCTACTCTTGAAACCAATACTATACTATATATTAACTTACTTGAATTTAAATAAAAATAAATAAAATAATGTAAAATTTAAAATGTGAAAAGAAAATGAAGGAAAGCCTTTCTTGAGTCAGAAGAAACTATTGAAAGAAGGGTGTGATACTGCTGGAGAAGTCACATGAGTGTCAAAAAGGAAGGGTAATGATAGGTAGGAAACTTTGACAGGTTCAGTGAACAATAACTGTCAGAAGTTTTTACATCTAGTCAAAACATATTTTGAGCTGCCAGAGCTTTTTAGTGTCTTCCTTCCTGCCTTCCTTCCTTTCTTTGTTACTTTAGCAGCTTTATTGATATATAATTCTTATACTCTACAGTTCACTCATTTAAAGTGTACAACTCGACGGTTTTTAGTTTTTAGTATATTCCCAAAGTTGTGTAACATTACAACAATCAATTTTCAAAACTTTTATCACCCTAAACAGAAACTCTGTACCCATTAAGAGTCCCTCTCTATTTTTCCCTAACTCCCTGACTCTAGACAGCCATAAATCTATTCTCTGTCTCTATAGATTTGTTTATTCTTGACATTTCACATAAACAGAATTATATAATATATGGTCTTTTGTATTTGTCCTCCATCACTTAGCATAATATTTTCAAAATTTATCAGTATGATAGCATGTATTACCCCATACTGTTTTCCATAGTGGAAGGTAGGACTTCATTTGTGTTTATTGCCAAATAATAATCCATTTTATGATATGTTATATTTTATTTGTACATTGATCAGCTAATGGACACTTGAATTGTTCCTACTTTTTGGCTGTTATGAATAATGCTGCTGTAAATATTCATGTTCAAATTTTTGTGTGGACATGTGTTTTCATTTCTTTTTCATATAGAGATAAGAGTGGAACTTCTGGGTCGTATGATAACTCTATGCTTAACATTAAGAGGAACTGCTAAACTTTTCCAAAGTGTCTACACATTTTACATTCCTATCAACAATGTAAAAATGTTATAATTTCTCCACATCTTCATTAATCTTTTCTGTTTTTCTCTTTCCTTTTCCATGGTAGCTTTTGTTTCTCTTTTCTTCATTCTACTCATTTCTTCTGCTTTGTTCTTATTGTATCACCTTCTTTCTACCATAATCTGTTCATTTCGTGTTAAACTCTTCCTTTACTTTTTTAAATCACATTTTTAAAAAGCAAGTATATATGTTAATAAAATTATCTACAATTTTCTAGATTACCCACTCTCTGAAACTCAGAATCATAGAACATCTCCCTCTGCACAACTGCTTCACAAAGCCAGTCTACTTCTGAATTGTCTTTCCCATTTGGCCCCTTCTTTTCATGTCCTTTACACCATCCTACTTCAGGCATTAGATGTATTTCATTTGGACAATCACAGTAGCCATTAATAGATCTCTTTATCTATTAATTAATTATCTAGATAATTTCCCCTTAAATACATTCTACAATGTTGCTGCCAGAATTATTTTCCAATTATACAGTTCTAATAGTGTGACTCATTCAAAATCTCTCAACTATTTCTCATTATGCAGACCATAAATTCTCTGGATTAGTATTCATTCATTCATCCAATCATTCATTGAGGAAATATTTAGAGAGATCTCATTATGTGCTAAGAGCTGATTCTGCTCCCGGAAAAACCGTGGCAAACAAGACTGGCAAGTTTCCTCCTTTTGTGAAGCTCACAAGCTAGTGGAAGGAGGCCAAAAATAAAACAAGCCAAAGAATAAGTCTCAACTCTTGAAAACAAAGTATATTAATGAATAGAGAGCGAGTGGAAGCTGGGGGGAGAGGGTGCTTAACTGAGTAGTGGGGAGTTATCCCTGGAGAGATGCCATTTCAGCTGAGAGATGAATTGCGAAGATGAATTGAGAAGTGAATTGGGAAGCTTCTAGAAGAACTAGGTAAAGAGCAACAAAGTGGCAGCAAGATTCTAGAGATGGAACAAAAGTGATCTTCCTGAGTTCCTGAAAGAAATCAGGCCAGAGTGCTGGATCATGGTAGATCCAAGAAAGAGGAGAAAAAGTTCAGTCAGAGAGACAAGCAAGGATCAGATCATGGACCCTGAAGGTGATGACAAAGTACTGATAATTCTAAGAGTTATAGGAACCCACTGGACAACTTTAAGTATAGGTAGTGTCTTTCATTTATTGTGTCTAACTTACTTTTGGGTTCTTACTTCCCTGCACATGTGCTAGTCTGTTCCTTACATTCACCCCTTCTGCCTCAAATATTCTCTCTTCCTCTGTGTTTCTAACCTCCTCTTTTTGCAGCTGCTGCCATTACCATTTCTGGAAACCTTTCAATGTGCTACTTGAATGCCTTCTCCCTCTTTTAAGGTCCAGTTCCTTTCACTGCAATCCCATTCCAGTTAGAAGCAACCTTGAAGCTTCATTTACATATTTCGCTATACAACAAAATTGGTCATGTTCTATTTCATATTCTGGCTATCTGTACCACTTTGTCCTTCTCCCCACCTCAGCTGCCCAGTCTCATACTATGCTCTATGTCTTGTCATTGCCAATAGTGTCAATTCCTCCATAATCTAAATTTTAATCACCCAACTCTGCAACTACCACAACTGCCTTAGTACCCCACTGGGACTTATAAACCACACATCCTACTATGTTTTCACTGTCTCCCATCACCCTCATGTTGGCATTGCTCTTTTACTTGGCAAAAAGCCCATGGTCCCTAATTATACTCATTCCTGGCATACACCCTCAGTCTTGTAGTCTTCTCTCTCTATATCATAATCATATAGCAAAACTCCAACCATGGTTAAAAACAAATTTCACCTACTTTGTGTTTATACAAATATGGCTGGAGAAAAAATACTCAATTTTGCTGATGAGTCTCATTTTAAATTGCAGGAGCATTAACTTCAAGTTGGCCTCAGTGCTTCCTAGGCATCATACTTCCTTAGTTATTCTCTCTTTCTACTACTGTGAGAAATAGAGGATTATTTCATACCTTATCTTCTCAAATCTTTAATACCTCCTCTTTCATCTTCACCCTCAGCTGATGGCCTTAAAACCATTTCACTGAGAAAATAGAAATAATTAGAAGATAGCATCCATTAACCCATCAGCTATCACCATTGTGCCTTTTTTTTTTAAATCTCTTATTTCTGTGCCCGTGTTCTCTGTCTTTCTTCTACTTACAACAGTAATGTTTAACACAGTGTTTGGCCCAATGTGGGCAATAAATTCTGGTTTATTCTTTGAAGTGACATTGCTCTGCTTTCTTCAGAGACAATGAAATTTAAGTGAAGGGTATATGGAATAAGGAGTGAAAAGATTGGGTTCTAGTCTTGTCTTCCTACAATTTGTCAGAATCACTTTGAAAAGAGGTCAAGAATTAAGACATTATCTAGATAATTAAGAGGAAAATCTCCTACTTTCTCTGATTGCCCAGATGGTTTTCTCAATATCCCACACATCTGTTTAATCTGTCCTGTATATGTCACATATTAAGAGGGTCTCTGGGTTGATGTCTCATGAGGAAGAAGAAGCTGATAGTAGCTGATTTATTGGGTTCACCTTAATGCATGCATCATGCACTGTTATGGGTCAGGCTCTTAAGAATATGTTTGAGGACAGCACAGTGTTACGATATTTTCTGCAGTTTTACATGATATTTAACCTCTTCTAGCCAATCCTGCATGTATCTTATAGTCTTCAACAGAAAATAGGCAATGTTTTTCTCACATTACTTTTTTTTTAAGAGGTTGCTTTAATCACAATAACCTCACCAGCTCTCTGAAGAGAGGTTGGTTGCATGTGTGGGTTGGGAAATAGCCCTGTATGTTTTCAGACAAAATGCCTTTGCACTCACTAGTCACGTAACCTCATCTCATTTATTAGAGCCCGAGTTTATTAATCTGGAAAATGCAGATGACTCCTACAGAGATATGAGAATGAATAAAGAGCAAGTGCTTGCTTGAGGTTAGCTATTGCTATCAGGTTTGAATGAAGAAGACTTGCTGATCCTACTGAACAAAATGGGATGGTTTGAAAAGTGTAAAAAAAAAAAAAAGAAGGAAAAGAAAGAAAGAAAAAAAGAAAAAGGAAAAAAAAGTGTAAACATTCTGCTCTGACCAAGGCAGTCCAGTCACTGCACAGAAATCACACTCATTTGGGAGAGTCCTGTCGATGTGGTAACCAAGCGTACAGATAGTTCTCTCATCTCATTTCCTATTATTCATCTTCACACTTCAGTGGCAAAATACCTGCCCAAGGATGACTATATTCCTTCAGTTAAATATAAATGGCATTTCTATATATCTGATAAGCTATCTTTAATTGTTGGGAGTTCTTTCTGTCTGTGTTTGATAAAATTTACACAGTGTAATCAGAGCCTCCTGAGGGTGGTTCTAGAGACTCTTAGGGCCCCTGAGAAGATAGGGAGTGGTCCTTTACTCAAAGATGCCCCACCTTATTTCAAACAGGTTTGGGAGAACAAAGGGTGAAGTGGAAGGGTAGAAGGGTGAGGCAGAGGTCACCCTAACAATAATAATAATGATGATGATAGCTTTCTTTTATATAGCACTTTAGAGTTTTTAAAGAGCTTTAGCTTTACCCTGTAACCCTTGATCCATCCCACATCTAGTAAGGTTCACATAGTAAATATGATTTACTCATTTTTCACTTGAGGCTATAAGAATTTACCCAAGAACATAAAAGTACTAATTATTTGAGCCCACTCAAGTTCCTTGTCTTCTACTTATGAGTATTTTCCTCCGTGGAACACAGGTCCTAATCCAAAATTACTACAGCAATGACCAATGGGGTGTGTTACAAAAATAGAAGTTTGGGAAAGTAAATTTTACTGAGCAGAATTATACTAAAAAACAATTTTATTTTCAGCCTCAGTACAAAGATCTGGAAAAATCCCAAGAATCAGAAAAGTAGTACATGACAACAATTAAGAGCTTCTAGTACTTTGTGGAGTAACCATAGCAACCATGGCCTTACAGTTGAGCTGGTCAGCAGACCATGTAGGAGAAGCATGCTTGAGTCACATGTCTCAAGATAGTGAGAACACTAGCTGTCTGGGCTGTGACCTTCAGAGCACCCCAAAAAGAGGGAGAGGACAGAAAATGAGTATTCCTGGTTGGAGAGACGTAAAATCCTTTGGGGAAGAGACAATTCACTTATAAGTGGGACGCAATGAACCATTCTATTGGGTCTGTTCTCTGAAATCTGAGTAGGAGTTCAAGTCAAAGAAGTATTATAAACGTATAAAAAGGTATTATAAATGTCTAGAAAATCATTTTGATCATTTGTTATATGATGCATCTGACAGTAGGGTTATTATAAAATCCTACTGATACATTCTCAATGGCACCTTCATTGAGCCCATTAATAATGATAACCTTTTACCTTTGTAATCTTTTATAATTTTCATGGTGTTTATCTCAAATATCAGTACAGTGGTAAAAGCAGATCTTATGTATGCTCTAATGGCACACAGGTATTAACTAGAAGAATTTTAATTCAGGTGTTCTGACCCTCAACCCAGTGTTTCTTCCATGCTATTTGCTCCAAACTGCTATTTATTTTGGAATGGGAGTATTTCAGTAATCTGCATTTTAATTTATCAGTTCTTTATAAAATAGAGAATATTTAGAGAGGGCAAGATTATTTTCCCAGAGAGTTGGCATTTGAGCTTGGAATTGCAGGAATTACAGAGGATTCCATTTGATAAACTTGAAAGGAGTGGCAAATTCAGGTTGTTACTATCAAAGCATATTTAAATGTAGTCATTATAAAAAGCAACAATGAAACCTAAAAATAAAAAAAAAAATTGTGTTCCTTGTTTGTGATATATTTTTATGAGTGCTGAAGTATATAAGTAGCCTCCATAATAAACGCACAAAATGAGGATTTGTTTTAAAAAGTAGGGCTTCTAATCTGCATTTTCTTGAAGATGTCAACCTGGTCAAAAACAAAACAAAACAAAACAAAACAAAACAAAACAAAACAAAACAACTATTACATTAACCAAGGAGGCATTCTGCATTGTTAGTCTAATGACCCTAGTCTAAAATTGCCCTCTCCCACTTCCCTATTTATATAATATCTACTCATCTTTAAGACCTTATTCAAGTGCTCTATTTGAAGTGTTCAAATTCTGTCCTGCTTAAAATTAGTTGTTTTATTTGAGTTGTTTTCCAGATTTCAGTTGCAATATCACAATCTTTTGCTGTAAGCACTAATATCTCTATCAATTTTCTTAAATTTTTAAAATGAACTTATTTTTAATATAGCCAATCCCTAAGCAATAATACCCACCAATACTGAGTTTGATAGAGTAGCTTTATTTTCTCAATCATACATTAAAATAAATCCTACCTAAAGTCATTTCATATTATCACCAGCACAAATATTGGTATTTTAGGTAATGCTGCTGAAATTACATTGATTATACCTGTACTTAACATTTATTCATTTTAAAATTGTATTGTATTTATTACTATTTATTCTCTCAATCTTTTCTTTACCAGAAATCAGTTTTTCTTTAACCCCCTATCAGGAACCCAGTTAATAGTCTTGTCCTTGGTAGGAGTTGAGTACATTCATTGTTCTTATTGTTGAAATAAAATAATATTAAGTTCATCTTATTAGTATTTATATTCTTGGTTTGCATAAGAAGTATTCTGTATCCATTCACTACAACCCCTGTGTATGAGTTTGAAATTTGATGTCTGGTTCATTTACTAAAACTGGAGATCAAGACTGCATTTTAACTCAGTAATATGTCAATATCTAGGAAATTTGGAAGGTATTTTTTCTTAGATGGCTAATAAACTGGGAAATAGCATACAGACTGTGCTGTGAATTCATGAAATAAGATTAATTGTGGATGGATTAGGCAATAGTACATCCAGGTTACAAACTGTTCTTTCACAAGTCTATAAATAATTATTGCACACTATTTATTCCTACAGGGACATTTGAAATATTGTACTATGCCAACACTATTCAAAAGTACTAAAAACAAAACAAAACAAAAAAACATTGTGTTTTACTTAAATGCCACACCAAGAGAAGACCTCTCCTTTTAGAAACTTCCCTGTTTGAATACATTTTGTCTTTTTCACTGTTTTAAGTTGTTTGATAATAACCATTGATTAAAAAATTGATAATTTTGCTTATAAACTTCGTGGAGCTAAGAAAGATAAGTCATTCCACATGATCTTGGCTGATTTTTACTTTTTGCTTCCATATTTTTGAACGAGATATTCACAAAATGACATGCAGAACCAGACATCATCAAAAGAAACAGTAATCTGACAACTTTAAAAAAATGAGGGGAAAAGCTAATGTTGGATCAAGTCTTCTGTTTACCCATTTTTCATAACTAAAATGAAAGTTGAGTGGCAAATTGGAAAGTTTATGTTACAAATATGAAAAGGAGTAGGTAGGTTAACTTATAAACATGAATAAAACTATTCAATATGCACTCTTTTTAATCTAGCAGTTTTACTTTAGCATTTAAAAATGATTACTGAGTTTATACTAATGTCAGATACTTCCAGTAACCAAGATTATAGCAGTGAATAAGCCAGATACTGTATCAAATTAATTTTTGTATTTTTAGCACCTAGCATATGGCAGTGCTCAAGACTTTTCTCTGTTGAAATAATAGGAAAAAAGGAAGACTCTGAGAAGAATTTTAAAGAAGATTAAGTAACATTTAAGATATGGGCAAGGAATAAAAAGTCTGAAAACCACAGAGGGAAATGAGGAGGAAAGTAAAATGTGATATGATAATGAAAGATAGAGGATATTCTAGGAAGGATTGATCCATAGTGTCATGTGCTATTGAGAAATCGAATATGATGAAAATTTAAGAAACCCATAGATTTAAGCAGTAGTGAATCACTGGTGACTGCAACAGGAGAAGGAACAGAGTAGTGACATTATAAAGCAAATGTTAGTGGATCTGAGGAAAAATTGGGAGTGAAAAGACAGGACAGCAGATATAAAATTTTTTTTTCCATGAATTTGACTACGGATGGGAAGAGAGAGATAAGTCAGCAAGGCGTATGGGGTGGATGGAGGAATTTTTTTGCCTTATGATTGGAAGAGTTTTGCAGATGCTTACAATGCTGTTAACTAGCTAATAGAGATCCTGAGTTTGGGAGGATATTTGAAGGATCCTGGATTCCAAACTTGGGTTCCTGCATATCAAACTGCCATTTGTAGGGGTCAAAAGTGGTCATGAATTGATATTTCATATGGTTAAACCTAGCAGATTAGAGAACTTGGATGCACTGTAGGCATCCTCTTAGAGTTGAATGGATATAGATAGGTTTGTTGGTTTGATGTCAGGAAGTTGAAGGAATTTTCATCTAATTGATCAGTCACATTAGTAGAAATGTGAGAGGCCGGGTGGTAAGAATTGGAAATTTGAAGGTGCTGGAGGAGGTGGAGATAGTCATTGTGGAAAATGGAAGTACAGTCGAGGGGGATATAATAGGAATGTTGGTTAGTGCTCAGTCCTCAGATGAACTGGCACCTCTTGGAAACTTGTGAATTTTCTGTGCATTTCTCAGTGGTCTGGGCAGGGGTGAGTCATTGTTCAGACAGTCATAGCCTCTCTAGAATTTATCTAGGTATGAGTGATGAAAAACACAGGACAATAGAATTTAATGGGGTTTGGCATCATTAAAAAATTTGTTGAGGGACACGTGGGTGTCTCAGTTGGTTAAGTGTCTGCCTGGGGCTCAAGTCATGATCCCAGAGTCCTGGAGTTGAGCCCCCATTGCATCAGGCTCCCTGCTTAGTGGGGAATCTGCTTATCCCTCTCCTTTTCCTCCTTCCTCCACTTGTGCTCTTTTGGGTGCTCTCTCTTTCTCTTTCTCAAATAAACAAAATCTTCACAAAAATTTGTTGAAATGATGAACATAAGGATCATAAGAAAAACAAAAAAGAACATGTATGTGTGTAATGGGGGTGGCAATTGATGGGTATGGAGAATTGACAAATTTTGGGGACACCTGCCTGGCTCAGTCGTAGAGCATGCGATTTTTGATCTTAGGATTGTAAATTCGAGCCCCATGTTGGTTGTAGAGATTATTTAAAAAATAAAATCTGGGGCACCTGGGTGGCTCAGTGGGTTAAGCTTCTGCCCTTGGCTCAGGTCATGATCTCAGGGTCCTGGGATCGAGCCCCGCATTGGGCACTCTGCTCAGCAGGGAGCCTGCTTCCTCCTCTCTCTCTGCCTGCCTCTCTGCCTACCTGTGACCTTTGTCTGTCAAATAAATAAAATCTTTAAAAAAAATAAAATCTTAAAAAAAAAAGAATTTACAGATTAGAAAAGCCAATGAATTAAAAAAAAAATACCCTTATGCATTAGCAGTAACTAAGACTTCAAGAAGGAAGGTTAGGATAGGGATAGTTGTCCAAAGTTATGATTCACGAAGTGTAATTCCAAGTCATGACAAAGTCTAGGTGTAGACACGAGAGTAGTATTTGAAGAAAATATTATAGAGATGAGGATATCAAGGAAATAAATGACTAAGATGTTGTAAATCAAGCACAGGCCCTGATGTTTCCTAGGGTAGATGTAGGACTTGAAGTAGAGAAAGAGATGGGGAAGCAAGTGCCAGTCTTCATTAACGGGGCAGGGGGAGGCATAATCATGGATCCATAGGGACCACCATACAGAAAGGAAAGAGAACAGAGAGTAAACTATGTGAAGCTCAGAGAAACAAGCCAGTTTGCAAGAGCATTTACATGGGTGTGGAGAGCAATGGTCCCAGGTGGCATCGGAGAGTCAGGAGGACAAAGACTAAATCTTCAATAGTAAACCCTTTCTTGAGATGGTTGTAAAAAATAGTGTGTCCTAAAGATATGCAAAAAGAAAAGTTTACGATGTAGAGAAGTTTGTTAAGGAATGACATTCCAGAAATTGTGAAAGTGCAGATTACTTATCCTAAAGAAACAATTTTGAATGTGTGCAAAATTAGCCAGAAGGATGTTCATTATTACAGTGTTGTTTACGATATATGTGTCCATTTTACCGAGATTGAAAAATAAAAAGATAGAAGAGATTTAAATTAAAGATATCTAGAATGACATTTTCCTATAAAAATATTTAACCACAGAAAAACAGATGTTTATATCTTGTTAAGTCTTATTTTTAAAAAATATATAAAAAGGAAAATACAAATGTATATCCATGTATAATGTGTGTGTGTTCTGATAAAACTTTAATTGGATTTTTAAACTTGGAATTATGTGACTTCAGAGATACAAATCACTCCTACTTAGGTTAGGGGCCATCTGTTGTCTCATTTTTTTAATTTTGTCCTAGTCCTACATTGACAGTGAATTCCTGGAGCCCAAGGCACTATTACAGAAGATGAAGGAAATCTGTTATTTAAGTGACAAATTTGGTTTCCAAATTAAAAATCACCTAACAGTCTTTTTATGCCTATTGTTATAAGACCCAAACTTGATTTAATAATCAATGTGGGGAAGAACTTAAAATTCATCAATGGGTGTTACTACATGAAAAGAGACTCTAAGTGTTTGCCAGAGGCAGTAAGGGAGACAGGGAGAAATGAGTGAAAGTGGCCAAAAGGTACAAACTTCCACTTATAAAATAAAGTCATGGAAATGTACAGCAAAGCAACTATATTGTATATTTGGATGGGACTAAGAGAGTAGATCTTAAAAGTGCTCATCACAAGAAAAAAATTGTAACTGTATGGTGGTGGATGTTAACTAGATTTATTGTGGTAATCATTTCATAATGTAGACAAATATTAAATCATTATGTTGTATATCTGAAACTAAGACAATACTATATGTCAATTATAAAAAATTAAATTAAAAATTTTAAATTAAAATTTATTAAAAATTTAATTAAAAATTAAAAAAAGAGACTAATATTTCTGTGTGAGACAGAGAGAAATGTAAAATTATTCAAAACCTCATTGTAGGAATAAGATAATCCAAGGAGTCTATCTCATAATTACTCGGTTTTAGGAAAGAAAACAATGACTAAAATTATAAATGTATTTACACCTATTTATATCACTATATCTAATTTTTATTACTAATACAGAGTGACTTACTAGAAGAGTAATACTAATACAGAGTGACTTACTAGAAGAGTAAATAAAATATTTGTTTATATTTCTGTGGAAAATATTTCTATGGAAAAAAGTCTTGAAAGAGATATGAAATCCAGTTAAGTCAAATGGAGAAATTCCAAATAACCAGTACCTGATGAGTTAGTTGGATATTAGTCTCACATAAATTTGAAGAACAATTAAACCGTTCAATTAACATATTATGCGCCAAAGATTCTACTAGGGACTAACATGTACAACAAAGAATAGGTATATTTTCTTCACATTACTCACAGGAGACAAAAACTAATGAAGATTTATTGTATATTTCAAATGGAGAAAACTCTGAGATTCAACTACACTGAGACATGGATTATCAATGGGGAGAGAGTAAGGACAGTTTTTCAACACTGCCCCCTCCGATCCAAGTACCCTTACCACTTACCATCCCTGGGAGCCTCAAAACTAAGAAAAACCAAAACCAATATGGCAAAACTCCATAAAGCAGACATAGTGATTTATCTGAATAGGGATACGGACAGTAGAATTTGTACGAATTTTGGACCTGGATCAGAAAATTTTGACAATCTTGACACTATAAAGAAATAGGAATGGAGAGGTCTAAATGGTTTCTTAGTCTATTGATCAGAGGTGGGTCTTTTGCTTTTCCCAGATTTTTACTTCAGCCTGTTTTCCCCATCTGTGTCCTTTTGTGTCACTTTCATTTCTCTCTTTACCTTTCTGATAGATTTTTTTTGCCTTTAACCAGCTGTAATACACAATTGACATTTGCATGAGCCTTAAAAGAAACTGAATTAAAACTGTATGTTTATTCATCCCTATCCCTATGCCTCTGGTGCCCAAAATGGTGACTGGTACATAGTAATTCTTTTTTTTTTTTTTTCCCAGAGGGAGAGAGAGTGATGGGGGTGGAGGAGCAAAGGGAGAAGGAGAGAGAGAACATTAAGCAGGCTTCATGACCAGCATGGACACTGACACAGGGCTCCATCTCAATCAAGACCCTGAGATCATGGCCTGAACCAAAATCAAGAGTTGGACACTTAACTGACTGAGCTACCCAGGCACCCCAGTATACAGTAGTTCTTGAGTAAATATTGGATTACTAAAGAAATTGAAGAGCAAAAAAGAGGAAAAAGATAGGCTTAATTCAGTTATCTTTATTATATGGAATCACCACATATTTCCCCTACAGAATGGAGATACTTTTCAGAAAAATAAAAATAATATTAATAATGATCATCATCCTACTTCTATCTTCTATTACATTCTATTTAAAAAGTAAATCCTGGGGCGCCTGGGTGGCTCAGTGGGTTAAAGCCTCTGCCTTCGGCTCAGGTCGTGATCCCAGGGTCCTGGGATCGAGCCCTGAGTCGGGCTCTCTGCCCCGCAGGGAGCCTGCTTCCTCCCCGTCTCTCTCCGCCTGCCTCTCTGCCTACTTGTGATTTCTCTCTCTCTGTCAAATAAATAAAAAAAAATCTTTAAAAAAAAAGAATTGAGTTTTATACACAATATCCAATTAACAAAGGATATAGTAAATCTCTCGTTAAACGTCTTTAGAAAAGACATTTGTAGTTCCCTCATTATCTGAGTAATTTGTACTAATTGATTCATATTTGTACATAAAGAATGTTCAAACTTGAGAAAAATGCAGAATGGATCAGATGTGGAGTGCAAACTAAAAAAATGTCTAAGATTTATTTTCTATAGACTTGTTCCAAATCTATTAAAATACAGAAATTTTAAGATTATTTGCTCTTACCTGCTTTTTACATTCTTATGTATAATTGTTCTTATATTGTTCTTTAAATTTTTATTTTAAAAAGCAAAGGATTTCTCAAAGGACATTAAGATTCTTATTCATTTTTTTAAACTTTAATGATGTTTATCAATTTCAGAATCGGTAAAACACAATACTTCCTATACAACTTGTGTATTTCCTCTCCAATGTGTCAATTAAATGCATACTTTAGAAATATCACAAACAATATTATATATTGTAGAGTCTTGATAAGAGTGAGAAAACACTTTCTGCCTTGCCACATCCTTCCACTCCTACAAATTTACACAATGTTACCTCAGGCTCTCTGTTTTCCCTTCCTCTCTCTGTGATTATCCCATTTTCATGTTAAAATTTCCAATGAAAATCCAACTTGTTAAACTTTTCAAATCCTAAATATGAAATTGTTAGCATGGTTTCCTGAAATAAAAAGCATTAACATTACTACTACGTGTTATTATTTTCTTTAACACTAAAGGAAAAAAAGGTCTATTAAATTCCCAGTAATGATAATGTTCAGAACAAGAAACCACAACCTGAAACAACTCTTTCAAACATGAAATCAAGTTAAACTTACTGATACATCGTACACTGCTGGGAATCCACACTCCTTCAACTCCGTGTTGCTTGTGCTTTCTTGTCAAATGAGTGGCATCCGGGCATTCCTTCAGATTTGTAAGCTGACTAAAGAAAGAATGCTTAAGGATTTAGAGTAAACTAGTTTAACAAGTTGGGATGGGTAAATTTTCACCAATAGTAGGGTTTGAAGTGAAGAATCACTTGATAAGTCTTTGTTGCAGGAAGTAAGAATTTCCTGGTTCTGGCTAATGAAAATAAATGAGAAACAATATTGCATTCAAAACCTAAGCAACATCCTTGAAAACTTGGATTTGTCTTTCAAGGGGTGTCACTTTTTGTTGAGTCACTACAAGTCTCGTCTTCAGGCCCCGCGGTTCATCTTGAAGGGCAAGTGTGCAACTGGATCAGAAGTTTCCGTAAAGCATTTGATAGCCCTTGACTTCTTTTTCTTAGTGCAATAGTACATGTACCACTATATCTGGCCTAGTAGTTCGTTTTGGATGCTCTAAAGGGGAATCCAGCTCTAAGATAAGAAAATGAAAATATATTTGTGCCAACTGCCATGTTGAAGGGTTTCACCAACTGATTATCTTCTCTCCATATACTCTCCCTCGTAGCTACAGAGGCATTTACCTTCTTGGACTTTTAGTTTTCTTTTCTGTCCATCCAGTCCTTTTTTTCCCCATCATGTCTTACCCACACACCTAAAATTTCCTTTCCCTTCTTTCTAGCACAGTGCTCAATTCAAACTTCACCTGGCTGTAAGATTCAAATAATTTAACTAGAATGTGTCGATACAGAGACTGTAGACTTTGAAAGCCTACATTCTAAGATGACTCCTCCAGGATGATATCTTCTAATTTCCCTGGCTCTCACACTATCTGAATAGCCCCTGACCCATGCTTTCCCTTAGGCAGGCATCTAGTTTTCATTTTGCTTATTTTCAGGTCTATAGATCCATTTCTCCTGTTGGAGAGAGAAAGATTAGAGGCTAGCAACTTTGATGTCTTTGAATGAATGCACTTACCAGAACCTGTGCAAACTCTTTGACATTCAGTGCTTACTAAGTCTGTCTTTTGGTCAGTTTGACAACGCATAGTCACTCATATTTCCATCCCTCTTTTGTTTTGAAAAAAAGTTTTTGGCAAAACAAAAACATATGATAATTACAATCAATAAATGAGCATATGGATGGAATGTTCAAATTAAGTAATAAATAAAAGTTTTATAACTTTGTCAATTTTTCTATTAATGTGTAACAAATTACTATAAACTCAGGCACTTAAAACAATAGCCACTTATTATCTATTTTTATTCCGGACATCAGAAGCGCAGGCAAGCTCAACTTTGTTCTCTGCTTGCTATGTCAAAGGCTGAAAGCAAGGTGTGAATTTAGCTGGGTTCCTTTGTGGAGGCTATGGTAAGAAATCCTGTCCCAGCTCATTCAGGCTATTGGCAGAATTAAGTTCCTTGTAGAAAGACTAAGTTCCTTGTTTCTTTGCTGCCTGTCAGCCAGGGCTGTCCTGCTCCTGGAGGCTACCTGCAATCCTCGATACATGGTTCTTTCCATCTTCAAGCCAGCAATAGTGCATCTTCTCATACTTAGAATCTATGACTTTTCAGCTATCAGGAAGAGAAAATTCTCTACTTTGAAAGGATTAGATTAGACGTATCTGGAAAATCTCCTTTTTTATTAATTCAAAGTCAACTGATTAGTAACCTTAATCATATCTACAAAATTCCTTTTGCCAGGTAAAAAAAATTACCTGGCAAAAGGAATAATAATAACATTATTAACATTATTATGGATATGGTATCTCAGTCTTAGTAGATTTTAGTGAAAATCTAACATCATATACTCTGGGGATATGGTTAGTGGTTACAACAGTTTCATAAAGAAAACTTGCTAAAATGATAAGGAGGGAAAAGCTTCTATGCGAAAGGATTTATTTGTATTTGTATATTTGTTATGTATAACATCACAGTGCATTTAAAGCCCTAGAAGTACCTTTTGAAAACTAAAGGGAAGAAACCAAGATGAGGGATTAAATGGAAAACAGGAAAAGATAATCATGACATTTTTGAAAACCAAAAAAAATGGATTTTGTTTTTACACCATAGGTGAAAGGCTCTTAATTTCTTTTTATGCTATTTCTTTTTTTGACTGGCTGGTGAAGACTGTGGATCCCTTCTCATAATAGTACTTTTTAGATACATAAAATAGAATACACAGAATTATAGAGAAACCAATATATAGCAATATTGTTATTGAAAAAATTTAAAATTTATGATAGAGTAATAAATATGTTTTTCTATTAAGATATTAAATCACAAGATATAGCAATGTTGAATAACATAATTTCAAAGTTGTGATGAGCATAAACATTTTTTTTCTTATTAGTTATTTTTTTTTAAATTTTATTTTTTATAAACATATAATATATTTTTATCCCCAGGGGTACAGGTCTGTGAATCGCCAGGTTTACACACTTCACAGCACTCATCATAGCACATACCCTCCCCAATGTCCATAATCCCACCCCCCCAACCCCCCTCCCCCGATTAACCCTCAGTTTGTTTTGTGAGATTAAGAGTCACTTATGGTTTGTCTCCCTCTCAATCCCATCTTGTTTCATTTACTCTTCTCCTACCCCCTTAACCCCCCATGTTGCATCTCCTCTCCCTCATATCAGGGAGATCATATGATAGTTGTCTTTCTCTGATTGACTTATTTCGCTAAGCATGATACCCTCTAGTTCCATCCACGTCGTCGCAAATGGCAAGATTTCATTTCTTTTGATGGCTGCATAGTATTCCATTGTGTATATATACCACATCTTCTTTATCCGTTCGTCTATTGATGGACATCTAGGTTCTTTCCATAGTTTGGCTATTGTAGACATTGCTGCTATAAACATTCCGGTGCACGTGCCCCTTCGGATCACTACGTTTGTATCTTTAGGGTAAATACCCAGCAGTGCAATTGCTGGGTCATAGGGTAGTTCTATTTTCAACATTTTGAGGAACCTCCATGCTGTTTTCCAGAGTGGTTGCACCAGCTTGCATTCCCACCAACAGTGTAGGAGGGTTCCCCTTTCTCCGCATCCTCGCCAGCATCTGTCATTTCCTGACTTGTTCATTTTAGCCATTCTGACTGGTGTGAGGTGGTATCTCATTGTGGTTTTGATTTGTATTTCCCTGATGCCGAGTGATGTGGAGCACTTTTTCATGTGTCTGTTGGCCATCTGGATGTCTTCTTTGCAGAAATGTCTGTTCATGTCCTCTGCCCATTTCTTGATTGGATTATTTGTTCTTTGCGTGTTGAGTTTGCTAAGTTCTTTATAGATTTTGGACACTAGCCCTTTATCTGATATGTCATTTGCAAATATCTTCTCCCATTCTGTCAGTTGTCTTTTGGTTTTGTTAACTGTTTCCTTTGCTGTGCAAAAGCTTTTGATCTTGATAAAATCCCAATAGTTCATTTTTGCCCTTGCTTCCCTTGCCTTTGGCGATGTTCCTAGGAAGATGTTGCTGCGGCTGAGGTCGAAGAGGTTGCTGCCTGTGTTCTCCTCAAGGATTTGGATGGATTCCTTTCTCACACTGAGGTCCTTCATCCATTTTGAGTCTATTTTCGTGTGTGGTGTAAGGAAATGATCCAATTTCATTTTTCTGCATGTGGCTGTCCAATTTTCCCAACTCCATTTGTTGAAGAGGCTGTCTTTTTTCCATTGGATATTCTTTCCTGCTTTGTCGAAGATTAGTTGACCATAGAGTTGAGGGTCTGTTTCTGGGCTCTCTATTCTGTTCCATTGATCTATGTGTCTGTTTTTGTGCCAGTACCATGCTGTCTTGATGATGACAGCTTTGTAATAGAGCTTGAAGTCTGGAATTGTGATGCCACCAACTTTGGCTTTCTTTTTCAATATTGCTTTGGCTATTCGAGGTCTTTTCTGGTTCCATATAAATTTTAGGATTATTTGTTCCATTTCTTTGAAAAAAATGGATGGTACTTTGATAGGAATTGCATTAAATGTGTAGATTGCTTTAGGTAGCATAGACATTTTCACAATATTTATTCTTCCAATCCAGAAGCATGGAACATTTTTCCATTTCTTTGTGTCTTCCTCAATTTCTTTCATGAGTACTTTATAGTTTTCTGAGTATAGATTCTTAGTCTCTTTGGTTAGGTTTATTCCTAGGTATCTTATAGTTTTGGGTGCAACTGTAAATGGGATGGACTCCTTAATTTCTCTTTCTTCTGTCTTGTTGTTGGTGTAGAGAAATGCAACTGATTTCTGGGCATTGATTTTATATCCTGACACTTTACTGAATTCCTGTACAAGTTCTAGCAGTTTTGGAGTGGAGTCTTTTGGGTTTTCCACATATAGTATCATATCATCTGCGAAGAGTGATAGTTTGACTTCTTCTTTGCCGATTTGGATGCCTTTAATTTCCTTTTGTTGTGTGATTGCTGAGGCTAGGACTTCTAGTACTATGTTGAATAGCAGTGGTGATAACGGACATCCCTGCCGTGTTCCCGACCTTAGCGGAAAAGCTTTCAGTTTTTCTCCATTGAGAATGATATTTGCGGTGGGTTTTTCATAGATGGCTTTGATAATATTGAGGTATGTGCCCTCTATCCCTACACTTTGAAGAGTTTTGATCAGGAAGGGATGCTGTACTTTGTCAAATGCTTTTTCAGCATCTATGGAGAGTATCATATGGTTCTTGTTCTTTCTTTTATTAATGTGTTGTATCACATTGATTGATTTGCGGATGTTGAACCAACCTTGCAGCCCTGGAATAAATCCCACTTGGTCGTGGTGAATAATCCTTTTAATGTACTGTTGAATCCTATTGGCTAGTATTTTGGCGAGAATTTTTGCATCTGTGTTCATCAAGGATATTGGTCTGTAGTTCTCTTTTTTGATGGGATCCTTGTCTGGTTTTGGGCTCAAGGTGATGCTGGCCTCATAAAATGAGTTTGGAAGTTTTCCTTCCATTTCTATTTTTTGGAACAGTTTCAGGAGAATAGGAATTAGTTCTTCTTTAAATGTTTGGTAGAATTCCCCCGGGAAGCCGTCTGGCCCTGGGCTTTTGTTTGTTTGGAGATTTTTGATGACTGTTTCAATCTCCTTACTGGTTATGGGTCTGTTCAGGCTTTCTATTTCTTCCTGGTTCAGTTGTGGTAGTTTATATGTCTCTAGGAATGCATCCATTTCTTCCAGATTGTCAAATTTGTTGGCGTAGAGTTGCTCATAGTATGTTCTTATAATTGTCTGTATTTCTTTGGTGTTCGTTGTGATCTCTCCTCTTTCATTCATGATTTTATTTATTTGGGCCCTTTCTCTTTGATAAGTCTGGCCAGGGGTTTATCGATCTTATTAAGTCTTTCAAAGAACCAGCTCCTAGTTTCGTTGATTTGTTCTATTGTTTTTTTGGTTTCTATTTCATTGATTTCTGCTCTGATCTTTATGATTCCTCTTCTCCTGCTGGGTTTAGGGTTTCTTTCTTGTTCTTTCTCTAGCTCTTTTAGGTGTAGGGTTAGGTTGTGTACCTGAGACCTTTCTTGTTTCTTGAGAAAGGCTTGTACCGCTATATATTTTCCTCTCAGGACTGCCTTTGTCGTGTCCCACAGATTTTGAACCGTTGTGTTTTCATTATCATTTGTTTCCATGAATTTTTTCAACTCTTCTTTAATTTCCTGGTTGACCCATTCATTCTTTAGAAGGATGCTGTTTAGTCTCCATGTATTTGGGTTCTTTCCAAATTTCCTCTTGTGATTGAGTTCTAGCTTCAGAGCATTGTGGTCTGAAAATATGCAGGGAATGATTCCAATCTTTTGATAACGGTTGAGACCTGATTTAGGACCGAGAATATGATCTATTCTGGAGAATGTTCCATGTGCACTAGAGAAGAATGTGTATTCTGTTGCTTTGGGATGAAATGTTCTGAATATATCTGTGATGTCCATCTGGTCCAGTGTGTCATTTAAGGCCTTGATTTCCTTGTTGATCTTTTGCTTGGATGATCTGTCCATTTCAGTGAGGGGAGTGTTAAAGTCCCCTACGATTATTGTATTATTGCCGATGTGTTTCTTTGATTTTGTTATTAATTGGTTTATATAGTTGGCTGCTCCCATGTTAGGGGCATAGATATTTAAAATTGTTAGATCTTCTTGTTGGACAGTTCCTTTGAGTATGATATAGTGTCCTTCCTCATCTCTTATTATAGTCTTTGGCTTAAAATCTAATTGATCTGATATAAGGATTGCCACTCCTGCTTTTTTATGATGTCCATTAGCATGGTAAATTCTTTTCCACCCCCTCACTTTAAATCTGGAGGTGTCTTCAGGTTTAAGATGAGTTTCTTGTAGGCAACATATAGATGGGTTTTGTTTTTTTATCCATTCTGATACCCTGTGTCTTTTGATTGGGGCATTTAGCCCATTAACATTCAGGGTAAGTATTGACAGATATGAATTTAGTGCCATTGTATTGCCTGTAAGGTGACTGTTATTGTATATTGTGTCTGTTCCTTTCTGATCTACTACTTTTAGGGTCTCTCTTTGCTTAGAGGACCCCTTTCAATATTTCCTGTAGAGCTGGTTTGGTATTTGCAAATTCTTTCAGTTTTTGTTTGTCCTGGAAGCTTTTAATCTCTCCTTCTATTTTCAACGATAGCCTAGCTGGATATAGTATTCTTGGCTGCATGTTTTTCTCGTTTAGTACTCTGAATATATCATGCCAGCTCTTTCTGGCCTGCCAGGTCTCTGTGGATAAGTCTGCTGCCAATCTAATATTTTTACCATTGTATGTTACAGACTTCTTTTCCCGGGCTGCTTTCAGGATCTTCTCTTTGTCACTAAGACTTGTAAATTTTACTATTAGGTGACGGGGTGTGGACCTATTCTTATTGATCTTGAGGGGGGTTCTCTGAATCTCCTGGATTTTGATGCTTGTTCCCTTTGCCATATTGGGGAAATTCTCTCCAATAATTCTCTCCAATATAACTTCTGCTCCCCTCTCTGTTTCCTCTTCTTCTGGAATCCCAATTATTCGAATGTTGTTTCGTCTTATGGTGTCACTTATCTCTCGAATTCTCCCCTCATGGTCCAGTAGCTGTTTGTCCCTCTTTTGCTCAGCTTCTTTATTCTCTGTCATTTGGTCTTCTATATCGCTAATTCTTTCTTCTGCCTCATTTATCCTAGCAGTGAGAGACTCCATTTTTGATTGCACCTCATTAATAGCTTTTTTGATTTCAACTTGGTTAGATTTTAGTTCTTTTATTTCTCCAGAAAGGGCTTTTATCTCTCCGGAGAGGGTTTCTCTAATATCTTCCATGCCTTTTTCGAGCCCGGCTAGAACCTTGAGAATCGTCATTCTGAACTCTAGATCTGACATATTACCAATGTCTGTATTGATTAGGTCCCTAGCCTTTGGTACTGCCTCTTGTTCTTTTTTTTGTGGTGAATTTTTCCGCCTTGTCATTTTGTCCAGATAAGAGTATATGAAGGAGCAAGTGAAATACTAAAAGGGTGGCAACAACCCCAGGAAAATATGCTTTAGCCAAATCAGAAGAGATCCCAAATCGTGAGGGGGGAGAAAGGGTATAAAAAGAGGTTCAGAAAGAAGAAAAAAAAGAAAAAAGAAAAAAGAAAAAAAAAGAAAGAAACAATTAAAAAAAGAAAACCAATAAAGAAAAAATATAAAAAGGAAAAAAAGAATATATATATTAGATAAACTAGTTAAAAAACGTTAAAAAAGGAAAGGGTAAAAGTTAAAAAAATTTAGAAGAAGAAAAATAAATTGAAAAAGAAAAAAAATTAAATTAACTGCAAGGCTAAAGAATCATGGGGAGAAAGCCATGAGTTCCGTGCTTTGCTTTCTCCTCCTGTGGAATTCCGCTGCTCTCCTTGGTATTGAAACTGCACTCCTTGGTAGGTGAACTTGGTCCTGGCTGGGCTTCTTGTTGATCTTCTGGGGGAGGGGCCTGTTGTAGTGATTCTCAAGTGTCTTTGCCCCAGGCGGAGTTGCAGCGCCCTTACCCGGGGCCGGGCTGAGTAATCCGCTCGGGTTCGCTTTCGGGAGCTTTTGTTCCCTGAGCGCTTTCCGTAGAGTCCGGAGGGCGGGAATGAAGATGGTGGCCTCCCGGTCTCTGGCCCGGAGGAGCCAAGAGCCCGGGGCCCCACTCCTCAGTGCGCCCTCAGAGAACAGCGCCGATTTACTCCCGTCACCCTGCCTCCGGCCGCGCTCCGAGCTGACCGAGCCTGCGACTGGTTCAAGGTAACCCCGAGCTTAGAGCTCACTCCTCGGCTCTGTCTCTGTAGCCGGCTTCCCCGTTCTAATACCTGTAAGCTCTGCGACCCTCAGACACCCCCGATCCTTCTGTGACCCTGCAGGACCTGAGGCCACGCTGACCCCGCGTGGGCTTCACCCCGGTTAAGCCTCTGGAGCGATGTCCCTCAGCGGAACAGACTTTTAAAAGTCCCGATTTTGTGCTCCGTTGCTCCGCCGCTTGCCGGGAGCCGGCCCCTCCCCCCGCGGTCTATCTTCCCGTCGCTTTGGATTCACTTCTCCGCCAGTCCTACCTTTCAGAAAGTGGTTGATTTTCTGTTTCTAGAGTTGCTGTTCTTCTTCTCTTCGATCTCCCGTTGGATTTGTAGGTATTTGCAATCTTTAGATAAGCTATCTAGCTGATCTCCCGCTACCTGAAGTAGTCTCAGCCTGCTACTTCTCCGCCATCTTGACTCCTCCCCCAAACATTTTTTGATATATATGTAATAACTGTTAAATGAAGTAAAGATACCTACAATCTCTTGGTGACAAAGTCACTGTAATTTACGTTACTATTTTTAATTTTATCTTGGGTTTTTTTTTTTGCCTATTTTATAAAAGAAAGAAACAGTAAATTTCTGTTAAAAGTAAGTGAAAATAAAGTTAAGACAGTTGTTTCTATCCAAGTTTCGGGTCTGCGGCCATATAACCCTGAACACGCCAGATGTCCTCTGTCCAGGTTTTTGGCTCTATATTAAGTATCTCTGCTGTTGTAGATGGAGAAATTAGAGGTATTTGAAATAGAAGTGCAGGAGAATGGACTATAGGACATCAAAATTGAAGAAGGAAGATCATTTTGAAGTTCTTCCAAAAATCCAAGGAGGAGATGATGGAAATGGAATAGAAGTTAGAGTCATTTGGATTTATGATTTCAAAGATTGAGGCTAGGTGTGGATTGTCCACTTGAATGTCGATATTGACCACAATGAAGACAGGAGTTTGAGAGAGGGGTCTATTTTGAACAGATACCTACTACCTCAATAAATGTGGGGAATGATCAAGAGGTTGGCGGTAATTAGGAGGGGCAATCTGTGGTATAGCTAGAGGCATGAGCTTATATACTAAAAATACTATAGGTTTTTATATTAATGTGTAGCAGTAATTTTTGGAAGACTACACAATTATTTGGAAGCTTTTAGTTACATGTAGTCAGTAGTAGAGAGATGTTAAACCAGGAGGGAAGACAAAGAGCAATATGACAAAAAGGAAAAGAAACCCCAGGCATAATGGGAGAGAAGCAATGTGGAAAGTACTGGTGACGACAGTGCCCTTCATTTAGTGCAGTGTTAGAGGGTTCATGGAGGATGCCTTGGTTTATAGTTTATGGCCCTGGTGTAAAAGTTAGTTGGCAGCACAATAACCTGTCCTTCTGGTCAAGGTCTTTGGAGTGTAGCTATTTGATGTAGCAACTCAAAGGTAGCCATTAAAAAAACTATTATACCAAACCACATAGTCACTGAAAAATACATAATCTCAGATGAAAAAACACATAATTTTATATATACTGTATGTCAACTTTTTAAGATATATGTAAGAATATACACAAATATTGGAATATAAAAAAAGTAGAAATAGTTAAGCTGATACCATCGTGTGCCCTCTATCTCTCAAAAAGTATGTTATAATGTTCCCGTAGTATTTTTTTTAAGGGGATATATAAATCATCCATTTCTTTTTTTTTTTTTTAAAGATTTTATTTATTTATTTGACAGAGAGAAATCACAAGCAGGCAGAGAGGCAGGCAGAGAGAGAGGAGGAAGCAGGCTCCCTGCTGAGCAGAAAGCCCGATGCGGGGCTTGAACCCAGGACCTGGGATCATGACCTGAGCCGAAGGCAGCGGCTTAACCCACTGAGCCACCCAGGCACCCCAAATCTTCCATTTCTTTACTTTAAAAACTACTTCTGTTCAGTAGACCAAGTATTTCCTTTTCTCTAAAATTTCTATCACGTTGCTGGTGCTTAATATTTGTCTTTCCAAAGGTTTGTTTTTTACTTTAAGGTTCTATTTATCTCTCTTCTCCATGTTTAAATTCTCCTTTCCTTCATGGCATCTCAGCCTGTTCATTCGGCTTCCCAATTCTCTTTCCCTAAGGATTATCACTTGTAGGGAAAACACTAGTGGACTGAACACTTATCCCAAGAATTCAGTAATCTCCATGTAGATCTAAGCAGGAAAATACATGTTTGAGGTTTAGCAAAAAGTGGTTTTGAATACTGTGAGAGATTTCAAAGGTGAAGTAAGCATTGCTAATAGAGTCATTCAAAATAGGGTCTGGAAGACACTGAGAAAGTAGGCCTAGGCATGCTTCCCCTTTCCATTTTTGGAACACCACGGATTTTTTACTTGTCAGCTGCAACTTGTCAGTTGCACATGGCCCACCTTCTGGAACACATTCTTTCATTTTGGACTAAAACAGAGATAATCTAACATCTGTTAGCTAAATTAAATAAATGTGTTAGATTGTTTAACTCTGTCAACATAATTCCTTCAAAACAATTTATGTAACCTGTGGTTTTTGTCATTTTAACTGCACTCCCCTGATTGTAATCTGGAGCACACTTCATTTCTGTCCACTGTGTCTCCTGGATTGCATTCCCTAAGACCCCAAAGAAACACTTGTGGTTGCTTTACAACCTCTTCTTCTTGGTCAACAATACAGATGATGAAAGGTGGTGATTAAAACTATTAAGAAGGAAGTCCCATACATTTATGAAATTTCTCTTTCTGAAAATATTTGAAAAGGGGGCAACTGAACATCATTTACAGAGAATACCTAGGTTTTGGGGGTGGAAAGAGAAGAAAATCTGACAGAATGATCTCCTTATCTGTGAAACTATACTTTTAAATAAAATGTGGGAGATCGATTCTGTCAATGGAACGAAATGCATAAAAATAGAACTTCACAGGAAATCTATGACAACTGATTAGGAGTCTCTTTATTGCATAGCTTTGTTACTTAAAATTTTTTTTAATAATCCAGAGTATAGACTAAAATATTACAAAGTAGAGTACTTAAAATATACTTTGTTAAATGCTCACTTTGGACTAATTTTGATATTTTCCATAGTCAACTACATAATAACTTTTAAAATGTTTCCAGTAGGAAAAAAAAGGTTCCCAGTAGATTGATTATAGAGTTGTCCAATATATTATAGTAAAATATGCTTTGGATTATAGTCATTCCTATTTTTTTAGATTTTATTTATTTATTTTTTTTTTTGAGAGAAAGAGAGAGAGGGTACGCAGGTCGGGGGAGGGAGAGGGACAAGCACACTACACTGAGGGGGGACTTGATCTCATGCAGTGGGGGACTTGATCTCATGACCCTGAGATCATGACCTGAACTGAAATCATGAGGCATGCAGGTGCCCCTGGATTATAATCATTTTTAAGGCCATTAAATAAAAAACAATTTCATTTGCCTATTTTTCTTTTTGCAGTGGATTAACATTAATAATCATACATAGGAGTTGTATTATATATTATTTCTTTTCATGCAAGTGGTATACATAATTTCAACAAAACAATAGTATTAGCAAAATATACAAAGCAATAGTATTGATAAATGAAAATGGTAACATTATATAAAAACTTAATGACTATCTTAGGGGAAGTTTGACATCAACTGTGCTGATATCAGTATCCAGTAATATGCTTTGCACTTTTCAAACAGGTTTTAAACATTCTCTGACTTTTGGCTGTTATTATTCACAGGAAAGTTTCATAAACATCATGAGGTAGATAAATGAATGTTCTCTTTCACAGATTGAAAGCAGTAGGAAGCAAAATTTTATTTTTTTAATTGTATGATGTGATTGCATTGCTCTCATCTCTTATTTACTATAGTTAAAACTTTAAGGCAAGGAAAATATTGAAACCTGTAAAAGGATGTTTATTGTATTTACAAAAACAGCTTAATCAAAAATTTTAATTTGCTGCATTTTAATGGGCTTTATGTAGTTTTATCTGCTTATAAAATAAATTTTCTAGTGTGGCAGTAAAAAGACCAAAGAGAAAAACAGACATTTGCTATATTAGTAGAATTCAAAATCTTTTGTTGGTCCTCATTTAAAAATAGTACAGATTTTTAGTTTATGCCATATTTAGGTTTTAAATTACTGCCAATTTAACTAGTTCTACAGCTTTGCCTCATTAAAATTATCCCCGAGTGTAGTTGTATATACTTTTAAGGGGTGGTGTTTGTCGTAATTATAAAACTGTTTTGGTCCAGTGATACTTTGTTGAAAACCATGTGAATTTGATTTATCTCACCTTTTCTTTCTTTTCTTTCCTCTTCTTTTCTTTTTCTTTCTTTCTTTTCTTCTTTCTTTCTTCTTTCTTTTTTTCTTTCTCTTTTTCTTTCTTTTTTTTTTGGAAGGAGAAACAATAGATTGGCAACAATCTAATTCCACTGACTTCTAGAACTGCAGTATTCCTGGCTAGTGACATCTCCATAACTCAGATGAGAGTAGTGGGGAGAAGATGAGATTAGCCAAGGCTTATTTCATTTTCATGACTTCATGAGGGGATGCCTTAGACATGTCCCCTTTCTCTCAAACAAACATATTAACAAAGTGACATATATATTCAGTTGAAAGGGTAGATTCCCATTAAGGTATTTTTGTTCTTGTTGTTGAATTATGAATTTCACTGAGAGTTGGTTAAACACTGCAAAAAATTTGGTCCAATCTTGGACCAAATCTTGCTCTATCATTAAAAACTAATGCTTTAGTTCTCATGGCACCCCAATTCCATCAGGATTCTACAGAGATTATGTGCTGTATTATGTTTACTGTCCGCTTAATGAATCTGACCTGTCTTTTAAAGCAATGCATCAAACAAATTGTAGTTTTTGTGTTTGTTTGTTTTAAATATGTGAGTATTACTGTAACATTTACAACACAGGAAGCAAAACCAAGTTTGCTTTTTTTTTATGCACAATATTTTTGCAAAATTCACAAGGCAATGCTATTGATAAATAAAAGCAACACTGTAAAAAAAAAAAAGCCCCTTTTTACAGTCTAAATATATTTGCACCATCATATGTACTGGTAACAGTTTACAATGATACACTTAGTATTTTTTAGCAGGCTTTAAACTTTCTTTGACTTTTCAATTTATTATTCAACTGGAAAGCCTCACAACAATGCCATGAGGTAGATCATTTAATGTCCCATTTGGTAGGTGGAAAATATGAGGTAAAAGAAACTTGTGCAAGGACATGCAGTTCATATGGGGCAGAGCCAAAACATGAGAGAACATCACTCAACATGTCAGATATCAAACAAAAAATAGGACATATAAATCACGTTTTAAAAATGTACTTTTCCAGGGGCGCCTGGGTGGCTCAGTGGGTTGGGCTGCTGCCTTCGGCTCAGGTCATGATCTCGGGGTCCTGGGATCGAGTGCCGCATCGGGCTCTCTGCTCAGCAGGGAGCCTGCTTCCCTCTCTCTCTCTCTCTCTGCCTGCCTCTCTGTCTACTTGTGATCTCTCTCTGTCAAATAAATAAATAAAATCTTTAAAAAAAATGTACTTTTCCAAAAATAAATCTTTTTCATTTTTCAGATTACTTATGGCCTTCTGTTTTTATTTGTGTTAAAATGTTATTGAATTGAATTGAGCATTGAATTATTTAAATCAGTGTACAGTTTCACAGGTACTTAGCAAAAAAGCTATCAGCCTTATGAAATGTAAATATAGTTACACAAAAGCACATATTCATTGTTATAGAACTTACATGGCAGAAATTTATATGTTTTGTAGACAGATTTTTTTTCCTGTTTCTACCAAAGACTGTATTTACTTACCTTTTATATAAAAAGATCTGTCTTCAATCAGACACATCTTAAATTTGCTAAATATTGTCCAGAAAGCTTTGGATATTTTTCTGCATATAAAAGGAACTGTAAACATTTGTGTTTTTTTTTCTGATTTTTCTATTGATATTTAGTTAATAGTAGTTATCAACTCAGAAATTTGGTGACATTTTCTTTTTAAAAAGAAAGTGTACATGGATGGCGTTTTTTATTATATCTTAATATTAAGACATAAATAACAACTAGGAAATTTTTAAGGTTGTATTTATCTTGTTTGCATATATTGCCGCTAAATTCACATACATAGAAATTAACAAAACTTTGTCACTAAAAAAACAGAAAGGTTAGATTTTTCTCTGATAAATTGGAACAAATCTAGCACTTGAGATCTCACATCTGCACCCTGAAGATGAATACTGCTACATGTCTCTAGTCACAACCCTGGTGACAGATGACCATGCAGCTGCAGCTGTGCTTATGAGCAGACACAGTCCCAAATATACTGAGAGATCAAAAATGATTCTGAAAATCTAGTAGATCATTTAAGGTGTTTTTTTTTGTTTGTTTTGTTTTGTTTTTACAGTGTAATTTAAGCATTCTGAAACTACATGATTCTAAGGAAGGGACAGTTTTTAAAAAGTATATTGTTTTATGGAGTCTAAGGTACATTAATAATAATTCATAATAGCTAGTCCATATTGAGATACTGTGTGCAGACACTGTTCCAAGTTCTTTACTTTCATGAATGCATTTAATCCTCATAACAACCATATGAGGTAGGTACTATTTTTATTCTTATTTTAGAGATGAGAGTGCTAATGCACAGAGTTGTTAAGAAACCTGTGCAAGGGGGCACCTGGGTGGCTCAGTGGGTTAAGCCTCTGCCTTCGGCTCAGGTCATGGTCTCAGGGTTCTGGGATTGAGCCCCACATCCGGGCTCTCTGCTCAGCAGGGAGCATACTTCCCCCTTTCTTTCTGCCTACCTCTCTGCCTACTTGTGATCTCTCTCTCTGTGTCAAATAAATAAATAAAATCTAAAAA